>NC_046660.1:138502405-138517191 GCF_010883055.1 Belonocnema kinseyi
ATAAATTATACATTTAATTTTCTCTCTGGTATCTATTAAAATAACCATGTCTTACAAAGCGTGGATATTTTACGTTTGTTATGAAATGTTCGCAATTTAATTCTAATTTAAATGGTTCTTGTCCAAGCTAAGTTTACCATCAGTGCGCCTCGAAGGTGTGCCGAGAGTTGCTTACAGCGCTCCAAGTGGTTCTTGGCAAACTATTTGGGATGGTGCTATTTACGGGGAGCGGTGGGTAGAGGGGAAGTGACTTTTTTCGCCGGATGCGCCGTCTATATTTATGGAGGGTAACTAAGCTCGCACCGCATCTACGTTTATAATATCTTTGGTTGAATCCACGGGAGGGAGGAGAATTCCATGAGTGGGGAGAGCCGCTATCTTACGATGTGCCATTTGATTATGCGTACCAGCATTTTTACCGACAAACTGTGCATGAAAATATAAACATGTAGGCGCTGCCATGTTTGTTGCAGGACATCAAAAGGTGGCCGACCTTCCCCTCATTGCAACACCCCCGCAATGGCATGCCAAGTCCTTGTTCCCTATGTCCATGAGTAAGCCACATTTCATTTTAGTTTCCGAAAAATAACAATAACGCAAACAGGGCGCGCTTTTGGACCTTTAATTTTAGTTCCCGGAAGGCTAAGGCAAACAGGGTGCGCTGCGGTAAGTCGGTCGAAATCAAATATACGGCATAAGCAATCTCCTACCTCATCTCTGCTATAAGTACCCCCTCTAAATACATGGGAGTGGGCCCACCCCACCGTGATTGGGTTCCTTCGGTCCGCCAGGGTAAGCAGAGACGCTATATAAATAGAGTAGCCGACACTGAAGGGTCCTTTGTTAAGCTATATTACCGTCGCATCACTTTTAAAACGACCACTACACTCTAGGAAATTTCCTCTAAACAACAAAGGAATACTTTTACGGTTAAACTGCCATCGTTTGAAAATTAAATTTAAAAACAGATCCTTTAACGGTTAAAGTACGAGTCGTTTAACCAAGAATCGTTTCAACGATAAGCGACTCTACTTTCACGCGCAGAAGGTTCAGTTTAACGGTTAATATGGGACGTACTCTTACCGAAAAATAATTTACGCGCATGCTCGGAATCGCTTCACCGCGCTTTTAAAATGCAACCGTTTAACCAATAAAAAGTGCATACTTTTAGCGTTAATCTAAGAATCGTTCCACGGTAAAAGTGATTGTCTTCTAAAGATGAAAAGGCGTGACTATGAATTAGTTGTCATCATTTCAGTGTTAAACTAGATCGTTTAAGAGTGAAACGAATCTGCTTTTAAAGTATTCTACTTTAAAGATTAAAGGACCGACTTTATCGTTTAAAGGGAATTTTTGAGCGTGTCAAAGAACCTTGAAAATGACCAAAAACTCTGACTATCTCTGAGACTAAATCATTCTAATCGACCCTGCTTATAGGCTCAAATGGGCTAGGCTATTTCGTTTGAGAATACTCTTGAGATTTCTATCGGTAGGGTTATGGCTCACTCAAATCACGCAAAGCAAAGAAATTGTCGGTCTGACGAGATTAACAGCTTGTCATTACATAATAAATTGTTTCATTTTTGTTTTCATCGTAAATTATTCAATAAAAGAACAGTCCAATAACTACTTATAAGATGATTTCCATTTTTTTCGAATGTCCGATCAGACAGATGACGGGCAATCGGTCAGATGACCGAAGCATTCGGCGTCATTTGACGTCACTCCCCATATCTAGGCGCCACTCTGGCTGTTTGCCACTGTCGGCAAGCAGAGGTATGAAAAGTACTTAATTTTTTGCTGCGTACGTCGTCTGCATCTGCTTTTACCGGCCTTCTTGATTGTTGACATCTGACATGTTATCTCGATACATTATGTAAATTTCAAGAGTTACATACAATTTTATAATTTACCTAATGTAGCCACAATATATGCAGTCTGAAGTCACGTTTATTACTGTAATATCTAATACGAGACAAGTTCAAAAAATGTAAACATTGAATAAACTATACAAGTGTACATTACTGTAGGTACAGAATATGCGTTAAATTTGAGTAGAAAAGTTTATATACTTGATAACATTAAATACATACAGCGATATAATTTTTCAACTAATATAAAAAGCAATGTTGAAGCGAGATTGGAAAAAATCCTTGCGAACGCCGCACATTTATAAAGTAGGAAATAATACCTTCAGGATTCAAAAACAATTAATAGTTTTTATTGTGATATTCGCAGGGTTGACATTTATATACATTTGTCCTTCTATGTACCATGCTATTTGTTTTCATCCTGTTGATTCTTCTGTACCTTTGTGTCGTTTTTACAAATATAACAAAACCTATCCTATTACGAGACCAGTTGAAACAACCAACGGTGTAAACTATAAGATAGCAATAATTAGTGACCTTGACGAGCGATCGAAAAATTTACAAAAAAAAGATGTGTGGTATAGCATTTTGAAAACAGGCCATCTTTTGTGGGTACCTTTAACAAACACACTCTCTGTGACATGGGATAATCAAGATGTTATTTTATCATCATCATTGGCCATGGGAGGACGGGGTATGGAGTTTTCGGAACTGGTTACTTTCGATGGACATCTACTAACCTTTGACGACAGAACTGGAATCGTTTATTCTATCGAGGAAAGTCAAATATATCCTTGGGTTATTTTAATGGACGGTAATGGAAAAAGTTCAAAAGGTAAGAAAATCAATTCATATTTAAAAAGCGGAATGTGTAATCGTACCAATAATGACAGAAAAAATGGAGCTATTCGTACAAATTTTAACACATCGTCTCCTAGAGTTATACTATGCCATATCCACTTTTAGAAAATTTGAAACCATTATTATTTGTAGGCTCGGTAATTACCCTACTGATAGAAATCTCAGAGTATATGCTAAAGATTCTCAAGGCTCTGAGAAGCTCTGAGAAATTCCCCGCAGGCATTCAGGTAGATATATTTCAAGGTCCAGGTAGCTCGTTTAAATGTTTTGAAGGCTTTAAAATATCCTTTCCGAAATTGAAATAAAAGTGCGATCATAAATATCAAGCAGAGAGGCTGACATTTAAATAAGAATTCGATCATAAATACCCTACCGATAAAAATCTCTGAGTTTTCTCTAGCGAAATAGCCTGGCTCATTTGAGACTACAAGCAGTACCGGGCGAGCAGAGTTATTTACAGTAGTTGGCCGCCGCTAATCCGACTTTCCCTTTTTAAATTTCTCTTCAAATTATTAACACTTTTCTCAATTTAATGAATTTTCTCAGTATACTTATTTATAATTATAAACTTATATGCTAATATTCCATTTTCTAGTTTAATTAAAAAATGTTGTCTTTTTTGGCGTATCTCATTGCATTTACGAGAAACGTCGTATTAATTCCAATTTTAAGCATTTAAAAAAAAGATACCTATTTGAAATCATGGAAACCCGTAGATTCCGAATTATTATGTTTTAGGCTGTTAATTATTACACCATTAAGCGATTTCCCTTTCGGAGTAGGCGTGACTCACTCGCTAGGGGAAAGGAGTAGTGTGTGGAAGGGATAGAGAATTTTCAGATTGATCCAGAATTCTCGTGTTATTTATGTAAATAACACGTTCTTTCCGCAACACTGCTCCGACCCAGGTTGCTGATCAATCTCTCCAGCAATCACCCCAAGTGAAGAATTATAGAATTATGTATTGCCATTTTAGCTTTATTTGATATATTTTTACTTCTGATAAGGGGACCTGCTCTACCAATAACCTTCTTACCTTCGTTTATGCGTCTATCTAACTCCTCATCTATCTTCCCGTCCCTAGTAAATAAGCTACCAAGGTATACGAATTTATCAACTTGTTCAATTCTCTCATCATTTAATAAAATATTGCATAGTATTTTCTCACTCTTTTCGTCGAAAAGAGTCACTCTTAAATACTTGTCCATAAATAATATAAATAACCATGAAGACATAACGCATCCTTGTCTGACTCTTTGAATAATATCGAAACATTCACTCAATTTCCCATTCACTCTTACACTCGCTTTGCTACCTGTATATATTGTTTTTATAGCCTGTAGGAGCCATCCATTGACTCCATACTCTTTCAGGACTTCCGAAAGTTTACTTCTATCTACCTTGTCAAAAGCTTTTTCTAGGCCAACAAATGCACAGAAAACTTTTTTTTTCCTACTCTTAAACTTTTTTCTGTTATTTGCCTTAAGCTAAATATTTGATCCGTACATGACCTTCTTGGCATAAACCCACTTTGGACCTCCCAAATCTTTGCTTCTGTTATTTTCATTATCCTGTGAATAATTATTTTTGAGTATATTTTAATTACGGTACTTAATAAGCTAATCCCTCTGTAATTATTGCAGTCGCTTTTATCTCCCTTTCTCTTGTATATTGGTACGATGATCGCTTTTTTCCAATCATCTGGGACGTCTCCCATCTCGAAACATAAATTTATCAATTCGCACAGTCTATTGGGTATGCACTCGCCACCGTGTTTAAGCATTTCAGCGTTAATACCATCTACCCTGGCAGCCTTACCGTTTTCAAAGCTCTTAATTATATCCCTAACCTCAGTGGCACAGATTTTCTCAATTGAGTTTTCTATCGCATCGTGTTCAACATTGCAGTTGTGGTGTCCTATAGCTTTATCTCCGAAATGTCTCCTAAAATAGTCTCTGAAAGCCTCTAGTATTCCGTCTGCATCATATACCATCCCCCCCCCCCTACTATTTCTCATGTTGACAAATTCTGTACTATTGTTTCCTTTCATTTTTTTATAAAATAGTTTCTTGCTTCCTTCAAAGTCGTTTTGTATTTTTATCTCTTCTTCTGCTCTAATTGTATCCTTACGTTCCTTAACTAATCGTTTGAGTATCCTGTTTTTGTGTCTATAATCCTTTCTATATCTATTTCTTTCCTCATTGCTAAGACCCGCGATGTTCAAAGTTCTGTTATATGTTTTTTTCTTTGCTTTTTGGGCAGCCTGAATTTCATCATTCCACCACGCATCACCAGACATTCTTCCTACAATGGTGGTACCACACACTTCGATCGTACATCTAACAAGGATATCCCGTAACATTGTCCAGACGCCCTCTATATCTTTGTTTTTTATACGATCCTCCCATGTTGCCCTATCTATGCTTTCGATTATTCTATTTTGGAAATCTATTCGCACATCCGGTTTCTGTAGGTTCTCAATTTTGATTCGCGTTTGTTTTCTTGGTTTTCTTTATTCTCCATCCCCGACCTAAGTTAATTTTTCAGGACCCCTCATGATCCTTGTATCTTTGCCTAACTCTCTTAGTCTTTCACCCGCAACAATAAAGTCAATTATACTGCGGTTATTTCCTTTAGACCAAGTGTGCAGGTGGATCATTTTATGCCTAAACCAATTATTTGTAATAAACAGACTCCTTTATAAGCATAGACCAACTAATTTATCTCCGTTAAAATTTGTTCTTGGATCCCCAAAATTACCTAGTACTCTTTCTGTATCCTGATTTTGGATGCCCACCCATTTGTTTATGTCTCCTAGTAGATTTATTCTTTCCCCATGTTCGCAAATATTTATTGTGCCATTTAAAGTGTCCCAGAAGGCGTCTTTTACTTCTCTAGGATCACTATCAACTGGAGCGTAGCATGCTATGATAAATAGTCTTTCTTCTGATTCCTACTTTCATTCTAGCCCACAGCAGTCTGAGAGATACGAAACCATGGTTTCCGAGATGCTGCTTTGCTCTTTCATTCAAAATCAGATCTACTCCTTGTTTACCATGTGATTCACTGTCTACTCCTGACCATATATCAAGTCCGCCTTTCAACACGCCGTTTTTTATGTCTTTTGGTTTCGCATCCCTTTTTTTTTTTGTTTCAGGCACACATAAAATATCTAGTTTCCTCACGTCCATAGTTTCACGCAATTCTTTTACCTTGAGATCATTTTCTCCCCTAGCATTCCAAACATCCAGTCTACATTCGTCGCCTGAAACATGACCTTTAGATTTTCCGTGTGCATGCCTTTTGTCATTAAAAGTTCCAGCCCTTTCCGAGGTTATTTTTTAATTTGTATTATTCATCGTTTGGATTATACGCCCAACTATCACCTTTATGCAATAATTTTATTGTATGAGTCGACATCATGTCAAAGTTAAGTATTAAATCGTCATATGGTGGAGATTGTAGTTATAACGTCAGTCCCACCGAAAACTTCAGTTTATAAGAGAGGGTTGGGAGATGGGGGTGGCAGAACTGGAACTGAGAGAGTCGTCTTGGGTTTGTGTTTTTTTTTCATGCTGGGAAGGTCACCAGCCTTCAGGAGCGTTGTAATATATGTGATAGTCCCCATATCGTCTTT
Organism: Belonocnema kinseyi; assembly: GCF_010883055.1. Classification (NCBI taxonomy): domain Eukaryota; kingdom Metazoa; phylum Arthropoda; class Insecta; order Hymenoptera; family Cynipidae; genus Belonocnema; species Belonocnema kinseyi. The sequence goes on from NC_046660.1 coordinate 138,508,775, forward strand.
AATCAGGTATTCGGAGCGCTTGGACCCGGAATAGCCGATTGATCGGCAAGTCACTGAAACTAATAGTTATACCGTAACGAATTTTTAAACGTGATTATCTCGAAATTGTCTTTTCAAAAACTGCTCGTGCTGTAACTTAAAAAGTTATTGGCCGATTAGGCTGAAATTTACGTGGGTTTCTTTTTATGGTACTATCGGAAGGATATACCTAAAAGTTGAAAGATATCGGGTTATTAAATAATTTTCTTAGGGTCAAAACTGTTGAAAAATGGCCGAAAATTTGGACCTTCGATTAAACAGCCGATATAAATTTTAATTTTCAACTTTTTTATTATTTTATAGGGTTATCCTTCCCTTTAATACATGAGTAATCAAACAAAAAAAACCTTTTTAATATCAGATAAATGGAAAAATTTTGACAGCTGCAGCAGTTTTCGATGCCTCGAAGCAGACGCTTGAAGAAGTATTCTGCAGGGTCGCTATTTTGTATTAAAAAAAATCACATGTATTTTTACACTTTAACGATGTAAGAAAAGATGTTAAAATTAATAAATGATCTAGTTATTTTATCAACTTAAAAGAAATTTATTAAAATTGATTGATTTTACCCTTTATAAAGGTATCTCCCCCCTTGAGTACGTTTCGGGATTTCCTAGTAACTGCATATCGAAGCACAATTTTAATAAAGTGCATATATTCAAAATTTTTAATTTTCTATTTGGCTTTTTCCCCAACCGAAGTTATATGACCGGCCTCTTTTAGAGTTATTACGAAACTGCTACAAGACACAAGAGAACGTGAGAGTCGGTTTACAACAAAGTCATATCCGGCAGCCGTTAAAATAATCTTCTTTAAAGTCCTTTCAAAACCATTAAAACTTTTTAAAATACACTGTCTAAGGAGCTTAATTTGATAAAAATTTTCCGCGTTTTTCAATACACAGCCGAACTTTTCACCAATAAAACAGTCCAATTTTTGAGTTTTCAACTAAGTGTACAGATAAATAAGTTAGTTTATAAATTATTTAAATGAATTAATATATGTACATATATATACATATACATCTTTTTTTTGTGTGTGTTTATTTTAGGCCTAAATCTTTGAATTTATAATAAAAAGAGAGTCCCCCCCCGGTCCAAAATCTCAGCGTTATTTGTAGTTTGTAGGTTTAAAATTTCTTTTTTATCGCTATGAAATTTAAAGAAAATCTACTTCTAAATTTTAATCCAAAAGCTTAACAAAGGACCCTTGACCCTCGTAACACCGCATATTCCCTCAATATTTCTACCATATTTCCTGCAATATCCGCAATAGTACAGGAAATATGGTAGAAATATTGCTGGAGTGTCTCTATGTCCTTTTTCTGAAAAATTCTCAACTTTAAATTTCATAAAAAGAACATAGAGATACTCCAGCAATATTTCTACCATAGTTCCTGTAATATTGCAGATATTGCAGGAAATATGGTAGAAATATTGAGGGAATATGCGGTGTTACTAAGGGAGTGTCGGCTACTCTATTGATATAGCCCTTCTGCTTGTTATTTATGATCGAATTCATATTTCAATTTCAGCCTCTCTGCTTTTTATTTAAGATCGTATTTCTATTCCAATTTTAGAAAGAACATTTTAAATCCTTTAAAACATTTAAAAGAACTACCTGGACCTTTGAATATATCTACCTGAGTGCCTGCGGAGAATTTCTCTGAGCTTCTGTGATCCTAGTTTATCTTTAGAATATACTCAAGAGATTTCTTTCGGTAGGGAACAAGCAAAAAAGCTATATCAATAGAGTAGCCGACACTCAAGGGTCCTTTGTTAAGCTTTCAGATTAAAATTTAGAAGTATATTTTTTATGCTTCATAGTTAACAGCCTAAAAAATAATAATTCGGAATCTACGGGTTTATATGATTTCAGATATCTAACTTTTTTTTTAAATGCTTAAAATTGGAATTAATACGATATTTCTCCTAAATGGAATGAGATACGCCAAAAAAGACAACATTTTTTAATTCAACTACAAAATTGTATATTAGTCTATAAGTTATAGTTATAAAAAAGCATAATGAGAAAATTCATCAATTAAAAAAGAAGAGTTAATAATTTGGAGAGAAATTTAAAAAGTGAGAGTCGGTTTAACGACGGCCAACTACTGTAGGTAACTCTGCCCGCCCGGTACGTGACAAATACAAAAGGAACATTATATGAACGTCGCATCACTCTTAAAAAGACCACTAAAAGGACCTTGAAAAGGGTCTAAATCGCTCTGACTATCTCTGAGACTAAATCGTTCTAATCAAAGGTGAAAATAGTTTCAAACCGGCCAGGCAACTTCGCATGAGAATACTCAGAGATTTCTATCGGTAGGGAGACGTTGGATTCAAAGCGGTCTCAAACAGTCATATTCTGGTCTCCACAAGACCACAGTCCTTTTGTCCCCGCTGGCATTTTGTTGATAATGTCAGTTATCCTTATTTCAGAAACAGAGAAAGGGATCATCAGGGTCATCACCCTGAAAGTGATGCAGGTATAGGCTGAAGGGTGCATACCAGAAAAAGACCAAACGTGGTTTGAAAGTGGTATTAAATTGGTATTTATTTTCACGACGGACGCCAGATCCTTTTTACATTGTTATAAGTGAAAAAATGCGTCCTAGTTAACGCAAACTTTATATCTATAACTTAACCTCAAATTGAGAGAACAGTGTTGAAAGTACTTGAAAGTCAACAATTTGGAAATTAGTAATTTAATTTTAGGTGGGGGAGGGGATATAATCCCCGGTCCCGGAGTTTTCATCAGCCTGAATTCTAATTGTTTTAATTACATATAGAGGCCCGTCATTACCAACCCCCGGGCGTCCTCTTGACGGGCCTGATAATAATTTACGTCCCGCGAGGAAAGGGACCTTAGGGTTGCAAAAATCGATTTTCAGATTTTGTATGCTATTTATGGTTTTAAAATCTCTTTCATATTAAAAAAGAATAAAAATTTTATCTGCAAAATTAGAATTGTTATTAAGCTGCAAAGTGAGGCGTGAATCGCCTATTTCGACGCGTGCGGACGGGCCGAAAAATCCAGATTCCAGCCCCACTACGTTCGATGCATCTTTCCGTTCTGTGTGCGTGTGATTTAGAAGCTGATCTGAAACGCTGGACTCGGAGCGAGAAAATGTGGTCGTAAGTGGAGTGGACGTCATAAAGTTGTCTTTACGACAACTTTATGACATCCTATGTTCACGTCGTTAAGGTGCCTGCGATATCTTAGAGACATTGTCAGATCAATCGACGTCTTTACGATATCGTAAAGACACCTTAACGACATGGACATAGGATGTCGTAAAGACTTCGCCAAATTTTGTTCCAACTGGGTCGCTTCTACTGAAAATTTCGCCCGTTAAACTTAAGGTCACTTTCCTGGCGGAACGTCACATACGTTCTTGATCACGCATTATTTTTTACCTATAAACCTTTTTTGACATTTAGAAACATTTTAATGGAGCATAATATGGTTAAACTTGGGATCAGATTTTCTCAGTTTGACAGTTGAGGAGCGACATATTTCCTCCCAAGCCCTCCATTCTTCTAGAAAAAAAAAAGATTGGAGCGGATTCAGACCGATTGACAGTTGTTAATCGGTCAACGGTGTTAATTGAGTCGCTCAAATTTTCACTAAGCCTCCGTCTCTAGAGATAAAGGTTTTAAAAAGGCTCTTTACAAAGATTCCTGTATCTCTGAAGTAGGCCAGTCAACGAAGGACTTCCGCTTGAAACTATTTCTAAATAAGCTAAATTGTTCATTTATAACTTCCAGGAGGGAAAGTTGAACAAATGCACAAATTTGAGTAATTATCAGCTTTGTGGTTTTTTTATAATAATGCAAAATAGTTGTAAAAATCATATTTTTGAAGTTTGTCTTGATTTACATGAAAACGGTACGCTATACAGAAAAATGTTCGGCACCTTATTATGCACAAATAAGGTCCTTTCGATTTGTTCGTATTCTTAACCCTTTATTTAACAAAAGGAGGTAAAGAAAAACTTGGGACAGAACTATTCTTGCCTCATTGAATAATCATTTTTTTACACTAGTGAACCTAAATTATGTCCATATGCATTTCTCCAAGTTACCTAACACCTTATATAAAGAATGTTTCAATAAATTGATTATCACCTTAGCTAATAAATTTTTTTCATCCATCTTCAGGCCTAAATTTGGCACACTTACGTTAGTTCCTGAGGGTAGGTACTTCGTAAGATGCTTGCTTGACATGTGTACTCGTATAAGATAGCTGCAAAGTTTGAATAATTTCTCATAATTTTTTATCAATGAAATGTAGGCTTTAATAAACCTATGTCAAATTTCTTCGAAAACTCCGAACTCCTACTTTTATTCGTGGCTAATAATCACGGGCCGCTTCTGCCTGGGCCCCCATTATGGTGCAGCAATAGGAATAGTACAAAATCGTAAATCTTGTACTTTTCCTCCATTCCTTGCGAAGGACCAGGTGTCCAAGATTTTCGTGGCTGAGGCCGAAAAATTCATATTGACCCTTTCTCACTGTATTTGAGTACAGTCTAGCATAGTAGTTTTTCTCCCATATTCTGTACGTTTAGTTTAGAGTATTCTTCATGTTGAAAATAATAATTATATTGATATAAAAAGTCTTTATGGATATTAATTTTTAAATGCTACCCAAAATAAGTTTTAAATGTTATTTAAAGTTAATGAATAATATATTTTGACATTCAACAGGATGAACCCCGATAACAAAATGTCGGCACGATGCCACCCTATGTGCCGGCACGCTGTCCGATTGTCAGGACCACTGTTCAAGCACATGAGTACCTCAGTTTAAGTGCCATTGCTGGCAATATTGCCCGCCCGTCTGTCTGGCGACCAGCGTGTCGGTTATATGGAGGGTCGAAATGCTAATGAATGGATTCCGTTAATTGTAATTATGTTTGTCATTATGAATTTTGTCATTCATAGGTTATATTTTGTATTGGCTACGATTAAACCGATTAAATTTGCTCTGATTGTGGTTTGGAATTGGGCGAATGATTATTATATCTGCGATTAGAAGTTCTAGTTTTTTTGTTAGGTTAGAAGATCTAGTCTGTCGAATGACATACACAAAAAATGCCGAAGGTAGCTAAAGTCTGAAAACAAAGGATGCCAAGGTCAAGGTAAATGTGGGTTAAAATCGGCGACTTATATATCTTCATTTTTTCAACCTAACTCAGGAATAAAAAAGCTTATAAATTACTTTTCAGAACTTGCCCGCTCGGAAAACTCAAAATTATAGTGATAGTTAGCCAAAATATACCTAGCAATGCCAAATCACCAACGCGAGAGAAAACGAGCACTGCAGATTGTTCGAAGATTGCTGAACATTTGAACATTACCAGGACTGTAGGACAGGACTAGGATTGATTAGGAGCACTGGGATGACTATGACACTATCATGACTACTATGACACTATTGATGGCAGTATTACGATCAGCCAAAGATTATTATAAATATCTTTGCATCAAAACACGTTTTAGCGTGTAAACACACATTACGCGGAAAGTGTGTCCACTCAAAGAGCACATAGGAGGGAAACTGCGCGCGCTTTTAAAATTATAATTATTCTCTCAATTTGGAATATTTTACCTTTTTACAAATAAACAACATCTACTTTTGGTAAACTATTCGTTTCAAGATGACTTCTTAGAATTTTTTAATAAAATTTCCTATAAATAAACATTATTATTTATAATTTTTATAGAATATGTTACTGTTGTATTTTTATTCTCGACCTTTTATTTATGCAAAGTGAATCAAGTCGTGGAAATGAAGGTCAGATAAGCAACGAATAATTTAAATTGAGATGTTTCGGTCACCGTTTTGTACCCTCATCAGTCAAAAACCATTTATTTATTAATCTGTACTAGTAAGTATGTATTTATTTAGTCTACAGAGAAACTAATAGTATAGTTGTAAATCAACAGAAAAACAGAAGGTCAACAAGGAAAACATTAAATATAGTAAAAATACAGAACATACCTGGTAATAAGTTGAAAATCAAAAATAGATTGAAGTAAAATCCAAAAACAGAGAACATAGTTCACAAAAAATAATAAATGACGAAGAGAGAACAAAATTATAATTATAAAATAAATAAGGGCGAAAGCTTTGAGCTTTGAGATTATTAAAAATTTTTGAAAAACTAATAGTTGGTTTGTGAAATATCTGTAACTCTTGTCCTTTTATTACATATGATCGATTATCTTATCTGAGACCTTCCTGAATTAATCTCGGGAAGCATCCCTACAAAAAATAAAAATGTCTACCCAACACTCTATAGACAACCTTTGTACATTTTGTCTAGTATTGCATTTCATCTGATATGGATCTGTTACAATTAATACATAATCTGGATTAATTATTCAAGTCAAGAGGTGGGTGATTGAAAGCATCCCTTCGTGAAATTGCAAGTTGCCGTTTATTTTCATCTTCCATGCCATTTATTCGTTGCATTCGCTGAAGATTATATCCTCCGTTGCATACATAGCAGGCGATCTGTCTTCAAAACGCTATCGTTTGTTATTTATATCAAATATAAAATAGAGATAAGTATTTACTTACAAAGGAAGCGATCCGTTACACATAAAACATTAGATTACTGAATAAAATATACAAGCAGCCAAAATCATAGGCTAGGCACACATGAACACTACTTTACATCTCGCTTTGTAGCCTAAAGTTTTACATAAAATAGGTCGTATTCCTTATTTAACATTTGAAGATAAACAGTTCAGTCTATTATACATTGAATAAGTAGTAAACGATGGTGAATCGAGGACAGATAAAATGTTACGCACCTAACGTAGAACAGCTTATAAAACTGCATTTAGTCACTGTTCACTGAAAAAACAGGTAGTAAGGCCAACTGCTTGAATTACTCAAATATGCCACTAGTACTCCATTGCTTAGCGCAATCAATTTTTTTGTTGGTATTACTGTCGTTTAGGTCATTTTTTCATTTAAGTGATCTACTGACTTAAACAATAAATCTATATTATGCACTAATAATAGTTGCACATTAGATAATGCTTTGTCTGCCTCACTCATTCGCTCGCTCACTTCATTATTTGCACTATTTACATCACTCACTTAGCCATTTGCTCTCTCTTCCTCTCTGTTACTCAGCTACTCAGTCACTCAGGCTTGTATCTCCCCCCTCTCATTTTTCAAACTCGTCTACATATAAGTAGGCACATGCATTATGTGTATCTTCCTTATGCTTGGTCTGTGTACTTAAACGGTTTACTATCAACCTTTGATGCTCTGTACCATCTAAACGTCGCATAGGGTCAAGTTTTGGCATTAACATATTTTGTTCAGCATGAAAAGATGTGCCAAATGGCAAAGATTGAGCCAATTTCACGGAGAGCCATTTTTAATGTATTTAATAAGGGATCCTTTGACACAGGTTCATTAAAGCCTTTTTTTTAATGATGAAAAGTTATGGGAAATTATTTAAACTTTGCAGTTATCTTGTACACATGTCAAGCGTCTATAAAACTTTTTTTTCTCGCAAACTTACCGTTTTCATGAAAATCAAGAAAAACTTCAAAAATATGATATTTACGACTTTTTTGCATTATCATAAAAAGTCCAAAAGGTTGCAAAATTACTGAAAATTTTGTGGGTTTTTAACATCCTACCTGGAAGTTATAAATGAACAATTTAGCTTATTTATAATTAATTAGATGTTAGGATCATATTTGTGCTTTGTTGACTGGCCCAAAGGTGTTTGTCCGTGGCGAGGGTTTGACCTAGAATATGGTTTATCTGAAAAAAATCTGCTAAAAAGAAGAAGTGTGAACATAATTTGGAAGTAGAAACATAGGAGGCACAAATAATGTCGTCTAATGGGAGGCAAAACAGAAACCAACACTTAATTATAATCATAATTTTTCCGTGATAGGAACGGCACTGTAACTACACTGGTGACAATTTTTCTTTTCACCGAATTTCCTATTTTGCAGTTTATTCTCGGGTGTCAGGGAGATGGCATCGTGGTTTCATTGCTGTTTGTGCCTGCTCTATTTTTTTGCGTTGATAAGGGTGCTGTATACAAACCTCTTCTTCCTCGGAAGGGGATTTGGTTGGTTGCCTTCTAATTTTTCTTTTCTCTTTTTTATTTTTGACCAAAAAAATAATTTTTTTTCTTTTTTAGAAATTTTTTTATCTTTTTTCAAACGCGTGGTGCAGAAAATTCTAGACAATAATTCCCCATAATATCACGGAACTGTAGTTTAGTATAATGCGTACTCGAAACTTAAAAATGGCGTCCTTTTTTACCTGTTTCTGGGGCCATTCACAAAATACGTGATCCATTTCTTAGGAAATTTTGACCCCCCCCCCCC
>NC_046660.1:138517291-138521847 GCF_010883055.1 Belonocnema kinseyi
CACGTATTTTGTGAATGACCTCTTTTATGGTTTACGAGATCATTGTTGTTAAGAATAACAATAACGGTAGGTTCCGCTCAGGTTCTAGTGGAACATTCCCAAGCCGCGGACATTTTACACGATCCTGGAACGTTCCTACACTGAGAAAAATATCGTGTTTATACAACACGGGCCGTGTTTCTCCAACACGGGATGTATTTTATGACTTGCGGGAAATGAGCGCCATGTTGCACCAACACGGCGCTTCGTGTTGTGCGGCAACCGCTTTGATACAACACGGTACCGTTTTGTTTCTGCCGGGAGTTGCAAGTTTTTCATATACTTTCCCTGAAACGCTTCAAGCGACTAGGAGCACAGTGACAACCACTGTGCTCATCTTTCAGCTCACGCACTGGTTAATTCCACATATTTTGCTATTAGTGTATTTTGTTGGTATCACGTTAACTTATATATTGCCAATAAACTTATTTCACATAATTTTTTTTTCAATTTATGAAAATTCTATGATTTTATGTTTTTTTAATTCTATTGCATCCATGTTGCTTTCAATTCTTTATCGTATATAAAGTTTATATCACAGTATTCCTTATACTAATCGAGAGAGAAAAGTTTTGGCAAACTCGTGCACGTGTCGATTTCGGGCTTCGTGCACGTATCGACAAGTTAGTTCTACGTCACGGCAGTCCTTCTCAACTCAACATTTGTCGTTTCCGGAGACCCTGCATTTCGTTTCACCTCTGCTTTGCAACGACACGGAGCCGTGTAGAATCAAAGAGCAACCGTGTTGAGGCAACACGGTGCAACGCATAGAATCAAAAATCCCTGCCGCATTGATTCAAAATACTGTTTTGTTGAATTGACACGGGTACCGTTCAATTCAATGCGGTTTCTATGCAAAGAAAGCGTCGTATTGTAGGTACATGATATTTTTCTCAGTGTAACACTGGAAAAAAATATTATTAGATCCAAATAAATGAATTTCTTTGGTTCCAGTTCTTTGAGCCAAAAAAATTGTTTTTAAACAAATTTAATTTGTTTACGCAATAAAAAATTAATTAACCAATGTAATAAATTTTCCAGCAAGGAAATGGCTATAATTTTTAATTAACACAAAATTTCGAAAAAAATATTATTTAAACAAATTCAATTTGTTTAAATAATTGAAAATTAATAAACCAATCTTCATTATCTAATTTACACAATACTTTTTCCAGGTACCTTAGTATTTATTCTTCAAAAAACAAGAGTGTTGAAATACTTGATAGGATGTTTGTAATCCGATAGAAGATCTGTCATAGACAAAGAACTTTAAAACTGAACTCCGATCAAACCGTTTAATAAACGCGAGCGAAAGTTTTTTTCCGCAAATTAAGATTTTATTAATTTTCCTAGAGAAATTATCGTTACCTGATAGTTAAACTCTTATTTTCAATATATTTATTTTCAATCGCATGTAAGCATGTGGAATTTATCCTTCGGGAATTGTCACTTTTAGGCAGCAGATGGCGTCAGGCAGTTCGTGGCCGTACCCAATAGGCTCATAGCATGGTGGCTTTGAACAAAGTAGTATTATCTTTAGACAATATCTATCTCCAAATCTATTTCTTATAATTTCTATGATGACTTTTTTATATTTAAATTACAAAAAAAAAAACAAATAATGAAACATTTTCATATGCGTAATTATTTATATTCCTAAATTATTTAACCTAAAAACGGTTTATTATGTGTCTAAGTTACAATTACATACATTTTTTATAAAAAATGACAAAAATGAAATCGAAATAATTTTAAACGTTTTCATATCAGAACCAAAAATGGTTTAAAGAAAATTCTTTTTAAATACAGACCAAAAAATGATTGTGTTTCTGAAGGTTAAACTTTGAAATTTGTGCAATATCTAAATATATATATATATCTAAATATCACAAGGAAAACAATCCATTTTAAATCAGGCAGGTTTTACGCTTGAAGTCGCAGAATCTCTCGGGGACAAAATATGTTGGTTTTTAGAAGAAATTAGGCGATACATATTTTTATGATGTGTGAAAAAAAATTCACGAAGTTATGCGTATTTAAATTTTTTGGCTTTGTTTAAAAAAAACCAATCTTTCTTCTTATTTTCCATTACCTCAAGTAAGCAGTTAAATATTTCACTTAATATTGAACCGTTGAACATTACGGATGGCAAAATATTTTGATGTTTGTGGCACGGAAATTTCCCATCGGTGTTCTTTGAGTAGGTATTTGAAGGAATTTCGCAGTAGTTTGATTGAAAAATCAGATAAACATGAAGATCCCCACATTATTCAAAACGAAGTGAATCTATAAAATTATAGATTATGTCTATAAATAAAAAGAACTAGATAACATTTGTTTATATACTGTAAAAAGATTTTTTTCCCTACTTCGAAAATATTTCCATTTATTTTCATTCAATTAGTTAAAAGTGAACTATTATGCTGCAATAATGTCTAGGAGTGCTTGGAAACCTGAAAAACTCGCGAATAAAATCGTGCTTTCAAGTGTGAACAAGATTTTCAAAACCCTTAATCTCCACAACTCGAAAACTATCATAAACATATATAAACAAAACATGTATTGTAAGACAACTTCTTATTTCTACGCAGTTAACTGAATGGCTGCACTTCGGCCTTCTGCGGCGCAGTGCGGCGGCACTAATAATCGCGAGCATAATATAACTTTTGAATTTATATGGATCACCTGAAGATCTATGTTTCTGATGCAAGTTATTTTAGATCAATAACTATACATTTACTTGATATCAGAAAAATGCTATATCTACTGGTCAATGTATTGTAAAAATAATTGTTTTTAGTGCCTTATCAATAATACATTCATAGAAAATTCCAGTAAATAAGACCATTAATTTTTAAACACAAGAATGAAGAAATTTTAACAAAATAGATACATTTTTAGTCATAAAACAAAAGTGATACATTTTCAACAAAAAAAAGAAGAATCTTGAATAAAATAAAATATTTTTTTTAATATGAATTTTGAACAAAAATGATGAATCTTCAACTTTAAATCAATAACGTTAAATTCACTTGAAATCTCAAAAATAAGGTATCTATTGCTCATTGTATTATAAAAAGAAAGAGAGTAAAAAAGTGAAAAATTTAAGAAAAATACATAATAATTGACTACTAGAATTATCTGTGACGTGCGCCGAAGAAAGGGGACTTACTCTGAAAAGTGAGATTTTTCAGAGCGAGCAGTCGAAGTCCACCCTATAGACGCAGCTTTTAGGAGAGAGGATAGACCCACGAAATTTTCCCTCTCCACTTAGAACTTCTTTCTCGCGGAAAGAGATAGCTCGTAGGCGCGGCTCGCGGGCGGGGTATAGATGAGACACGTAGATGTAGTAGTGAGTGGTGGGAGGTGTTTCACGGAATCTCGAACTGACGAGCGAAATCCCGATTTGACAGGTACCTAACAACTCAATTGTTAGCAATAATAATGCTTGCAATTTTTTTCCGATGGTTTCATTAAAAAGAGCAGCTCAAAAACTCTCGAAAGGTGTAAAAACCTCGATTTCGATTTTTTTAGAGTAAGGCCCCTTTCGTCGGCGCACGTGACATCTGATGTCGGATAATTTTATCCGACTCCCGATAAAAATTATCGATCGTGGAATAATTGTAGTTTTCATTTGTTTGCAACGTTTTTCTCCAACTTCAGACCAAATATTTCAGGGATAAACTTCGAATGTATTATAAAGTAATAACAGTAATTTTAAGTATTTTAAAAAGATTCCGTACATTTTTACTTCCTTTATTTATACAGTACACCGACCAGTATATCTATCATTTTTTTTTTTTAAAGTAAATGTAACGTTATTGATTTAAAATGAAATGAGTCTAATTTTCCAGGTTATTTTACTAAAAACTAATTCATCTTTTTGACTAAAAAATTCAACTTTTTTGTTGAAAATTCGTCAATTGGTTGATAATCAATCTTTCTTTATTGAAAATTCATCTTTTGGTTACAATATTCAAGTAATTGGTTAAAAATTGTTGTATTTTGCAGAAGATTCGTCTTTTTTCGCAGAAAATTTATTCTCTTGATTAATAATTTATGTTTCTGGTTAAAAATTCGTCTATTTTATCAAAAAATACATCTCTTACTAGAAATATTATCTTTTTTGGTTATTTGAAAATTCATATTTTTATTTAATAGAAATATTTGATTAAAGTTTCTTCATTTTTGTTTGCAAATTGATATCTCTAACCGAAAATTTAACTATTCAATTTTTTTTGTTGAAAATTTATCATTATTGTCTTATTATTAAAAAATTAAAAATTTTTCTTTCTTATTTTTGAAAATTAATGATTTTGACTACTACACTCCCGATAAAAATTATCGGTCGTCGGTTAATTGTAGATTTCTATTGTTTGCAGCGGTTGTATCCAACTTGAGATAAAAGATATCTCTGGATTGTACAGTCTGTCAAGTTAAAGCGTGGGTGGCTTTACTCGCAGTCGGTAAGGTGTATCGACATGATTTTGGTGTCAAAATATTAAGAAGAGCTCCCT
>NC_046660.1:138521947-138537596 GCF_010883055.1 Belonocnema kinseyi
AGGGAGCTCTTCTTAATATTTTGACACCAAAATCATGTCGATACACCTTACCGACTGCGAGTAAAGCCACCCACGCTTTAACTTGACAGACTGTACTGTAAACGTATTGTGAGGCAATAAAAGTAATTTTCTGTATTGTAAAAATATTCCTCAATTTTTCACAATTTTTTTATTTTTATAAAAGCGTGAGTGCATGGAGGCGGCTAGGTGCCACATTGGATTTAGAGAATTAGACGAAAGAAAGGTCGTCTAATTACTTTCTGTCAGCTCCCACTTCGAAAATCAATCCCAAGTAATCTTTTTGTTGCAGAATAATATTATAAATATAAATATAAATAATATTTCTTCTGTTTGACAATTAATGGTCTAATTTACTGTGATTTTCTATGAATGTATTATTGATTAAAAACAATCTCATGTATTTTAAAAAGATTCCTAACTTTTCCCCAATTTCTTTATTTTTACAATACATCGACCAGTAGATAAAGCATTTCTCTGTTTTCAAGTAAATTTATAGTTATTGATCTAAAATTAAATTCGTCTAAATGCCCTGCTTACTTTGGGTATTAAGCTGTGAGTGCGTGGAGGCGGCTAAGAGCCACCATGGATTCAGGGAATTAGACGAAAGAAAGGTTGACGCAGGTAGATTCGTTTATTGCCGGCATTAGGCCTAATGCCGGATTCGGCTAAATGCCTACGACATCTCGAAAGACATAATGCAGCTCTAAGAGTGCTTTATTACCATCTTTGTCGCTCTTACGATGTTGTCCACGACCGTGCTTTGCCGAACGCTTTAAGTAAGATAGAGTCAATTTTCCATAACGAGAATTGCCGAATTTTCTGGAACTACCAGTTTCGGAGAGCATTCTCCGTTGCATACTCGATGCCTGGCATCATTCCCCAGTACTTCAAGAAACGAACTATTTTCTTGATCAGCTATCCCTGTTGCGTAACTTTGAAGCGATACTCACGCGCCAAAAACATGCCAAGCTTTTATTCTTGGGCTTGTTGGTGTGCTCAAGAATAACGAGGTTTTCGCCGGCCTGACGTTGTGATTTCTTCGTGCCCTGTGGTCACCTATCTCTCGATCGTTACACGTGGCCATAGGTGCGATTGACTGCGATTCTACTTGAAATAGTTCTTTTATTTATCGGAAACCGTTCCTTTCCTCTCTCTACTTTAATTTTAACACATTACCTCAGCTTGTATTTGTCAATAAATATAACGCATATTCAAACTCTTTTCTACCAGTCAGCTGGCCATCAAACGAATAATAGTTTTTAAAAAATATTAATAATAAAGAATACTCATAAATCTCGTGCAATCCTGGGAACGATTAATGTAATTTCTTTCTATGCTTTATAAAGTTTTTCTAATCGCATTAAAATAGGTTCAGAATCATAATCCAATGAATTAAGCGCATTGGAAAAAAATGTTGTTAGATAAAAATAAAACTGTCTTGTTGTGAAGTTCGACTGCTTCTAAGGAGAAAGTAGTAATTCGTTTTGGATGCGAATAAGAACGTATACCACCACCTGTCTCCATAAAACGCAACTCACCATTAGCTTAAATATTTATGTTATTCGTTATTGTAAGAAATATTCTGATCTCATTCAATCCCTTGCAATATCGTGCAATCCTGTGAAATCTCATGCAATTTTCCAGTTAAAAGCCGTAGCATGCATAAACTAAAATTTCTACAACATGTAAGCTTTCTGTAAATACTTCATGATTTTTTTGAAAATCTTTCATTTACATCATGTTTGAAGTTTATAAGTTTCGAACAAAATAATAATAACGATAGCTCTATATTTTTTCATGATTCCATGCAGGTTTCAAAAGTGAATGGGCAACTGTGAAGGATGAACAACTCTATGTTGGCAGTATGGGAAAAGAGTGGACGACAAGTTCAGGTCAATTTCAACACAATAACCCTCAATGGATAAAAATTATTTCACCTCGAGGAGAAACTCATACGATGAATTGGATTTATAATTACAAAAAACTAAGAAAGGCGATCAACATAGAATTTCCAGGTAAAAAAACGTCGTCAAACGTAATATATTTAAAAAACATTCTTTTAGTATTTAGGGTGTCTTGGATTGTAGTAAGAAAGTATTCAATTATACATACATGAAAAAATATTATTCTATAAATTGGAGTATAGTTTTCCCCATACGCTGTTTAAACTTTAATATTTAATGTCTCTCAAATGAAAAGATATAAGTGATTTTAAATATAGATCTCTATATTCGTCTAGGTTTCCCCTACAATTTGAGATGATTGATTTATAAACAATAATTGTCTTAACACATACGTACCCTTTAAAAATTGAATAACTTGAAAAATATTGAGTTCAGAAAAAATTGCAATGAATGAAAACTATGCAAGTTTACGAGAGAAATACGACTGTAGTGGTAAATTCTGATGCAAAAAATTGTATTTTTTATAGTTTGCATACTGTTGCTTATATGCTGAGATTGTTTTGGTTTACAAATCATCTTAAGTTATAGAGGAATCTAAGATGAATGCAGAGACCTATATTTAAAAAGCACTTATCCCTGTGTATTTTCGAGATATTTTCTATTGAAGCATTCAAGTATTCTCTTTAAACTGTGTAGGCAGAATTTCGACACTTTAATTTTTTCTTGATCAAAAAATACAAAAATAAAAATTACAATTAATGTTTATGGTTATAAATGATGTGTTCACGATTCGATCATGTCTTTTTGTCGTAACCACATTGTTTATTTATGCAATTAGACGTTTCATGAAGTCAAGACATTTCATGAAGCGCCAGCTGATTGAAGTATAATCAACAGCTAGTCCAGGTATGTAAAATTTCTAGTAATTTTAGAAGGTGTTTAGTCATATTTGGACAAAACGATAAACATATACAAGTTGCACCACTCGTATTTGCATAACTATTTTAGCCACATAGCGTGATAAATGATTTTATAAATAATATTAGAAGAAACTACAATTTTAAGCCTTAAAATTTATTCATTTACGTTTTCAAAATATAGTTCACTTGCATTATTAATTTTGTTCTGTTATCACTTTAAAGGCGGAGATTTGAAAAATAATCATAATCATATTTTAACGTTAAAACATATTAGGATTTTAAATGTTAAAGCATCTTTTGTTCAATTTTAGATAATAATATTTTTACTCTTTTTTTTGGATAATTGTTTTCATTCTTTACACACACAAAACTTACTTGTTATACAATTAAAAACTTACAACAGTAGCCTAATTTTAGGCCTTCCACGTGTTCCAAGTTAGTTAAAAAGCAGTGCAATTTTCTACAAAATTAATATATATGTGATCTATCAATCTATGATGACTGGAAAGGGGTAGCATTCCAGAAATTGAAATCCACTCCTGCCAAAATCGCTATATAGCTTCAGTTGTATCTACGTCTCACGGCTATAAGATAGGTGTTTACATCGCGTGATGGATTCAATTCCATGCCCCAGCGAAGACCCAAGGTGTGCTGCATTCTGCATTATTTCCGCAAGTGTTATGGCGTGTTACCGACACAGAGGCATGTTCTTCAGGCTATGCACTGGTGCAGAATTGGCACCTCTGAGGGCACCGATGATCAGTTCGACCAACTTAACATAATATTTTAAGTAGAACCGTCGCTTATAATAGAGAACTCGATAACCAGCATAGTTTGGTATATTCAGAAAATCTTATTCTCGACAAGCAACTCGTGTCTCCTTGGGAGTTTTTGGCGGAGCAGTATTGCAGTCAATACTTTATGAGTAGCTGATATGGTAATAAATCACTCGTACTGCGGCATTGTGCCTCTGAATGTACGTTGTTCCCCCATAGTTAGGACTACTAGATAGATACATGGATGGATGGATAAACTTATATTTTTCAGTCTGTTGGCCTTAAAAAATTGACTTGTTCACACTTACATTTTTTTAAGAGTTTTCTCAACACTATCCCTTCAAATTTAATATCCATCTACACCTTATCTATAAGACTGCTCGCTCTTATCGTCTCTCTTGGTATAATCCACCCATAGTTCCTGGTAAACTTTGACTCTTTTATTCCCTCCTTCCCTGATGCCTTCTCTCTCTATTTACCGTTTTTCTTAACCATCTCATACCTTCCTTCCCCGTGCTTCCTTTTCAGTTAATTGATTCATTCATTTTAAAATACCTTTCCCTCTTAACCTCCATCTACCCATCCCCTCTCCTGTTCTCGGTCTCCTACCAACACTCACTAACCAGCTTACTCCTCCCCTCTTCCAAAAATTTCTCCTCTTATTTAAACGTTCAACATTTCCTCTATCCCCCTTCCCCATTTCACCCTGTCTGCCTTGTGATATACTTCTTTCACCTACAAACCATTAACCTACAAACCTTAGAACTATAAACTCTAGACAGAAGTACAATATATGTTCAAACCCTAGACCTACATACCCCCCCCCCCCTAGTCCGCCCTATCACTATTGCGCTATACTTCTTTTACTCAAAAACCATTATCCTACACACCTTAGAACTACAAACTCCAGGCACATGTACCATAATGGTCAAATCCTAGATCTATATATCCTCCCTCTCCCTTCCTTTTCCTCTTTCCACTCCTCACCCCATCTCTCTTTCTCTATACTTCTTTGACCCACAAACAAACCATAAACCCACAAACCTTAAAACTACAAACTGTAGACACAAGTAATATACATGTTCAAATTCTGGAGCTACATATTCTCTCTCTCCCTCCCTTCGCACAACTTCTTTCTTTTTCCTCTCTGCCTCTTTAACCTTTACAAATCGTAAACCTACAAACTCTAAATGCGAAAAAATGCACAATTTCTCTCCTCTCATATTTTCTCTATGTATTTCCTCCTCTTTCTTTCTATCTTCTCCACTAACCGTTAACCTACCGACCATTACTTCTTAGTTTGCGAGATTTATTGGAAAATAGGTAGCTCATATACTATATAGACATATCGCCTACATATGTAATATATCTATAGAGTGTGTTCCGTGGGGCCTTAAGGATATCTAAGAAGTAGAGGAGGAGCGAGTAGCAGGAAAGGGTGAAGATAGGTAGAGAAAGAATTTGTGGGTCTAGGATCACATTCATGTACATCCTTCGTTTTTTCCCGTAGATTATGTAGTTTTAAGGTTTTTAGGTTTATGGTTGTTGGAGAGGACAGAAGTATAAAGGAAGAGTGATTTAGTGGAGAAAGGGAAAGCGAGAAGGGACGGGGAGAGAGGATATGTAGATCTAGGATTTGAACATGTATGGTACTTGTGCCTAGAGTTTGTAGTTCTAGGGTCAAAGAAGAATAGCGTAAGAGTGATATGGTGGGAAGGGGGCACGAGGAGAGAGCTTACGTTGATCTACGATTTAAAAGTCTGTGGTATTTATGTCGAAAGTTTTTAGATTTAGAATTTGAAGATTTGTAGTTTAAGGAGATCAAAGAGGTATATTCAAAGGGGTAGAGCGAGGACAGTTAGGAAGATGTGTGAAGAGAGGGGGAGGGGAAATTTGTGGGCCAAGGGGGTTGTAGGTTTGGGGTTTTTATGTTTATGGGTCTGTGGTTATGTGGTATGTGGACTGTATCAGGTATTTGCATACGGAAAAGTCGATTTCTCGCTCGATTACATTTCTTTTTCAAAACCCCCAAAAATGTAGCTTCAGTACTATACGGCGCTAAGGGGTGAGCAGTAGTAAAGCTGAAGCTTCCCTTTACCTATTTAGACTAAATATGATACGAGGACAAGTATCAAACAGTATGACGTGGTAAAAATAACGTGCGGATATCCTCGAGATGTTCATGATTTGATTCTCGAAATAGCCTGACGGTAAGTGCTCAAGTTGTGGACATAAACGATACACTTGCAACTTTGCGGGCTAATACGGTAACAATGTGGGCTAAAATACCAAATACGGTATTCCAATGATACATAACAGGCGTTCCTTGAAACATGTGATCGCTTAGCGCTTAATCTTTGGACTCCAAGGACATTCTTCCTGGTTTGCAAGGAGAATGATTACCAAATTAAGCTGGGTTTCAAGTACGGTTATGTCTATCATGTAAACGTAAATCACGCGCGTGTCACAACGGCCTTACGCTAAGCGCTCAAGATGTCGACATAATAGATACACCTGCATCTTTTCGGGCCAAAGTAATAACAAATTATGGTGAATACTAAAAGGACTATTCTAATGATACATTACAAGCGCCCCTTAAAACATTAAACGCTAAGCGATCGACAAATGGACTTAATCGGCACAGTCACCGCTTTACGAGCGAAAACTTTGCCAATATTGGCAATAAGCAATCAATATATGGACTAAGCAGGTGCATTCACTGGTTTTTAAATCAGAAATAGTGCGAAGTTGATCACGGTATCCAGTTTGACTATGTCTCTGATGTACAGGTACAGGCAGTTAAGTAATAACATGTGCAGCATTACTCGCAGTCGATAAGTGATATTCGATGTCGATCTTTTATCAAAGAAGCACGTGCTGCTTTACGTGCTTTTTAAGGTAGAGGTTTTCTCTACTTATTAAAACAAGTTTTAGGTTTGCATCATTTACCGACGGGGAGTAATGATGTACACGGTCTTACTTAACTGACTGTGTATAACGCGCCTATCGGAACAACCGAGCCTAAAACGCTTATGATATAGACATACATAACTGATAAACTTACAGCTTTGAGGGCTGAAACAGTAACAAAGTTGGGTCAATATTAAATTCAATTATTCCAATCAGTGGCGTAGCCAGGATTTCATAAAGAGAGGGGTTTAAAATGGGCAACAGAAAAACTCCATGATTCTTCACGAGGGGTCCCGGGAGTTCTAGCCAAAATCCACGTGGACGCATATTCTCTTGCAACTGCGGGTTTCTTTCAAGAAAAAACATGAGAAAATATAAAACTTTCACTACTATTTGTTTGGACTTCATTTGTTATATCCAGAGATCCTCTGGGGTTCGTTCAGGTTTCTCACCAAGTGCACTCATCGAGTGAACCTGGAAAAGCGGCGTGGTTTGCGAAAGTGAACTACGAAGTGTGGTGTTCTTGGAACAGTTGCGTGTGAAAGGATTTGGCGCGAATCATGCCGCGAATAAAAAGATTGCCAGGTTATGTTTATATTTAACAACATACAATGGAGAGCCAGCGAAAGAAAATAATTGTTGCTACAGTTGCATCAAACCAGTTATTGTTGCAAACGATTATGTTTGCAACTATGTTGGAAAGTGATGATGCGGATAGTGATAATGAGGTGCAAAGTGCTGGCATTTTAATGGAATTTTACATGAAAGTCCGATGCCCGAGAGAAACGCCTATTAGAACAATTGGATTTTCTGAAAGAATTGTTTCACAATTTAACGCAAAACAATTTAAGGAACATTTTAGAATGAACCCGAATGCACCTAGTGGACACCGGGACGTCCTAAAGATGTCCTTAGAATGTACCTCTATGTTATATGATTTTACGTCTTTAAGACATCCTTTGGATCTTGTCATGTCTTTAAAAGGTCCTCAGGATGTCCTTAAGACGTCCGCCGAAAGACGTATATAGGACAAGTTTAGGACTTGTGTGCCTACTGGGCAGTTGATAACTTGGAAAACTTAGTAGGAGAGCAGTTATCACGTAATTGCAAAATTCCAGCTCAAAAACAACTGCTGTCGATAATATAGTTATTGGCAACGCCTGGTTGGTTTTCTCTTTTTTGCAAATTAAGAGAGCGCACCATAACCTAGAAAGTAGTAATGTTCACATCAACTTAGGGTAGGATGGGGCGAGATGAGCGTAGGGGATAAGATGAGTTACTTAATTTTCTCGTAGGTTATCATTTATTTTGTAAATATTTTTTGTATTAATATCAGAAAATGCATGATCAAACTTCTTTTTTGAAATTTTTTCGCTTAATGCTGCATAAATGTGGAAAAAACGAAAGTAAAAATTCTAAGACCTGTATTTTACTATTTTTCATTTGTTAAGAAAATTCAAGAATCACGTAAAATCACATATAGGATGTTTTCCAGTGGTTATTTAGATAGCTTATTTATTAGGCCTTAAGTTTTCAACATATTTAAATATAATTGTAAAACCGAAATAGGTGAAATTTTTATTTGACTAAAAATGTCATATGGGGCGGGGTGAGCCACTATTTTGGGGCGGAATGAGACACCTCTTCCTGTGCATTAACCTAACCTCTTAGTGTATGCAGTCAGTAGGTTAGGATGCAATGTTTTATATTATCAAATTGTGCATGATGCTAATTATGGTGTAAACGTATAAAAAACTAATCTTGTTGACAAAAATTCCCAGAAAAAGTATGACAGCAGCACTGTTATAGGTATCATTAAATAATATGAGATGCTGTTAACTAGAAGAGAGAGCACTGTTTTTGTGGTGTATTTCTTAAATAAATTTGGTTTAAAACTCGTAAACTGCTATAAAAATAAGAAAAATATTGTTGCGGTTTAAAAATACGGCAGACATTTAAAAAAACTGTCTAATACCCCAATATATATGAAATTCAGTGTCATGCAGTAATTGCAGTAGACCAGTCTAGTATTTGGGAGTTCACGTATTGTAGAATTTTTTTTTTACTGAGATAATGTACATGGTCAATTCGAAAAATAGCTATATTTATTTCTGTAATATAATTATTAAAAGATATGTGGATAAAATTCGTTTTTCTATTTACTCTTTGTAGTGCTAATTACGGTAGAGGTTAAGATTAACGATTACATCATTTTTAAGTTAAATACTTTAAATTTTCCGTTCAATTTCGGAGTAGAGTATATATAATGCTTAACGTTCAAGCAATGAATTAGCAGATTTTAAATACTGACTTGAAAAGGACAGCTATGCTCATCTCGCCCCACCCTACCCTACGTTCCGTGTCATACGCTAAGATGTTTTCTGTACCTTTGCTTACAATCGCATTTTGGTGATCGCCCAAAAAGACTATATGTTTTCCGGATGCGAATTCCATAACTTTTTTTTTACTTTTCATTTTTCTCTTTATAACGAAGTTTTCAAGAGTTATATTCTATATGTGCGCTAATTTTCCAACTTGCCGCTAATTCCTCCCGCCAATTTCAGTGATCACACACTTCCACCCACCATTTTTCCTCGGGTGAAATAGTCACCCATCGAGTGACCCCCACCCTTCAACCTCATGATTTTTGAACGGTTCACCCGGGTGGATACGCCCACTCACCCAGCGTCGCTGAACGACTCCGAGTGCACCCGGGTGCACTTGGTAAGAAACCTGAACGAACCCCTGGGAAGAGTTGAGACATATAAGCCGCTCCAATGCTCGCCGCTGTACCGGAACTTGATATTTAATTGCGGCGCGAAGAGTTCAAAAATTTCCATTATAATGTGTAGCAGCAAGCGAGCGAGCATAGAGAAACTTTCGTATTTAAGTAAAAGGATTAAAAAAATGAAAACTGCGTAAGGCGCAGACCCACTATTTATTGTAAATTATTTTTCTCAATTTATTTATTTTGTAGCTGTATATTTTTCCGCTACCGATACGAATTTAACTTACTTCTTTCAGCAAAGTTTCCAGGAGGAATAAATGACCTATTATTTTTCGGTACATTTCCTACCAATTCAAAACTTCAGTATTTTGTATTACAGTTTTGAATATAATTTAAGCTCCTATAACTTTGAAAACAAGAAACGTTTAAAGACATTTGTGATCAACGAAAAAGTTAAAAAGAGGTTGTGTATAACCTACTTTCCAAATAAAAATTTTCCTTATGTTTTTGTGAGATATAAGCGTATTACAAAAATGGCGAATTGCTATATTTTATAGACTTTTGACTGGTGACAGCGATGGGAGCAACTGTGATCGGCGCCGAGCGGCGCGCCTCCTTCTTTGCTTCTCGGTGGCGGCGTAACGGTCTAGTTTAGTATTTTTTGCTGACATACAGCTTGGAAAGTATAAAAATATGTAGGAACAAAAGGCCAGCTTCGATCGTAAGATACTTATTTAAATCCGTTAATTTTAACTCTTAATTAGTAGCCGGATTGTCCGCAACCAATCAAAAGCCACCGGATCACCGGGCGGGAAGAAATCCGTTACCATGTAAATATACCTGAGATGACGTCGTCACGCCGATACGCCACCGCGTCAACGGAGTTGAATTCGAATTAGCGGCGGCGCGGTTTTGAAGCAGGATGGCCGGCGCACAGTAGGGAAAAAGTACATTTCTTGGTCAAAATACGATTCCGGCTGAACCCGTGGACCGATTTGAATGTTTAAAAAAAAAAGCTGATACAATTTCAAAGAAAGTTGTCGAGCCTGATTTCTAAATGAGTTTTTAAATTTCTTTATAAATAAATAAATATGACGAAAAAATGGCAATTTTTTTTATTCGACGTTCCCGGTGCTCGTCAAAAATAGGAAAATTGTTGTAAACACCAACGTTATATAGATTTTTAATATATAAAAATATTCTGTTATGTTACAATAAACAAAATAAAAATTTTATAAACAAATTATTTGTTTAAAATGTGTTTTCTATAGTTTAAAATAATTTAACGTTTTTCAACTTATATTGCAAAAAATTTGAATGGAAACAATATTTTTTTGACAAAAATTCTCATAAGACTATTCTTGTTAATATTATAGTTGGGAACTTTACGATAATTTTAGTATGATTCATAATGAGTTGATTAATTTTATGTTTTTGTTAAACAAATTTAATTAAAAAATGCATTATTCGGGCATTTTTCGACGCAACAACTCGTTTTTTTTTCAAAGTCAGTCATTTTAATTTCAGAAAAAATGTTCTTTTTTTCATTCAGCACTTACATTTGGCCAACACAAGAGGGTTTGAATGCAAGGAATGATTGAACCATACATTTAATAATTGTTATAAATAAATTATATAACATATGAAAAGTCGGGACATTCACGAATCTGAAGAAATTTTCTCTCAGATTTAATAAGCTAATTCCCATACATTCTAGTACGTGGTTTCACCAAGACATTTTTTAATCTCCCTGATCCTAATTTTTATGATTATTCTTGTTGTAACTATTCATCTTTTAAGAATCGTGAACTGATATCATTTTCTATGATTAAATAGGTCCTATTAATTAGATGGATTGATATCAGCAGCTCGTGCACAGTTCCTTCGACTTTCAGCGTTAAAATTCAATGGTGGCTGATCTTCATTTGTTAGTTCTTTAGCGAA
The DNA here is from genome assembly GCF_010883055.1 of Belonocnema kinseyi. Taxonomy (NCBI): domain Eukaryota; kingdom Metazoa; phylum Arthropoda; class Insecta; order Hymenoptera; family Cynipidae; genus Belonocnema; species Belonocnema kinseyi. The sequence continues at coordinate 138,533,151 of NC_046660.1, forward strand.
ACAAATGACAGTCTCAATGATCTGAAGTTAGGCAACGAAAACAACGCATGCTTTTGTTAAGCTGATTGTTTTTATATTCGCGTAGTATTGAGGTGTGATTTGTTAGAAGAACTCAACATCGCTGTAGGAATTTGATTACGAGGTTTTTTATCTGTGAAAAACATTTTTATTCAACCTGTCAAACAGTCTCTTCCATCGTTCGCGTTACTCATTTTTTGTAAAAAGAGTTTGCTCATTGTTTTTGCCCATATGTTCTGAGCTGAGAAATCTTGTTGGGGCACTTCATTCCATCTTGTGAAAAAAGATGGAAGAGTGCGTTTTATAATGCAGACAAATTTTCCAAACTGAACAGTGCATGGTTATCATATGACTCCATCATATCATTGGATCACACAAAAGTAGGCAGAAGATCTTCAGAAGATTTTGAAATCAGTTCCAAATCGACTAAAAGAAGGAAAACACTCTCTCTTGTTGACTCATATTCAAATTGAAATTGAGAATGCTTTTTTGCAAAATTTGCATTCTTCTGGGAAGAGGAACTTGGCTAAGGAGTTAAGAAGTATGATATTGAGAGCTGAAGATGAATAACATAGAGAACATGAAGAATTTGAAGGACAAATGGAGCCATTAACTTCATAAGAAGCTATTTCTCTTTCTGAAGACACAAAATAGCCGAAACATCAATATGAAACTCTTAGACTACAAATTAAAGCACATAATGCTGACATTTTTCCTCTTTACAAAAGTCTTGAAGAAGCCAAGAGAGAGCATCTTCCTCCCAAAAAAAGTATGACAGTTACAGTGTCTGGGGTGAGGGTTGAATTGCAAGATTTGTGCGATCATACAATGTAGCGTATGTTGAAAATTCCAAATATTTTGCCACCGGATATAGTTTAAGGGAAAAATGTCGTGATGAAGTGTCAATATAAATATGGTTGTGATGGTTCATCTGACCAGAGCGAATATAATCAAAAGTTCTGTGGAGCAGAAAAATCAGACGACTTACCTAAAGTTGCAGATAAACCACAGAAGGTACGAAATTTCATATACGGGCTCTCTACATTGCACGCGTGGATTCGTTTGGTGGAATTGATACTGCACATAAGTTATCGTTTAGGATACAGAGATTCCAAAAAGAATTTCGTGATAAGATGGGGCTTATTATAGATGTTCCAAAAGATGGCTCGGGGACTTCTAATACAGGAAATACTGCCAGAAGATTCTTCAGTGATCCTGATTTGACATCTGAAATCACACATGTCGACAGAGAGTTGATCAGTAGAATCGGCATAATTTTGCAAGCGATGGCTTCAGGGGAGGCAATTTACACTTTTACGTTCGGAAAATATAGCCAACAAACAGTGCAAGTTGTACGTCAATCTTTATAATTGGTACTACGTACCAGTGACAGCACACGAAAGTCTCATTCATGAAGCCAAAATGATTGAATCTGCTTTCCTCCCCATTGGCCAATTGTCGGAAGAAGCTCAAGAGGCGAGCAACAAAAATTTCAAATATCTACGAGAGTTTTGCACTCGATAATGTAGCAGAGAGACTACTAATAGAGATCTTGGCCGGAAACTGCTGATTTCGACTGACCCAAACATTGTAAATCTGAGGAAAAAGTGGAAAAAAAAAATTAATTCTGCTAGATCCTCAAGCTCAAGACTTGTTCAAGACATAAAATGGAAGTCTGAAGTCATATGTTGGCAGTGAAAGAAGAATTTTCTTCAAACTCGTGAATGTCCCGACTTTTCATATGTATAGAATTTATTTATAACAAATACTAAATGTGTTGTTCAACCATTCCTTCTATTTAATCCCTTTTGTGTTGGTCAACTTTAAGTACTAAATGAAAAAAAGAAACTTTCTGAAATTAAAAGCACTGACTTTGAAAAAAACTAGTTTTTACGTCGACAAATGCCCGAATAATGAATTTCTTAATTAAATTTGTTTAACAAAAACATAAAATTAATTAACTAATTATGAATGTCACTGAAATTATCATAAACTTCCCAATTAAAAGGACTGACATTGAAAAAAACGAGTTTTTTTTGTCGACGAATGCCCAAATAATGCATTTGTTTGTTAAATTTGTTTAAAAAATCATAAAATTTATGAACTAATTATGAATGTTGCTGAAATTAATATAAAGTTCTCAATTAAAAGGACTGACATCGAAAAAACAAATTTTTCGTCAACAAATTCCCGAATAATGCATTTGTTTATTAAATTTGTTAACAAAAAATTATCAAATAGTGATGGATTTTGTTAAAATTCTCATGAAAGTTACCAATGAAAATTATTAGCATTGAAAAAAAAAACGATTTTTTCCGTCGTTAAGTGCTCGAATATAGAATTTATTTATTAAATTTGATTGATAATATAAATTTCATCCAAAAATTCTGAATTTTCTGAAATTATTACGAGGTTCCTAATTTTAAAAAATTGTCAAAAAAGAAAACGAATTTTTAGACCACAAATGCCGGAGTAATGAATTTGTTTATTAAATTTGGTTACAATATTAACAAAAATAGTTTTAAGAGACATTTTTTTATTAAAATATTGTTTCCTTTCAAATTTCTTGAAATATAACTTTTAAAAAAAGTTAAATTGTTGAAAATTATAGAAATCACATTTTCAACAAATAATTTGTTTATAAAAACTTGGTTTGTTTATTGCACCGGGAACGTCAAATATAAAAAATTGTCATTTTTTCGTCATATTTATTTATTTATGAAGGAATTAAAAAACTAAATTGAAAATCACGCTCGACAACTTTCTTTAAAATTTTATCAGCTTTAAAAAAAACATCCAAATCGGACAGCAGGTTCAGCCGGAATCGTATTTTGAACCAAAACACGTACTTTTTCCCCACTGTGCGGCGATGTTACGCGGCGGCACAACCGTCTGGAAAAAATGTTCCAAATTTGTTAAATTATAATAAAATGTAATGTTTAGTAAATATTTTAACGAATATTAATTTTCGCTTTATTTATATACAAGAATATTTTTTTGTAGAAACCGAAGCCAGCTGTCACGTTGTTGGATGGTCAAAATTGTACAAATGAAACATGTAGTACTCCCTATACCAAAGAAAATTATTGATAAAAAGTACTGTAGCAAAAACATGGTCGTTTTTAAGTGTGAAATAAAAATACATTTTCACTCAAAGCTGGAAGTGCATCAGTTGTGTGCATACCTTGAGCGCTTGGCGTTAGGCTATTACTAGAAGCGTCATGTGATCGTCACGAGAATATTCGCACGTTATATTTACAACGGCCTAATATTTGATTCTTCTTCTTACATAATTTTTAGTTTAAATAGGTAAAGCGATATTTCTGATTCATTATTTTTAACCGTTTAGCGCCATATAGCGCTGAAACTGTCTATTTTTTATTTGTTTTTTGTTTAAAGATGGCCAAAAATTGCGACAGTGACCGCAGCTGTGCATCCACCTTGGTTTAACATTATCTCTTATTGATCACTGTATAAATAATTCGCAAGATATTATTTTTCTTAAAAAATGGTGCAAATATTGTAATAGATTCAGTGATATTTAATAATGCTTTTAGGAAAAAAATTAACCCAACATAATTAGTTTCCCATACAGTGCTTGATATAAAATTAATAATGTAATTAATTGACAAGATAGTTCCCCTCGAAATATAATGTACAAATAATTTTACATAAGTAAAAAGTAATTCATAATAACTAACTTTAAATGAAAAATTTGTTAAAAAAAAGATTTTTAATATTTATAGATTTATAGACTGAATAAAAAAAAAGTTTGCTTTAGCTTCTGCATATACAATTGTATGCCAAGGTTTTTTCAAAGTTCGATGTGTAAGTTTTGAAAATGATTATGTGTCAGTGAGTATGTAACGGAGTATAAACTACTATTTATGCTGTAGGCTTCAGTGTCCCCCTAAATTGATGCAACGAAGGAATAAAAAGGTTGATTTCAAATTTGCTTGAAAATTCCGGGTTAATTGTGCACCCCTAAACGAATCGATGAAAAAAATGGTTGAAAACAATTATTTATTATTACCCTCGCAGTTCTTTCGTCGTTTCTGATGTAAATTTCTTTTAATTTTGATTCGCGTATGATTATTAAAAAAATGTAAATATATGAAAATGAACTTTGCGCGGTGATCCTTAAAGAAAGACTTTGATTTACTTGTTTTGGGCATTCCAGTGATTGTCTAAGACAAAAATTTCTTTTGTTTTCTATATTGAATACAGATATTTTTATTTCTCATTACTTTAACGCGATCCTGTTAGATCGTAAGTCAATTTCAGACTGAGTATTTTTGAATTTCTTCAAGTACAATATTGTTGTTTCTTAATTTATATATGGTAAATTCGTCGCTGGCAATTTCAATTGCTGTTTCGTTTATCTTGTTTTCTTCTTTTATATACATGTATTTTCCTTGCAACTTAATT
>NC_046660.1:138537696-138539430 GCF_010883055.1 Belonocnema kinseyi
GCGGACAATTGTCCAGGGGTGGTCCCGAAAGAATTAACCCTCAAGCGGAGGTGTGAAAACCGTGCCGAAAGCTGAATGGCACCTGGGTGAGGTGTCTAGAACTGTGACTCTGGGATACCGGGTGATCTCTCAGAGTACGCAGCCTTATCCTTGCATGCGGGGCTCTACAAGGATGGACGAACCCCTTTTCCTAGCTTCTCGTGGGAACAACAACGACAACACCAAACATAGTTGTAATAAGTGCGGTTCAAAACAACAGAACACGCAGGGCTCCCGACAATGGGTCGGCCAACAATGCCGACCAATCTAGAGCTGGGCGAGCCAATGAAAATGGATTCAATGCGATGGATCGGCGGGATCTCGCGACCTTTGGGTGGACGGAGCAACTGAATCACGACTTGCTAGAGTGCTACGATGCGAGTGTGGCCCGTGAACGGGGTTACATGGCACGGCTACATGCTCTGTGGTGCGAGAAACAACCGGAGCTCTCGCACTTTTCGCAGCAACGTCTGCGAAACCATGCTGAACTACTCCGTAAAAGGGGCTATGTAAGCGGAACGTCTACTCTACCACAGCTAGAACAAGCCGGCAACAAAGAAAGAGAGGCGACACTAAGACCAACCGCGGGCAGGCATCCAATAGATGAAGACCGATGCTTTACGACCCGGAGAAACATCAACACCAAGGTTTCTCTTAAGCCTAAAGATCTGGCTGAAATGGATGACGAGCTTCGTGGACATTTTTCCGGTGAATCCGACCTCTGGGTTATCAATTATTGTGTGAATAATGGAGCGAGAGCTTTGACCGATGCGAACCGTAAAACAAAACCAACGGCTGATCATAAGACCAAAAGACGAATGCATCAACTTGCCATAGAGATAGGCTGGGCAAGACAGTACGCGTCTCGCATTCAATGTGTGATTGACTATATCACATCTGGCAGGAATTTTACCGCCAAGGTTCGAAAGTTCGCGCGCGAACTTCGGACCCGTTATCACACACTTAACAAGTCAAAGCTACTGACCATCAGGCAGCATATTGTTGAGAGAATACGGATACTATCTGACGCTAAGAGAAGTCTAGAGCGGAGGGAGAGGTCGGTCAGAGAAAATCAACAGTTTCTCTCTGACCCATTTCGACTCTTCCAAGACCCTCCAGTTACTGTCGAACACCCACCCAAACCAGAGGAGGTCGAAGTATTTTGAAGAGAAGTCTACGAAGTTCATCATAGACTGGACGAAGACTCAGAAAATACAAATAGCTTCCAGGAGTTATGTGTTGCCTTCATAACACCTGATAAAGAATACCGACCCATCACTACCAAGGAGGTGAAAAAAGTATTAAGAGGGATGAAGAACTATTCCGCACCGGGACCAGATTTTATCAAAACCTTCTTGTGGAAGAAGTTTCCTTCAACCCATCAGCATTTGGCCCGTATTTTCACCTCATATTTAAAGTCGGAAGAGCCGATTCCAGAGTGGTTGGTGGAAGGGCGCACAATACTCCTGCCGAAAATAGGCAACTTAGCTGACCCGAAGAACTACGGGCCAATAACTTGTCTGAACACGCTTTATAAGATATTCACAGCTATCTTAAATGATAGGATTGTTCGGGCAATTGAACCTGTGTGGTAAGAAATGTATGAACAACGAGGCTCAAAGAAAGGCGTAGCCGGATGTCGTGAGAACCTGCTCATCGATAGATGTGTCTGCAAAGATGCAGCATTCTACCAGA
>NC_046660.1:138539530-138544683 GCF_010883055.1 Belonocnema kinseyi
CCTGGGCGTGCCACAGAGCCGCATTCAAGATGTGACATCTATAAAGGATACTCTCCGAAGCAGATACAAACGTCTCATCCGACAGATTTGGTCTTCCGAACTATCGGCGAGGAACAAAGCATCTGCAACGAACATGCTTGCCGTCCCGGTACTACTCTATTCATTTGGAGTAGTTCCATGGACGAAGAACGAGGTCAAATCTCTTGATATCGGGACAAGAAAGGTTATGCGCATGAACAAAAGCATGCATCTTAAGTCTTCCGTTCCGCGACTGTACGTCTCACGCCGTCAAGGGGGTCGCGGAATATTGAGTCTTGAATGTCTTCACAATAGGATTATTCTGGGTACAGCACATAGAGTTGCAAATGGAAGAGACCCTCTCCTTAAGATGGTCAGGAATCACGAAGAAGTGGGGAAAGGAGCATTTTTGTACAAAGCAGCGGAGGAGGCTGCTGAAACACTCGGACTTGACTTCAGTATTAGGGGTGAGCAAAATGCATCAAATCTTATCTATCTCGAGTACTCGATCCTGAAAGCCCGGATTAAGAAAGCACAAGAGAAAAACTTTCGTGAACAGCTCCTCGATAAGAGGATGCATGGTATGCTAGCATGTTCGTTGCAGATACTTTGTTCCTCGCCAACAGTTCGGAAGACCAAATTTGCCGGATGAGATGTTTATGTCTGCTTCGGATAGTATTCTTTATAGATGTCACATCCTGAATGCGGCTCTGTGGCAGGCCCAGGTATGTATAAGTCTCTCCAGCGCAAAGGAGTCGTGTAGCGCTTCTGTCAACGAGCTCAGGATCTTCAGGGATGCCAATAAGTTTTCCTCGCAACGCCTTTCTTCGAGCCTCGTTGTTCGTTCATTTCTTGCCACACAGGTTCAATTTCCCGAACAATCCTATCATTTAGGATAGCTGTGAATATCTTATAAAGCGTGTTCAGACAAGTTATTGGCCTGTAATTCTTCGGGTCAGCGAAGTTGCCTATTTTCGGCAGGAGTATTATGCGCCCTTCCACCAACCACTCCGGAATCGGCTGTTCCGACTTTAAATATGACGTGAAAATACGGGGAAAATGCTGATTGGTTGAAGAAAATTTCTTCCACCAGAAGGTTTTGATACAATCTGGTCCCGGTGGAGGGTCTTGGAAAAGTCGAGGTGTAATAACGGGTCCGGAGTTCGCGCGCGAACTTTCGAACCTTGGCGGTAAAATTCCTGCCAGATTTGATGCAGTCAATCACACACTGAATGCGGGACGCGTACTGTGTTGCCCAGCCTATCTTTATGGCAAGTTGATGCATTCGTCTTTTGGTCTTATGATCAACCTTTGATCTTGTTTTATGGTTCGCATTATTCAAAGCTCTCGCTGCATTATTCACACAATAATTAATAGCCTAGAGGTCGGATTCTTCGGAAAAATGTCCACGAAGCTCGTCATCCATTTCAGCCAGATCTTTAGGCTTGCGAAAATCATTGGTGTTGACGTTTCTCCGGTTCATAAAGCATCCCTCGTCCTCTATTGCATGCCTGCCCGCGGTTGGTCTTAGTGTCGCCGCTCTTTCTCTGTTGCCGGCTTATTCTAGATGTGGTAGAGTAGGCGTTACGCTCACATAGCCCCTTTTTCGGAGCAGTTCGGCATGGTTTCGCAGACTTTGCTGCGAAAAGTGCGATAGCTCCGCGTTTTTCTCGCACCACAGAGCATGCAGCCGTGCCATGTCGTGATTTAGTCGCTCCGTTGACGTAAAGGTCCCGAAATTCCGCCGATTCATCGCATTGAATTGATTTTCATTGGCTCCCCCCGCTTTAGAGTGGTCGGCATTGTTGGCCGACCCATTGTCGGGAGCCCTGCGCGTTCTGTTGGTTTGAGCCGCACTAAATACAACTATGTTTGGTGTTGTCATTTTTGTTCCCACGAGAAGCTAGAGAAAGGGGTTCGTCCATCCTTGTAGCCGGACAAGGAAAATGGTGAGGGAGACCCCCAAAGAAACGAAACAAGAAAGATTAAATGATCGAATCTACTTTGGAAAACAGCAAAAAAATATCGTTAGATGAATCAAGAAACGAATCTAATTTCGAAGGTTCACAAATTAATAATGAGCATGGTTTGAAACCAGATCGAACCGAAAATCCTGGTGGATCAAACGCCAATTATAGCGATGACCCGACTGATCGTTCATTAGAATTAAATCGCTCGAATTCCAATGATATAAACGGGTTTCATATAGGGGTCAGCGCACAAAATCGGAAACCAGATTCTAAAAATGAAGGGGTAGATAGTATATTAGATAAAATAAGAAAATTGCTAGAAGATGTTCACAAGACATTCGCTAGTAACAAAATGAAATACTGGCTTCCATGCAAAAATATTTGCAAAAAGTCGAAAATCCCAAATCGAATTGGACAATAATTGGACACTCAAAAAATAGATAAGCGTGTATATCACCAAAGAGAAATGTGTGTAGCACAAGCAAAATATTTAGAAGAAAACATCAGAGATGTTGAAAAAAAGTCGACGTATTAAAAAAGCCTACTGAAACCATACATGCAGATCAAGCTGATTTAGTGGTAGCCAACATGTAAAACAGAAAGCGCTTACAAGACTTGGAAGAACAACAGTTTACATTAGAAAAGCGAGCAGATCGAAATATAGGATCGACCAATGTTAAAGCCCCGTGGATAAAAAATTATCCTATTCCGAAATTCTTTTGCATGGACCACGAACGTCCCATGACGTTTCTATATGATTTTGAGCAATACGCAAGAGCCATGGATGTTAGGGCTTACGATTTTCACTATGTAGTACAATCATGTTTAACAGGCATGGCAAGAGAGAGATGGAATATGGTACGTGATCACATGAGTGATGATCTAATATCATTCAAGGCGAAATTTATAAAAAGCTTTTTGAATGATGAGATTAGATCCGAAATCCAGAAATACCTGCAATATGGCACACTGCATACGGTAAAAGGAACAGCGTGTCCCGATGAACTCTGATTATTATGCATGAAAAGTAGCGTAACTGCTTTATTTTTCAATTTAAAAATAAACTAGAAAGTACTTTTGAGCTATTGGTTAGCTTTATTGAATCGCAAAAAGAGCACTTAAAAAAAGATACTCATGTGCGAGAAAGCCGTGGTCAAAGATCGACGAGCATAAAGAAGCTTCAAATTTGACACATATAAAGCAACATTTGCAGAAACTATTTCTTTTCAAGGATTCATAATTTTTGACGGACAAACTTCAAAAAACCGGAATCGACACGTGCTCTGAAAATCAATGACGCCGCATGGCACTTACATCAGCAAGCATCGTGGCACTTACTCCCGTATGCACTGACTTTCGTTCCTTGAGCCTACTTTCGGGTCATACTAGTCCAAAATCTTCTATATGGAAACGAGTTAGGGAGAAACAAGTAGTTTAAAACAATAAACCGATTTTTGAAAATTTGGCACTCACGCTCCTCAAATAATAAAATGTCTATCGAAGCACTTTACAGAAGAGGTCAGGGCCGCGTTCATAATTCTCAATATGAAAACATGCCAAGAGTTTATAGAGTTTTTGGAATCATTAAACCGAACCGGGCCACTTAACTACAAAGAACAATATTCTGCACACAATAGTTAGGTTTATGATGAAAACTCCTACGAAAAAATTATAATTATCATCGTGATGATGAATACAATTTTATGGGAAATAATTCTAGCTATCAAAATCAGAGCAACTCACGGGGATATCAAAATAATTAGGAGAGCGAATATCGAAGAGGAAATTTTGAAAATAAACCACCCCGTGACTTCTATAGGCGAAACGATCGACATTATCAAAATCCACGGGACGACGATTGTGTTGGCGATTATGGTGGTCCAGGTAACCGAGACAATCGAAATTAAATCTATCATAGTCGAGGAAACTATGGTCGACGAAATTAGGGTTTTTACAACATACAAAATCGAGATAATTTCGAGAATAGAGATCCTGGTTACCAGAGTCACGGATATGAAAACCGTCAAAATAAAAGTATAGAAAGTCAAGAACCAGGTTATGATGCCTTCACTGATCGACCTCGTAATTATGAAAACAACCGTAGTCAATGGTCAAATGGTACCAATTTCTCAAACTCAGCAGCGCAGTATAAAAACAATTCAAGACCTTCAAATGGCAGAGTAGAAAATGGCGTTTATAATCGCGAAAATAATAATTCAACAAATGTAAGTCCGGCATACGGACAAAATGGAATGAGTAATGCTAAAAACAATGTAAGTCGAAATGAGCGACAAAATGAAACATGGGGCAACAATTATAGAAATAGGCAAACGCGTAGTCTTGAAAAATCTTTCGAAAATGATGATATTCTTCGCAATCACAGTTACTCGGGAAACGGTCGAGCCTCGATTTGATAGAAAACAATGCTATAGAGGGAAATATAGACACTGGGAGCGATGTAACCTGTGTCTCAGAAACTTTCTTTGAAAATAATTGTGAAAATTTTAAGAAATGCGAATTATTGCCAATGCTAGGAACAAGTATTGTAGGAGCTACTGAAGCGAAACCTGTAAAATTGAAACATCAGGTATATGCGAATTTTAATATGGGAAATTGGAATGGAAATAATGTATTTTTAATAGTATTTAAACTAAATAAAGAATGTATACTTAGGGTCGATTTATTGAATAGATTAAGAAGGAAAATTGATTTTGATAACAATACAATGGAATTGAAAGATTAAGAAAAAAGTATAAAAATTGAATTTATGGATGAGGATCCTAAAAGAATACGTTTGATATTTGAACCTGAGAATTCTCAAAAAGAGAAGTATTTAAGTTGTTTGGGAAAATATTTAGTTGCTGCAGAAGTTCATCCTAATGTTGTGAAAGAAGTACATCACATGGAAATATATGACGAGGCCTAAAGTCGATTCGCACTAACTGATGATGAAATTAAAGAAAAAGTAGCTCAATGTGCACTGTAGTAGAATCAAATGAAAAAGAAAGATTTTTAAACTAATACAGTGATACAAAAAAGTTTTCTCTTGAAATCCAGGTATTAAAATATTTTTTACCCTCCGTAATTGACTGAAGTTTCAAGAAATCGAAAAAAGTCGACTTATTCGCTATTTTCTTAGATCCATCGTAAATTTCTCGACTATAT
>NC_046660.1:138544783-138587610 GCF_010883055.1 Belonocnema kinseyi
TCCTCTAGAATCAAACCGAAGGGACTATGACAAAGCCACCGAACACGTCCTCGGGTTGCGGATAGAGGGTCCCTTACCAAGGGCTTCTGCTGAATATGGTTACAAAAATAAATAGGCAGTCCCGGACAATTGTCCAGGGGTGGTCCTGAAGGAATTGACCCCGAAGCGGAGGTGTGAAGACTGTGCCGAAAGCTGAATGGCACCTGGGTGAGGTGTCTAGAACGGCGACTCTGGGATACCGGGCGACCTCTCAGAGTACACAGCCTTATCCTTGCATGCGAGGCTCTACAAGAATGGACGAACCCCAGACAGGCAACAGAGAAAGAGATGGGACACTAAGACCAACCGCGGGCAGGCATGCAATAGAGGACGAGCGATGCTTTATGAACCGGAGAAACGTCAACACCAATGATTTTCGCAAGCCTAAAGATCTGGCTGAAATGGATGACGAGCTTCGTGGACATTTTTCCGAAGAATCCGACCTCTAGGCTATCAATTATTGTGTGTATAGTGCAGCGAGAGCTTTGGCCGATGCGAATGGTAAAACAAAACCAACTGTTGACCAGAAGATCAAAAGACGAATGCACCAACTTGCCATAAAGATAGGCTGGGCAAGACAGTACGCGTCCCTCATTCAGTGTGTGATTGACTACATCACATCTGGCAGGAATTTTACCCCCAAGGTTCGAAAGTTCGCGCATGAACTCCGGACCCGTTATTACACACTTAATAAGTCAAAGCTGCTGATCATCAGACAGCATATTGTTGAAAGAATACGGATACTATCTGACGCTAAGAGAAGTCTAGAGCGGAGGGAGAGGTGGGTCAGAGAAAATCAAGAGTTTCTGTCTGACCCATCTCGACTCTTCCAAGACCCTCCAGTTACTGTCGAAAACCGACCCAAACCAGAGGAGGTCAAAGTATTTTGGAGAGAAGTCTACGAAGTACAGGATAGACTGGACGAAGACTCAGAAAGTATAAATAGCTTCAAGAAGTTGTGTGATGCCCTCATAACACCTGATAAAGAATGCCCACTCATTACTACCGAGGAGGTGAAAAAAGTATTAAGAGGGATGAAGAACTATTTCGCACCGGGACCAGATTGTATAAAAACCTTCTGGTGGAAGAAGTTTTCTTCAACTCATCAGCATTTGGCCCATATTTTCACCTCATATTTAATGTCGGAAGAGCCGATTCCAGAGTGGTAGGTAGAAGGGCGCACAATACTCCTGCCGAAAATAGTCAACTTAACTGACCCGAGGAATTACAGACCAATCACTTGTCTGAACACACTTTATAAGATATACACAGCTGTCCTAAATGATAGGATTGTTCGGGCAATTGAACCTGTGTGGCAAGAAATGTATGAACAACGAGGCTCAAAGAAAGGCGTAGCGGGATGTCGGGAGAACCTGCTCATCGATAGATGTGTCTGCAAAGATGCATCATTCTACCAGCGTGACCTATCGATGGCCTGGATTGATTATCGGAAAGCTTTCGATTCGACCTCCCATAGATTTATCATCTGTCTTTTGGAAATATTAAAGGCTCATCCGCAAATAGTTAGGAACATAGAGATTGATGCCGCTTTAGAAAACCAGATTTACTATCTCATCTGGAAAAAATCGTGCGACAACTAACAAGGTCACCTTTCAGAGAGGTGTCTTTCAGGGCGACACCATGAGCCCAATCCTCTTTTGCCTTACATTATTGCCAATATCTTTAGCACTTCGCCATTCCGACGGGTACTTGTGCGGCAAACCTGCAGATCGAAAGTACAAGGTCACTCATGTATTTTACATGGACGATCTTAAGATCTATGCTAAAAACAAAGAGCAACTACATCTAGCTCTAGGGATTGTCGAACGATATACTAAGGAAATTGGAATGGAATTTGGGTTAGACAAATACACCAAGGTTTATATGAAGCGAGGAAAACTTAATGGCATCCCTGAAGATCCTGAGCTCGTTGATAGAAGCGCTATAGGACACCTTTGTGCTAGAGAGACTTATGCATACCTGGGCGTGCCACAGAGCCGCATTCAGGATGTGACATCTATAAAGGATACTCTCCGAAGCAGATACAAACGTCTCATCCGACAGATTTGGTCTTCCGAACTGTCGGCGAGGAACAAAGTATCTGCAACGAACATGCTTGCCCTCGGTAGTACTCTATTCATTTGGAGTAGTTCCATGGACAAAGAACGAGCTCAGATCCTTTGATATTGGGACATGAAAGGTTATGCACATGAACAAAAGCATGCATCTTAAGTCTTCCGTTCCGCGACTGTACATCTCACGCCGTCAAGGTCGTCACGGAATATTGAGTCTTGAATGTCTTCACAACAGGATTATTCTGGGTACAGTATGTAGAGTTGCAAATGGAAGAGACTCTCTTCTTAAAATGGCCAGGAATCACGAAGAAGCGGGCAAAGAAGCGTTTCTGTACAATGCAGCGTAGGAGGCTGCTGAAACACTCGGACTAAACTTCAGTATTAGGGGTGAGCAAAATGCATCAAATCTTATCTATCTCGAGTACTCACTCCTGAAAGCCCGGATTAAGAAAGCACAAGGGAAAAACTTTCGTGAACAGGTCCTCGATAAGAGGATGCACGGTATCTTCCACAGAAATGTGAAGGATCAGTCAATGTCTTGTGAGCTAACGTTTGCTTTCCTGAAATAGCCCGGATTGTAGTCTGGAACGGAGGGTTTCATTTTTGCATGCCAAGAGGGTGTCATTTCCACCTTAGCATACTGTCGCCACATTTCGAGCCAAGACATTCCTGATGATAGCTACAGGGCATGCCGTGCACACCCCGAGCATTTAGCTCACATACTATCTAGTTGTCCAAGTCACGCGAGAACGACCTAGATTCAAAGGCACAATGCTGCACTAAGAGTGCTTTATTACCATCTCTGTCACTCTTACGGCATTAACCTTAATATCGCACCTCTAAATGCTCCTAGGGAAATCGAGTCCATTTTCGAGAATTTGACGTGCCGCATATACTGCAACTTTATATTCTCGACAATTGTTTCTGTTGCTCACTCGAGGCTGGGAGCGGGTGCAATTTTCCAGATTAGCACCCGCTCCGGGCGAAAGCCTGCGGTTCTCCTTATGACAAATTTTTAATTGCAGGCACACATATATACATAGATGTAGCATCTAGAGTGCAGTGCACATATTTTTAGAACCCTGGCTTAATATTGCAAATGTACATTTATCGAGGTTAATTGGTTATAAAAAAGTATTTCAGTTCATGTAATTATATGCAGTAAGAAGTTACTCACATCTGATGTTAAAAAGGCACTGTTTGGTAAACTTATCATATGAATTAAGTAGCAAAGAGAAAAAACAATAACATAATCACACCTTGTGATCCAGAAACTAAGGTGAATAAAAAAAGTAATGGACCTGAACATAATAGTGAGCGAAAGCACTATCTTAAGTCCACAGAGTTATATTAACTAGAGGTGTACTCGTAGATTTTAGAAATTTAGAGAACATTTTTTTAAATTCTAATACTGTAGGTGCATCACGAATACTATTCGGCAGTTTATTCCAAAGCAACCTCCCTCTAATGACAAAAGATCTTTGCATTAAACATGTTCTATGGGCCGGCATTGCGAGGGCATGACCTCTATCGCGCAGCCCAGGCCGACCTCGAAGGTTCATATGATCCCGCAAGAACAATTCCAATAAATAAACAGGCTTTTTAATTCTTAAGATCATGTACAATAAATTACTCATAAAATATTGTCTTCTCTTGGCAACTGTAATGAAACCAGCTCATTCCCTGTACTTAGAAATACGATCGAATTTTGACAGATTACAGATAAAAAGTATGCAGGCATTGAAATTACGTTCAAGTTTGCAATTAAGGTAATCAGAGATTCCATTATATGCCACACATCCATAATCAAAATAAGGGAGAATCAAGGCTTTTACAAGGGGGATTCGCGTAGCTCTAGGAAAGAGTCCCTACTCCGACTAAGCTGATGTAAAGTTCTGACGGTTTTGTGTGATATTAGTTCAACATGCTTTTTCCAAGAAAGTGTGCTGTTAAATATCAAACCAAGATCATTGACAGAATCAGAGAAATCACTAGCAAGACCGTTCAAGTACAAAGGTGGAAGGAGATCCGAAACTTTAGATGGATTATGAGTGGAGGATCCAACTAGTAAAGCATATGTTTTTTGTGGATTAAGTTCCAAACCATTTAATACCACCTAGTTGTAGACGTTATTAATATCTTCGTGTACCATTTGAAGTAGATCGCGAAAGTTTTCAGAAGATCTTCGAACACCTAGATCTGATGCAAGGGTTTATACTTCAGGGTACTAGGTATATGTTGCCTAAAACACCAGAAGCTCAAAATCCATCTGAATTTCGACCGTTAGCCGGTGTTTCAACAATTTATAAACGTGTTACAGCTATCATTGCATATCAGGTATTTTCTCATTGATACGAGAATGACATCCTTACAGAAGAACAAAAAGGTTGTTGCAAGAAAATTCGCTAGTAGACATGTGCATTTTGTCGGATCGAATATAGTATTTTTTATTCGACGAGCGTTCATTTTCGTATCGGTTTATTCGATTCGGTTAACCCACCGATCGAATATTGAAAACCCGACAGTCCATTGGTGCGATGTTCGGTTGGAATTTTTCGATTCGATCGGCCCGTCGCTCGAATGTCGAAAACCGAACTTCGACGCGCGCTATCGCCGGTTCGAATTTTTTTATTTGATGGGACCCTCGCTCGAAAATCCGCCATTTAATCCCTGCTACGGTCGGATCGGTTTTTTCGATTCGATCGGCCCGTTGATCGAATGTCGAAAAACTGATATCCAATACTACCTCCAAAACGGTTTTTCGATTAAAATGTCCTGTGCGTCGGAGAATCCCATATTAGATGTGCCTTAAATTGAATCAGTGATTCACTTCCTTATATACTTTCTTTTAATTAGGTGACCATAGTCCATCAATAAACCGAAACAATTGGTTAATTCCCATACATAAATTAATAAAAAATAAACATGTGTGTTGTGTTTTAATGTAACCGCCGTAGGTGAGCCATGTTGGTGACGTAACACTACGAGGATCATGTGATCACACCGGTGGAGAACGGGCCTTCCTGGCATGGTGTCGACACGAATCATATCGGTCTCGAGTGTCCGCACTTTATAAATATAGTGTACCCTCTTGCTCATTACCTCTACCAAATAAATATATACTTTATAATATACGCTGTCTATTTACTTGAACTCCCAACATAACATATTTGGCGACGAGGATGGGATGCTCAAGATAATTCAGAAGTTATATATTTTAACCTCAAATCAGTGCGTGACCACGTGGTCGTGAAAGTCATGAAGCGCCTGGAAGCCAGTCGAATGTCCGGAGCGCGAGGGAGAATGCTTCAAATATGGGAAAATAGGCCATGTCTGAAAAATGTGTAAAACACCCGCAGCTAATAATCAATGCGAGATCGATAATGATTTGTCCGATTACGTCATAAATAAAATCCACACTTATGAGTCAAGGAGAAGTGAAGTCGTATTTCCAGCTCAGTCCTTAGGTATGACGAAAAAGGATCACGCCTCAACAGGCAAACAACCACCAGAAGACAGCGAATTCCAGTTCTTTGCCAGCTGTTCCGAGAAGGAAGAAGCGTCGATAGGTGTAATTGAAATCTCTGTGAGTGATCAGAAATCAGTGAGTAGTGAAGGCAAAGCCTTATCAGTGCGTGTTAAATGCAAAAAAAGAGGGGGCGCAAGCTGTCGAATTTGAAATCGACACTGGAGCCGCGCTCACTCTAATTCTAGAAGAAACGTTCCAGTTAATGTGCTCTAACACCCCACCTGCAGCCCGGCGTGTTTCGTCTAGTGACCGCCAAAAAGAAAGACATCATTATCGTCAAAGAAGAAATATTCGTCGATATTGTATTCAAGGATAAGGTTGGTAAAAATTTAAGATTAATTTTAATGGAGTCGTCTGTTCGAAATCCTTTATTGGGTCGAAATTGGTTAGATATATTAAATACGGCGTGACGTGAAAATGTCTTATGGTGTGGAAATAAAGAAATAAATTCTCGTGAAGCTATTGAGTCGATTAACATAGTAAAATGCGTCAAAATTAGGAAAGAAAATACCCAAAAATTTTCGAGAAAAACAACTCTAAGTCAATTAAAAAATTTCAAGCAAACATATTGAAAGAGAATACAAAGTCCCTTTTTCACAGACACTATGAAATACCTTATTCTATCAAAGATAAAGTTTTAGAGGAAATTACTAATCTTGAAAAATATAATATTCTGAAAAAGGTATCATTCAGTAACTGTCCATCACCAATTGTGGTCGCCAAAAGAAAAACAGTAGAATTCGAGTGTGTGTTGCTTTAAAAGGGACCTTGAATCCGTGTGTTAAAATCGATCATTATCCTCTTCCTCGCATGGACGATATTTTCAATGAAGTGGTAAATTGTAAGGTGTTTTTTCTAATTGATTTGTCAAATACGTATTTCATCATGTAGAGAATTGCTCACAATTACAACACTCAGGCTCAGCTCCTGTGATATTTCAAAGTATTATCGATCGATATTTTCTGCGGAGGATGAACACTATCAGATTGTGTTCAAACAATAGAAAAAGTCTTATCTCGTTTAAACTTATTTAAAGTAAAAATAAATTTCAATAAAAATCGCTTTTTCGTTAAAAGAATCCCATATTTAGGATTTATACTAGACGAAAAGGGGTTGTACACCGATCCTGATAAGGTGAAGGCAATCAGATCAACACCAAGTCCCATTGATGTTTCACAATTAAAAGCATTTCTGGGGTTATTAACCTTTATGCATAGTTTCTTACCAATGTCAGTAGACATTTTAGAACCTTTAAACAATTTAACGCGCGATGGAGTTACGTGGTGCTGGACTGATGAATGCAAGAAAGCTTACGGACAAGCAAAAAATTTAATTTCTGCAAAATCGACCTTGGTCGTTTATGATTCGTCTCGCAAAACAATAGTAACGTCTGCCAGTAGCGCGCATGGTGTTATCGCGGTATTATCACAAATCGCCGATGGCACAAGAAAGCCTGTTGCTTTTGCGTCTTCTACGCTGACGTAAACTGTAGGAATTATAGTCAAATCGATCGAGAAGCTTCAGCAATAATTTTCGGGTTAAACAAATTTCACAACTATATTTACGGAAGAAAAATATTGCTAGTCACGGATCATGAACCACTAAAATTTATATTCAATCCGAGTAAAAGTTTGCCTCAGATGACAGCTGCTTGATTAATGCGTTGGTCGCTGATTCTGTCATCGTACAAATATAAAATTGTTTATAATCCCGGTAAAGAAATCGATCATGTGAGACAAGGTCAGACATGTAAACTTTGCCAATTAACTCAAAACGATAACGAAACAAAAGTAATTCTCTCAATGTCAAAGGCGGAAGCCCCTTGGCAACGTGTTCATATTGATTTTTTAGACATTCAACTTCAGAAATTCCTAATCTTAGTGGATGAATATAGTAAATCGATAGAAGTGGGCATGGTAAATTTAACAAATCTTGAGTCTATCCTAGAATGTTTACACGAGTGTTTTGCGATATTTGGCTGGCTAAAGAATTCGCACATTACTTTGAAAGCAAAAACATAAGAGTCTTAACTTCTCCTCCCTACCATCCATGATCAAAGGAAGTCGTCGAACGAGGGGTCCAGACCCTCAAAAAACTTATTATTAAAAATGTAATTTCACAGTCGTATAGGAACTCAAAAAAGTCCTTACGTATGCTCCTTACGTATGATTATTAGCGTACAAATTGAGAACGCCGCTTTCTATGATACTACCTTAAGATAAGGTTAAATTAAATTACAACCAAGAGATCCAAACTTGTATCTTCGAAGTAAATGATAAAGTTCGAGCTCGAAATAGAAAAAAAAATCTCCATTTAAATGGTTACCTGGTAGAATTATGGATCGCCTCGTGTCGTCACGTACCTAGTAAAATTGTTGGACAACAATATTAGAAAAATGCATGTCAATCAATTGAAAACAAGTCACTTTGACGATTCCGAGCACCCAAGTGAAAGAGTGTGGGATTTTTCTCAACCTTACAATCACAAGGTCATTGAGGGAAATCCCTCAACCTTAAAGGAAAGGAAAATTAGGTCTCCGGCGAAAACGGAAAGATCTCCGACGCAAGGAACCCCGAGAAGTTCCGATAGAATCAAACGAAAATCAGATAGGTTCCGTCCATAACTTTGAAGGAGAAATGAATGTTGTGTTTGAATTTAACCGTCTTAGGTCAACCATATTGGTGACCCGAGTGTCCGTACTTTATAAATACTTAGCTCATTAGCTCTATGAAATAAATATATATTTTATAATATACGCTGTCTATTTACTTGAGCTCACAACATAACAATGTGAAAATAGATTAAAAAGAATTATCGAGCATAATTTCTCTTTAATTGAATAACGTTTTCAGTTTGATGAAATGTATATCGCTAGAAAATAAAGATTTTTTAAATCTTAAATAAATATTCTGCGAATTCTTATAGATATTCTTTTCACAAGTGACAGGCTTCATTAAATAAAAGTTTCAGCGATGAATGATTAATATTTCTTTTATAGTTATTTCTAATTTTGTATTCTATTGTTTAAGAAGATATAAATTTTGATCATATACTCTGTTAATCGGAATTAAAAAGTCCGTATTCATAAAGCAATCTCAAAGTTTTAAGCTAAAAATACGTACTTTCTACAAAGCAGTTGAATTTCATCTGAAAAATATGATTATGTAACAAAAAAAGTTTATTTTGAACCCAAAAGTTCAATTTTCTATCAAAATTCTTGAATTTTCAACGAAGAAAAAATTGTTAGGCATGAATGAAAAACAATGTCAATCAAACTGTTGAAGTTTCAAGCCAAAAAGACAAAATTTCTACAAAAGAGTTGACGTTTCAACCCGAAGAAATATAAAATATAAATTTTCGTCCACCATATTGGATCCGCCACTTTGAATTGTCGAATTTTGACTTCAGATTTGGATTCAGCGACTCCAAAAAGCCGCGAATAAGACTTGAATGCAAAGTCGGAGTGAGTTAAATAGGAAAAAAGAAGATTGACGTATTTTGCGTCAATGTCACACAGGAAATGGAAATTTTTGACGCATTTTGCGTCAGTGCCAACGAAGAGGTTAATTCAGCGATTAGAAGGGTAGTTCTACCGCGACATAGAAGGTGTAGAGGTATTTTAGATGAAAAAAAACCGGCGTAAGTCATAAGTTATACAGTTGTGAGACTATTTTAACAGCACACGAGACCTGTTAGAGGGAGAAACTTAGCAACGAGAAAGATAGAAATTCTCTAACTATTTTTATTGCACCCTCGCGTTTGGTTTTAGTTACTGTCACTCGCTTATCCTGCTTAGCCGCAGGGAAATATGGACAATTTACAAAGATTTCAACTATGTATACAATCCGCATGAGAAATAATGAATTGGCATCCCATAAAAGAAAAAACAAAAAATTCGTAAAAATGTAATATAAATAACACAGACCTGCAAAGAATGGGGTCATATCAGTTGTTGAAAAGTAGAGGGTCATTTCCGAAGTAATTTTTTACGTAGAATCCGAATCCGGGGTCAGAATTGGCCCATAACGTCAGGATTATAAGATATTTGAGGTTATGTACCCAAAAAATTGCGTTTTTGGCTACTTTTGAGGTAAGGTACAGAAGAAACAAAAATTTTTGGGATTTTTTCTTTAGTTGTATCATATAGTCTTCTGTACATTACCTCAAAAGTAGCTAAAAAACGCAATTTTTTGGTACATAACCTCAAATATCTTAAAGCCCTGACGTGATCGGCCAATTCTGACCCCGGATTCGGATCTCCGTAAAAAATTACTACGGACATTACCCTCCACTTTCCCACAACAAAGCCATATTTTCCTGTGTAATTAAATCATTTTGGTATTCATAAAAGCTATTTTTATAGCCTGAGAGATAGGTAAAATACTCAATGTAAAGCAAAATACTTGAAAACTTACACAGAGTGTCTAGAGTTTGTGGGGAAAAAAATTCAGGACTTTTCCCAAATTTTCAGGACAAAAATTTATTTATTTGGGTGTCTTTCTAAAAATGTGTCAAATGAGAAATTGATCATACGCCCCCAAAATCCGATTCTATGGTCAAAATCCGTTTTTCGGTAATTGTTCATTTTACCCCTGTGAAAAATCACAAAGCTGAAATCGAAAATATTTTTAATTTTTTGTTGTTAATATAATGTAAGTGAGTTGAATTCCGTGTGTAATAATCTCTTTTTGAATGATTCATTTCCTACATATGTTTTCAAATTAATTGTTTTATTTTCAACTAAAAAAGATCGTTTTTCAGTAAATAAATACTTCAACAAAATAGTTGAAGGTTCAACCAAAAATGAATTTTTAACTAACATGATAAATCTGCAAGCAAACAAATAAATGTTTAACAAAGGAGGTCAAATTTTTATTTAAAAAAAAACACAAATTTCAACCTGCAAGACGAATTTTCTACAAAGTAGTTTAATTTCCAAACCTAAAATATAAATTTTTTACCAAAAAGAGAAAGTAGTTTAACTTTTAACCCAGAAGATTGATTTTCTTACCAAAACGACGAATTTTCAACAAGTTAAAATTTTTTAGTCAAGAAAAAAAATGTCATCCAAATTGAGAAACTTTTACAAAAGAGTTAAGCTTTAACCAAACTGTTGCAGTTGAACTAATAAAGAAGAATATTTTACTTAATTTGGTTATGGATGAAACTATACCGCGATTTCGCCGCTGGTGGGTGTGTTGGCGGAGGAAGGTACATAGGAATTTTTTACATGTACCTAATATATTTTTAAGCTGTAAAAAAGCCGAATTAGCCTGTCAGTCATTTAACTTAACGTTGTACAAAAGTACTGTTTTTTAGGTTACATGATTCACGAATCAGGAATATGGAGCTCTGAGCATGAGAGCTGGTTTTTTCTACCACGCAGATGTTCGATTCAGAGATATAATGAGACACTAGATGAAACTATGAGTTGTAATGTGTTACTAAAGGCCGATGAGAATTTTAAGGATATACAGGTAAGTCAACTTATATATGGCAAAGTACATACATAGAAAAGGTCCCTGTATCCATGTGCAAGGAACAAATAGTGAAGGCCATGTACATTAATAAGTTCATGTGAAATACAGGTTACAAATATTGGTACATTAACACCTACCAGAGGTTTCTCAAGTTTCAAATTTTTACCGGGATCTAATGAGAAGATAATCATCGCATTAAAATCGGAAGAATATCAAGGTCGAATGTCTACTTATATTGTGGCTTTTACAACTGATGGTGATATCCTTATGCCTGAAATGAAAGTGGCAAATGAGAAATTTGAAGGATTTGAATTTATATGAAACTTATATAATTATGAATACTATTTCAATAAAAATAATAAAGTATTTTGTAAATAATAATCGCAGGGCTTTGTCAAATCTTTTTAGTTGTTGCATGTTTTCCCGTCAGTCAATTATTTTAATTTATCTCGTCACCTGTCATGGAAAACTATGTATCCATGCTAATCATTCTGTATCCTCTTTAATCGTTTCTCTGAAAAATTTATGTATATATGTGTATAAGCGAAAGTGTCGGATATTAATCTGTTCCAAACCGATCTAAATTATTCTGAATACTGCCTATGAATTTCTTGATTTGACCTAGTTTCTCAAGTGCTAGATTCATTTCTTTGTTTATTATCGCGCTGGTTTTGTGCTGGGACACTTGATGGAATAAGTTTTTGTACCTGATTTTGTGATTTTATTTCAGAATTCTGATCGGTTTTGTGTCTTTCTGAAGAACTTGTGATCTTGTAGAGACATCCTTATAAGTTTCGTGTTGCCCCTCAGTTAGTGCGCGTAATTTGTCTAGGCATGGCGCGCTGGGCGTGCGTGCGTGTGCGTGCTCGCGCATTTGTGTGGGTGCTTGTGTGGGGTGACAGCTATTATCGATCGCTCTTATCTCCAACATTCAAAGTAGCTACTATTTACCAAAATAAGTGGCGATTGAAATGTGCTGAAATTGTTAAACGCCATCAAAGCCGACACAGAGGAAACCAAAAAGGTCGTAAAACTGCTTAAAACTGGCACAGCTTAATTGAAGTTTGATTTCGATGCTCTAAAGATCGAATTCAGCACATACAGGGCACAATACAAAAATCTGAAAGAAAGTCATCAGGAATTAGAGGAAAAGTGTGGTTCCCGCAAGCGACAGGTTGACTTTTTTCTGCGGCAAGCCCGCTCCTGCAATGTTTTGATTCACAACCTATCGGACGATGAGGAATCTAACAGGGACCTCTTTTCATTAGTTCTCAATATTCTCACTAGCGCTAGTCTCTCATTTAATGAGTCGAACATGGACACCATTTATCGTCTGGGGAGGACGCAAGGCAGTAGGCCCGTTCTTGTGCATTTCAGTTCTGGCAGATGGAAGCAGGAGGTTCTCAACAAACGCGCAGCTTTCAAAGAGTTGAATATTTCTATCATGCTTGACAGATCACCAGAGGAAAGACAAGAAAGGTAAGTCTTATGCCACACTGTCACCAAACTAAAAAATGCGGTTGTTAACGTGATTGTTAAGGGCAGCAGTATTATGCTCGAGGACCATCAGCCCTCTCACCCGGATGTCGAATCCCTTCTAAAAGAAAAGGGAAATGAACAAATTTCGACTGAAAATCAATCCTCATCAAGAAGCAACTTCCTAAACACGACAAAAGCGCGTAACAGATGGATCGAATAGCTCCCTAGACTCCTTTATAGAAATAATTGCTTCAAAGTCGGAGAAGCCTCAGTCTAAGAGTCAAAAACCTATTAGGCCTGGTAAAACTTAGCAACTTGCAGCAGGAAAAGAAGTCGCTAATCAGAATTTCATATCTGAATGTCCTAAGGGTAGCATTCTTCGCATCTTTTTCTGGAATGCTCACGGCCTTTCCACTTTTTCTGGTCTCTCAAGTTATGTACTCAGCTCGGACATCATCTGTCTGTGCGAGACATGGATAACTTTACCGAATTTAGAATCCCCTGTTTGGATCCCTGATCACACCGCTATTGTAAGTAATGCCTAGTGGGGGTTAACCATTTTTTATAAACAAATCTGTATTCAACTTTAAAATATTATTAATTTACCCTACATGTATTTTTGGTTAATGTTGGCGGAGGGGAGTTCAATTTATTGTGGGTAATGTTTACTTTAAACCATCTATGGAGGCTATGTTGTTCGAGAACATTTTTGAGGAGACCTTTCCGGGGTTATATCGGGTTATCCAGATTCACCAATGTTGTTAGGAGGCAATTTTAATGCTCGTATCAGCAACCTAAATGACCAGGAAGGGCTATGCCTTCCCGAAAATTCTGCAGCATTGTATAAGCGAAGATCATTGTATTCTGAGGTCAACGCAAGAAAGGAGGTTCTTGTTGAAATTCTTAAGAGTGGTTAGCTAATGATATTAAATGGGAGATTCGTTAAAGATTTTCCGGGCATTTATATTTGTCTTGGGTTTCAGGTTATGAGTTTTAACGATCTTGTTGCGTGTAACATTGACTCAATCGACCTGATTTCTAATTTTAAAGCTCTTCAGTTGCCTACGACATCCGACCACCTTCCGGTTCGCGTTGATATTTCGTATTTCATACAGATGGACACAAATGTAAATAGAGACTAATTTTTATTGTATAGTAAAGTAATTTGGAATGAAAACAACAAATGTAACTATATGCATGAAATGTATATTTCTGAGAACTCAGCGTACCGCAACACGAAATAAATACCCTAAATAATAATTCAATTACCAAATCTCACCTGTCGCAGATAAGTTGAATTTATTTGCAAAGACTAAATGGCATACTCCAGGGAAGCAACCTTGGGATGATAAAGAATGTAGAGCCACGCGCCGTATGTTTAGAAAATCTTTAAATGTCTTTAAAAGAGCGAGTTTTGCCGACACGAAGGGGGCGAAATATCTAGAAATCAAAAGATCTTTTGTGGAGTTATGTAGGTCCAAGAAGAGGCAATAAGGATATCCAGAGCTGAACTCACTAGCGGCTTGTAATAATTAAACCAAAGGAGTTTTGGGCAGCGGTCAGCAGATTTAGATTGCGGTCTCCTTCGACTGACAATGAAAGAATGCATGTATTGAAATGTTAATATAATAAAGCGCCGGGCAAAGATGGGATTCCTGATGAATTTTTCCACAACTTTCTGGAAAATTCTCTTCAACGTGATACGAGTCCAAAAAATCAAAAGTTTTTGACATAGGTTGAACGCCAAAAATATGACCACAAGCGAATCTAATGTCCCCGCTTGAAACTTAAAGATGGGGTACAGATTTTTCAATAAACTGTGATCAGCACAATCACTGACACTACCAGAAACACTGGTAAGACCGGTCCAAATAATAAGGGCAACAAAATGGCGCTATCCTGGTAATAATAGGCGAAATCATGGCGCTGTCATGGCCATATAAATACTGTTCAAAATATTAAAGGTGGAAGACAGTTCATTCAAAATATAGAAGACTGTAGATCAGTGCAATTATCAAAGGAAAAACCAGTTCAGCTACAAAAGACAATGTAATGGGCCTGCCCTGGCAGTGTGAAGATTTTTCAAAATAATCAAGGCAAAAGACATTCTGGACTACCAAATATATTTTGTAGTACAGATAATTAAGACAAGACATGTTATTAGTCCAGTCGGTTAAGACAAGACTTACCAACATTCTTGTCTTAATTATCTGGACTACAAAATATCTTTGTTATTCCAAAATTTCTTTTGCTTTGATTATTTTGAAAAATCTTCACATTGCCAGGGCAGTCCCATTAAATTGACTTTAGTAGCTGGACTGGCTTTTCGTTTAATAATTGGACTGATCTGCAGTATTGTATTCGTTGACTGAACTGTCTTCCACCTTTAATATTTCGAACAGTATTTACATTTCCAGGACAGCGCCATGATTTCGTTTATTATTATCAGGACAACGCAATTTTGTTGTCTTATTAACTCCACTTGTCTTACCAGTGTTTCTAGTATTGTCAGTGATTATACTGATCACAGTTTATTGAAAAATCTGCACTTTATCTTCAAATTTCAAGCGGGATATTAGATTCGCTTTTGGTCATATTTCTCGCGTCTAGCCCCACCTATCTCGAAAACTTTTGATTTTTAGGAAGAGTACCCATTAGGATTTTTTTTATCAGGATGCTTTGAACTATATTATATTGCAATTTCAGCCAATTTGTCCGGGTCCAGATTTTAATGTAAATTGTGCGGGGTCCTTTTTAATTCTTTTTAATTTTTTTATAAACAATTTTGTAACGATTTTTTAAATGCAATTTTTAAGTTTTTTTTTCAAGAGCGCACCATGTCGCAAAAAATCAATATATTGCTAAAATCCGACGTACATCTCTTGCAGTTCTATAGAATCGAAAAAAAATTTGTTTTTCGATCCAGGTAAAAAATTGCGGGATTTAGGTTTCCGGCCGTGGACACCTTAAAAAGGCGCAGATGGAGAAATGCAGCGCGGCCGCTATTTTCTCATTAACGAATTTGAAAAAAATATTTTCTGTATTTTATTATTAGTATTATAAATCTCATTCTACAAAATTTCGATTGATCTCTTTATGAAGCCAAAACAAATTCTCAAAATATGCCTATCCTTCCGAGCTCTACAGTGGTTTCACCCCTTAAGGTATTTTAATTCAGTCGATAAATTACAGTCCTTTTTCTTAAAGAAAATACTAGGCTTACCAACACACGTCTAATTTTGCTCTCTGCTTAAAGACAGGTCGATTACAGTTATATTATGATTTATTTAAGTCAGCGCTAAGATGGTTGTCGAGGTTGCTGGGTATGTCTGATTATAGGTATCCTAAAAGATGTTTTCTTGAATTAAAGGCAATGTCCTTAAACCCTGATTGGAACCCATATTATAACTGGGTTCTCCAGCTCAAAGATATGTTCACGCTAAGTAACTCGGAGCAAATGGAGCTTGACTTATATTTTGTGTCGCTCGTTGAAAAAATGGATGAATTTCTAAATAACTTTTCTGATTATCTCTGGCGTTCCGACTATGAAAGATCCCTCCACTCAAGTAGCCTCCAAGTCTTCCTACATCTTCAACTATATCTGGACTTCCAATCATATCTGAATCTTAGATTACCTTTATATATAACTTCTTTTATTGCTCAACTTAGACTTCTGTTTTCTATCAGGGGTTTTATACATTTTTGAGAATATAAATTTACTCATGATTATGGTAGACTCTGTCCATATGTAACCTGTCTGTAACAGATGATCTTTATCATTTGCTGTTTGTCCTGCCTACTCTGGCTCAAGAATATCAATATTTGGCCACTCCGCAACCGCGAAAGTCATTGGCCAGTTATGGCTGAGTTTTTCAAACTTTAATTATCCACATGAGTTGAAAAAAGTTTCATTTGTACGTTCGTCAGATTCTACAAATAAGAGCATCTGTTCTGTAAACGTGTCTGTCTTCATACTCCAATTTAAATTTCTCCAATTTAAATTTTATTTCCTGCCTTTATAAGATCGTGAGTCATCCAAAATATAATTTTAGTTACAGTATAAATTTCAGATGGTTTTAGTTTTTGATAAAAATGAACAACTTAGCAAACTTAATTTTTTATTGAACATCTACCCGCCAAGTCCTTTAATTATAACCAACCCTGAAAGCACACCTAAATGCCAAGACCGTCAATTTGAGCCTTTTTCAAAGAAAATCTTATAATTTTTTCGATACGATAAACCCTGTAGGAAAAACAGCGTTCGCTATTAATGTATAATACAGACAGCATTTTATCATTAATGCGTCCAATTATTTTATGACGCGACTGTACGGCGCATCGCGACACATTGCGGCGAATTAGAGAATTGGGGTTCATAATGATCCAGAGCCTACAATTTTCAGCCGATTCCATCTTTTTTTTCATTAAGCTGATTAAATTCTGAAGAGATCTGTCGAGGGCGATTTTGCTAAAAAGGCTCTGTTTGTTTGTTATTCAAGTTGCCAAATGCCAAAAAACCATAATTTTTCATATTTGAGCTGCCTGTCTTGTAGCATTAATTTATTTTACCTCAAAAAGGTGAAAAACTGATAGATTTACAATCGATTAACAAATCCTAATAACTTAAATGAAGTTCGTGCAATCCGTTCAATTGTTATAAACAAATTTATAAACAAAAACGATTATTGCTGTACATGGAAGCCTGGAAGTTCTTTTCATCACGTTTTTCCCCGTGAAATCGGCTGAAATTAATGTTTCGTTGAAATCAAACACTAGAGTATAATTTGTTGGATTGTTATAACCAAATTTCATAAACATATATATTAAATAAGTGCCTCTGCATATATAAAATGCATTGATACATGTAGGGGCATTTTGTGAATGGCCCCTTAACAAATG
Organism: Belonocnema kinseyi; assembly: GCF_010883055.1. Lineage (NCBI taxonomy): Eukaryota > Metazoa > Arthropoda > Insecta > Hymenoptera > Cynipidae > Belonocnema > Belonocnema kinseyi. The sequence continues at coordinate 138,562,285 of NC_046660.1, forward strand.
CATTAAACGGTCACTCTTTGATATAAAAAATCCATTTTTTGCATAATTGTTCATTTTATCCCTAAATTAATGTTCTGATAGAGGAAACTGACGTTTGACAATATTTTATATTTTTATTAACAATTCTTGTCAATAAATGCATTTAATAGACGCTTTCAAATAGCAAAAATCTTTTTCTTGATGAAATGTTGATTATATAGTATCATAAAAAATGAAACTCCTACGACGCAAGAGTCGTAAATAGTGAAAGTCAAGAAGACACAAAAATACAATGGATACGTGCGTGAACTTTTCAATGTTCTTCCAAAAAAACAGCGTAGGAATTGAACGTTGACTGACGAGAAAAATGTGAGAAACGGAACAAGTAAAAAACGAAACAACTAAAAATCGCTTGTGTCTGTTGATTTCGTGTTTTTCTTGTGGTATATGAAGTTTTATCAGTTGTAAGTTTCAAATCATTCCTTCATAAGTTTTAATCGAAAACCTTATTTTCGATAAAATTGATTGTTCTAACAATGAATGAATTTAAAGTTCCGAAGCAAGTGGTTTGTGATTTTCTTATCACAAGTGGCGACAAAGATAAAGGAAAACTTCTAAGCTATATCAAAGCCAATTATGATATCAAAGACGAATGTCTGAGAGCAATCGAAGATAAGTTATCTTATTTCATGTCCACATTTGAACAACAGTGGAAAAAAGCTTTTTATAACATAACATTTAGGTTTCAGGAATTCGGAATAGCCGCTTTCAGATTTCTCTGTTCAATTCGTTGGATTTTGTCCCGGGAGAAGACCTTCAGATGATTTCGAGAATAGCTCAAAATCACCTAAGAGACTAAAACTTCTTAAAATTTGGGAATGTTATTCTGACTGACATACAGAGTGCATTCCTGAGTATTTTGCGATTTTCTCGTAAAACTAAAATCGCTAATGACATGAGTAAACTGTTGTCAAATGATGATGATGATGAACACGATGAATTGCCTGATGAACTAGCATATTCAGAATTAGCACTGATTGAGGACGCAAAATTGAGTGAAAATCAGTATCAAGTTATTCGTATACAAGCCAAAGCTAAAAATGCTGATATCTACGCATCTTACAGGAGCCTAGCAGATGCCAAAAAAAGTTACTACCCCCCAGAATCTCATATTATCTTAACGAAAGGGGGTGTGAGTATTAACACGCAAGCATTGCTGGGTCACACAGTATCTCGCTTGATGGAAATATCTGGAATCATATCCCCAAATTTAGTTGACAGACATAATCTTTCAATGATGTTATATATGCTCCGCAAAACCCTCCATGATGAACAATTTGGAAAAAATCAAACTCTTCTCTGTAAAGTTCAAAAACTTCTCTTTTGGTCTCTCCATAATACATGCTTGGATAAGATTCGTAGAATGTATCCTTCACATTGTGTATCGCATAGAATTCTGCAAATGGGCAGCGAAGTTAGCCGATGAAAAACAGAAAATGAGCGATGCGAAGAAGAGAATTCAAAAAGAATTTTGGGAGAAATGGGCCTGGTCGTGGATGTTCCACAACATAGGTCTGGAGCATCTACTAATGGAAATAGTGCTCGACGATTCTTTGAAGATCCTGAATTGGCTTCGAGTATCACCGAGTTTGCTAAAGTATTAATCGAGAAATTTGGCGTTATTTCGAAAGCTATGGCATCAGGAAAGAGAATAGACATCAAATTCGGAGAATATTTCCAGCAAACTGCAAAACTTTACGTCAGCTTATATAGTTGGTTCCATATGCCTGTGACAGGCCACAAGATCCTTATACATGGCGCTAAGGTAATTGAAAATGCCCCATTGCCTATCGGCCAATTGGCAGAAGAGTTCCAAGAGGCGAATAGCAAGATATTCAAAAGGATAAGGGAATTCAATTCCCGTAAATTCAATGAAGATTTGTGTTATAAGTTGTTGATCATGACTGATCCCTACATAAAAAACTTCAGAACTCTTAAGGAGAGGCTCCCTCGTCCCATGGATGTACAAATTCAGGATCTGCTGATTGCAGATGATTGAGACAAGAATGGGCAACGCTGCTGAATACCAGAATTTTTCCTTCAAAAATAGTTAAGCCTCATGATTTTGATCATCCTCATTGCTTATAATATTCTAAAAAGATTTTGAGTCTAGACGTTTTACGATTCGGTTCCTTATTTAAAGGTGATGTTAACTAGTGGACTCGAAACACAGATTTCTTCTATACGAAAGAATTATTTTAAGAATTGATTGATCATGATTGTTTATAACAATGGGAAATGTTGTTGGATGACAATATATTTCGTAGGAGTTTCATTTTCATGATATAATCAACATTTCAGCAAGAAAGAGATTTTTCCTATTTGAAAGCGTCTAATAAATGCATTTTTTGATAAGAATTATTAATAAAAATGAAAAATATTGTCAAACGTCAGTTTCCTTCATCAGAATATTAGTTTAGTGATAAAATGAACCATTATAAAAAAAAATGGATTTGTTTCTATCAAAGAGTGACCGTTTAATGCATTTGTTAATCAGTGTTGTTCATAACAATGGTAAATATTTTTATTGTCCATTTCTTTCATGGAATTTTTCTTTTTGAAGGCAATCCTAATGATTGCGCAGAAAAAATGCATTTTATATATACAGAGAGGCTTATTTATTAAATTTGTTTATAAAATTTGCTTATAAAAATAAAAAAATTACATTTTAGGTTTGATTTCAAAGAAACATTCATTTTATTTGATTTCGGGGGGAAAAAACGCGATGAAAAGAACTTCCAGGCTTCAGTGTACAGCAATAATCGATTTTGTTCATAAATTAGTTTATAACAAGTGAACAGATTGCAAGAACTTCATTTAAGTTATTAGGATTTGTCAATCGATTGTAAATCTATTAATTTTTCACCTTTCTGAGGTAAAATCAACGAACGCTACAGAATATGCAGCTCAAATATAAAAAATTATGTTTTTTTGGCATTTTGAAATTTAAATAACAACCAAACAGAGCCTTTTTTAGCAAAATTGCCCTCGACAGACCTCATCAGAATTTAATTAGCTTTAATTTAAAAAAAAGATGTAATCGGATGAAAATGATAGGCTCTGGATCATTTTGAACCCCAATTTTCTAATTCGCCGCACTGTGCGCGCTGCGATAGGCGAACAAGGCGAAGGGGGGTCTTAGCTTCGAGAAAAAGCATCCGGCAGTCGCCTTCGAGCTTTGGAGCCGAAAGGACGAGCATTTCCGTGCACTTCCGCTTGGCCTCATGTTCCAGCGCGCGATGGAGGGTTCTCTCGAGCAGCGCTACGCAATCAAATTTGATGTAAAACTTGGAAAATCGGCTTCGAATACTTACTTAATGATTTATCAGGCCTACGGGGATGATTACCTTTTAAAATGACAAGCTTTCAGGTTGCACAGATCCTCTAAGGATGGCCGGGAAGAGGTCGCCGACAAAGCCCGGACTGGAAGTATAAAAGCAATGCTCATTGTCTTTTTTGACATCCAGGGTATTGTTCATCACGAATTTGTACCGCCTGGAACAAGTTTGAATGCTGCTTTTTACGTGGAGGTTCTCAAAAGATTAAAAAAGAGGATCGCCAGTGTCAGGAGCGCAATCAAAGGCACCTGGAGGCTTCACCACGATAACGCGCCCAGTCACACCGCCTTCCTCGTCAGGAATTATGTCAGTTGATGATAACGATTACTAATTACATTTTGAAATGTCAACGAGAACGATCACTAGTTAGGCTGTTATTAATACGACGATAACGATAACTGGTTCCTTTTAAAAAGTAACTTACGCATCACTGGCATCTCTTGATGTAATTTTTTTCGGATTCTTCACAATCCTTACTCCTGTACCCAAGTACCGTCTTATCTACATACATGAAATTTTTCATATATATGCCTAGCAAAGAAAGGTACGTACAGTATGTACAGAAGTGGCACTGCAACAGTTCTCTGGGGTCCACCTTTGTTCCTTTGTCTTTTTTCGTATCTCCTACGTACGACGGTCAATTTATTTTTATCAGAATAATAGGCACCTTATATCAATAGAGCCTCACACGTAATCTCTAAGTAGCAGATGCCGCTTGCATGTATAAAAATCAACGACGAAGGAAAAGATATACCTAACCGTGTGGTGAAAAAGTGATAAGTTAGTTGCTAAAGTAGTCGCTTCATTTCTCTACATTGACTACAAACCTACCAAAAATGACGTCAAAAGTGAATCTATTAGACCCATAGTCCATTAGATACCAAAAAAAATATTAGGCAGTGCCAAAATAGAATGTTTCAGTATTTTCGTCGTGGCGGTCAAAACGCACGATGAGGGTTCTTGTGAATTAAAGCAGTCAGGGAGGGCTGACTGTAAACACACTTTAGGGCCTCCTGTTTTATTTGTGATTATTGAGGGGTACTATGTGACTTCTTTTCATCAGATGGGTCTCACTGTTTTTTGTTTAGGCGGGCATGTGATTTTGCTCGCCTAGGCGACGAAAATACACGTGTCTGGAAGGTATCATCCACGGACATCTATCGTGAACGTGTGATTCTGGTAGATGTCAGTAAGAGCTCCTTGACAGGCTTAGGGTGTTTCGTTACTTCGAAAGCTCTGTGAACTTTTGGCGGTACAACTTCGAGATTCTGAAGGGAATCTTCGATTTGTTAGTCGAGGACCTTTAGGAAAACTTCGGCGCGTATCATGGCACAGCATTGGATGCTCTTGAAATTCTGTACAAAATGAGCCCAGGATGAAGCTAATTTGTCTATTTATAAGTAGATATTGCAAAAATAACGAAAATTTCAGTGATTCCTTAAATTTTTAATAACTTAAGTAATAATTAATGTTTTTTGATGTTCCGGTGTGACGCTGATGCCAGCAATGTATAAAATATATTTAACGGGTTTGTCAGAGAGATTAAAGAAAGAAGTTGAGGAAAAAATTATAGAGCCACTAAATCAGACAGGGTTTAGAAAAGGAATGGGGTTGATGGACAACTTATATGTTCTAAACTATCTAGTAAACAAAAGAATGAAAAAGGAAAGAGGGGCAATGATAGCAATGTTCGTGCACTTAAAGGCGGCGTTTGACTCATTAGATCGTGGCAAAGTAAAAAAAGTTATGGTGCAAAAGGGGATAAGAGAGGGATTAATAAAGAGATTATCGGAAATTTTTAGAGAGACAAAAGGCAGAGTAAAGGTAGAAGAGAAAGTAAAAGATACTTTCTGGTTGGTGAGAGAAATGCAGAAAAGATGGCCTCTAAGCCCGCTTTTATTTAATATATTAATATCAGACTTGGAAGAAGAAATGAGGAAAAAAGGTTGGGGACGAATTAGGATCGGAAAGGAAAATATATATACACTGGCATACGCAAACGACAAAGTGTTGATGGCAGAGGATGAAGAAGGGATTGTGGGATTCATTACAGGATTAGAGAAATACTTAGATGGAAAAATGCTGAATTTAAATGTAGAAAAGATAAAGATAATGAGGTTTAGAATAGGAGGGGGAAGGAAGAAAAAATGGACGGGCAGATGGAAGGGAATAAAGTTTGAACAAGTAAAAGAGTTTAAATATTTTGGATATATTTGGCAAACGAATGGAGATAATAGAGCTCATATAATGAAAAGGGTAAAAAAAGCAGCAGGGGTAATAAAACAGATATGGGGAATAGAAAAAAGAAGGTTGACAAAAAATTGAAGAAGGAGAATGTGGTTATTCGATACGCTGGTATGGCCGGTATTAGATTATGGAGTAGAAATATGGGGGTGGAAACATTAGAAAGATATTGAGAGTTTACAAGAAAGGTACATAAGATGGACCTTATGGGCAGACTAGAGGACGCCAGGATTAATGGTGAGAGAAGAAGCGCAAAGGAATAAATTAAGTATTAGAGTGGGAAAGAGGGTATGGAAATTTGAGAAGAAGCTTAGAGAGGGAAATAGAGGGGAGTTAGCGAAAAAGTGTTTGATGGAGGTAGAAGAGAGGGAGGACGATATAATTAACGAGTTGGGAAGAAGAAAGACGAGAGTTTTTTAATGCTAGAAACACAGAAGACTGGACTGGTGTACACTATAAAGAATTGGAGAAAAAGGAGAGGGAAAGACAATTAATAGAAATATGGGGGATGATTGAGGAATCAAAGTACAATAAATGTTATAAGATGATATAAAAATAAGGAGTATCAAAGTATTTAGAAAAGGGAAATGAGGTAAGGGTGGGGATGTTTTGGGAAAAAGAAGAGAACAGATAGTGTAGAATATGTGAATGGGAGGAGAAAACATGGGAAGGATGTAAGAGAGGAATGGAAGATAAGGGAAGCTGGCAAGAGAATGTGCTTAAGATTCTAGGGGAGGATGGATTAGGAGATGAATGGATGAAGAAGTTGGAGGGTGCTAGAGGAGCGAGTGAGAGAGAATGAAAGAATGCATGTGAAAAAATGACAAATTGAAGGTATACAAAAAAGTGAAAGAAAAAGGAAAGGAAGTCGCTTAGATTAGAGGAGTAAAGATTGTAAGTACTGTTTATATAATAGTATAAGTAGACTAAGATGCATTTGCGCGCTCATTTTCTCTCTCTCGTTTGCACTCTTGCTTTCGTTGTCTCACTCACTCGTTTGCTAATAAGTCCTAAATTGCGATATTACAGGAAATAGAGATAAGGAACTACACTGTAAAAAAATATTTGTGTAAAATTACAAAGTTTCGGAAAATTACATACTGTATCATTGTAAATATCACACTTCACTATGTGATTTTACAAAAGTATGTGAAATTACAACCCATAGCGATGTTAATAAAAGAACCCTCGAACAGCAGTATAATATTACACACTCGATAAAAATAAAATTACATATTCCCTCGTACGAACTTTACATACAGAAGGGAAAATTCAGCCGCAGCATGTAAAAATACCATGCGTCGGTAAAATCACTTTCCTGTGATTTAAAATTACATCGAGATTTTTAATTTTACTAAAGATTTCATTTTACCCTGGCGGAAACTGTAATATTTTTGATTTATAATTAATTGAAAATTTAGAATAATTAATCAAATAATATGTGAATACGAAAGCGTCTCTCGTTTTCGTTGTTTATCGATGACTTCATCCTCTAATTTTGAAGCATTTTTATTCTTAATGCGAGGAAATTGACAGCTATGTTCAAATTTTTTGACAGCTTTTACACAAAAATAGATCGAATTCAAGCTATTTCTAATTTGCCTGTTACATTTTCTGCTACTGGAACGGAAGAAATTCGGTGATTCAAAACGTATATTTCATATTCTTGTTAAGGAATATTTAAACATGAAAAAATACCCATAGTATCTAATGTGTTTTAGGTAGGTGGTTACGTGCCCGGCTTGTCTTTCTTCAATCTCCATGAAATTGTACGAAGTTTGAGCTTCGAGTGTTCGAAACCTACCGCCCTAATAAATTTTCTTTTCTTTTATTCTTTCACATAATGAATTTTACATTTTCGTGTGTAAAATTATCGACCGAATTGGAATATCACAACAGATGCAATTGTGAAATTCATCGCTAGGTGGATTCTTACAATTTTTCGTAAAGCTACTCCGATACACGAGGGTCCTTTTATTTACATCCACCAGAGATGTAAAATTCAACAGATTTTTACAGTGTAGATATAAGACTATGTAAATAGTTGTTAATAATTGTATATAGTGAAGATAAGAAAAAAAATGTAAGCAGTTGTAAGGAATATATAGCTTTGTCTCTCGGAAGCGTCGTCTACCAAGTCTTATGGAAATCAGTGTAGTAAGGAAAATTAACTCTGAGTCAAAAAGAACCTCAGAATGAGAAAGTATTAGTTTTATGCGAAAAATTACTTTCGCGAATTTCATCAAATGTCGACGTTTTAAAGACCCCTGAGTCAGAAAAACAAGTTTTTACGTCAGTGTCTGCCTGGCGTCGTCGTCGTCGTTGCTTTAATACAAAAATATAAAAAATACTTCTCAATTACTTTTTTCGATAAAATCTACATTACCAAAGTTATAATATTTTAAAAATCCAAAAAACCAAACGAAAATGGACATTTGAAGCCAAAAAAGCGTTATATGGGAAAAAAGTCAAGATGAGAAAAACGTTATTTTTTCAAGGCCCTAAATGATTATTTTATTATCTTTTTCAATTTTGTTAGAAAAAAAATCGAAATTTCAAATTTTGACCGCACAAAAAATAATGAATTATTAAATTCTCATTCATAATGCTCCATTTTTGATAGAAATTCAAAAAGTTAAAACAAAGCAAGATATGAAAAGAGATAGATCGACAAAAATTGTTCAACTAAAAGAGATCTACAAATTTGTCATGAATTACATTTTTATAGGATAAGTAGTTTTATTTTTATTAATAAAAAATATAATTGAAAATAAAAAAATCAAATTGTTTACAAGCGATACAAGTTACGAGAACAAATGAGACCACATTTATTTAACCAAAAAATATTTACAAATTTTGTTACGAATAATTTTTGGTAGAAAGAGGAGTTTTTCTTTAATCTTAAAAAAAAAACAAAATTAAAAATTAAAAATTAAAAAAAATATATATATATAAACAAGGCAATAAGATTAAGTATGTTTTAATTGCCATGCATATTATGAATTGTAATGATATACATTTATTGGCATGATTCATGTTTTAGCGCAGCTAAGAATATAATTTAATGCAAAATAAGAAACGAATATTAAAGTAATCATGATAAATACAATTTGTAGATTATTTTGCAATATCTGAATAAGAAATCCCAGGCAGAGTTACATAAAAAATGTATTATATTTGATATAAAAGTGTTGAGCATAATGTACAAAAGTTGACATTTTGGACAAAATCGAGTGCGAAACACGAGATACGTGATGAGAATGTGTTCGTTGAAGCCGAAAGAGCTTCAGCGAAAGAGAGTTTACAATCACAAAATTACAGCTGTCAATTCATTGACATGGATTCATTGTATTTGTATAATTTATAATAAAAGAAATGGTTAGCTTTGCACATTAAAAAGCACGATAACCTATCATAATTGTTTATTAAATTAATTTATTTATTCGGAACTAATAGTACATTGTCTCGTTTTCGCGAAAAATTCAAATTTTGATTTTTTATAACATTAATTTAAATTTTCTCTCCTCTAAGACGTGCTTAAGGTAGTATTTCGTATGGGAAACCGGCAAAGAATATTTACAAATCTCTCGGTACATCTTCACCTCCCACTCCTGCCCCCTCAGCAGCAGCGGCTATCACCAACCAGCCTGATCTCGCTGCTATAATCAGTAATGCTGCCTTAAAAGGACAAAAGCAAGCGCTTGCGCACTCACGTGAGATTTTCTCTGGTATCACAGACTTTGAAAACAAGCAATAGGCATTTGATGATAATTTTCTTACCTTGATACAAACGATTAAAGTAGACACTGCTGGTAACACTAATTGGATTTCTGTACTCGAAGTTGGCTTAAAAATGGAAAAAGAGAAAATAACTAAGATTAAAAAGGAAGTCAGTGGTTTGAAAATAAAAGTGGCTACAATTGAGTATATTCTTGACGTAAATGAGCAGGCGGCCCTTCAAACTACTCTGGAAATTCATAATTTCCCTATCAAACCCAATAAAGGTCTTATTACTACCATGACTGGTTCTTGATATTTCCTTTGTAAGGGAAGATGTTGTCAAAATACACAGGATTATCAAGGCACCTGCACCGAAACCTACCCTTCAGCAATCAGTAACTGCGAGACAATTTCATTAAAAGGCGGAAGGTTCTTAGAGACTTCTCTACTAATAATCTAGGGTGATCAAGCAAAGGTAAACATAACGTTTGTTTACGCGAGGCCCTGTCATCTTTGTATAGGAAAATCTATGCCATTGCCCTGGATCTTAGAAAAGACAACATAATCAAGTATCTTTGATCTGCGGGGGGGGGGGGGACATTTTTTCTCGCAAGGAGGATGGGTCTCCACGAACGTACCTGGGTCCTACTTTCATCTTTTGTATGTATGTTGGGAAATATAAGATAACCTGAAATTTAGGGCGATTTCCAACTTATCAAACATACATAATAATTGTTTTTAATATAAAAATTTTACTTAATAACTCAGATGTTTTTCAGTTCTTCTAACTATGTTTTCGGGATTGATTATGTTCCATACGGGCACTTTTTTAAGTTTCTTGCCCTGTATTAGAGATTGATACTTGTACGGTATACTTAAAATTTCAATCTTTATTACCAGCTAAGATTCTTTTAGTTTTATATCTAAACTGCCATTTCAGAAATTATAGGATACTACTTATACTTATTTGTAATAACTTAAATTGGGCTCTGTAGGTTATTGATCATGATATTTCAATTTCGACTATGTATTCCAATGAACTAACATTCTTTCCGGTAACTGAAAGAGTGGCGCTTAAAAAAATGGCGGATGCAATATGGCGTCTAGGAGTTAAATTCAAGATAAATCATTTCAAATGTGAGCATGTTCTGTTTTTTTAAAGTTAAAATGCTATACGGGGTTCTGCGAAGGGATTGTTTTTTATTGAATGATTGAGCAGACCCAAAATGGCGTCCTGATATGGAAGGTGCACCACTTAAATTATGCGCCTAAATTTTTTCGTACCTAAGCCACACTGTAAAAAAAGTTTTAGTGATATTTACAATCAGATAGTAATTATTCATGCATTGTATTGTCAAATTACAATATGTAACCTGATTAATTTACGATACTTCAGTACTTATTTGCAATCTAGTGTAATTTCACTTCACGTTACAACAAAACAGAAAACAGAACGGAGGTTGTTCAATTTGCAGTCGACTGTAAAATTACTACGTCCGATGATGGAAATTATTCGATCAGTGTGAGACATAGTAAGTTTACCTAAGGTGATAAATTTACTTGGGGTGTTAAGTCTATAAAAGTGTATGTAAATTTTGACGATATGTGCTTTTCTATCGCGAGGGAGTAAGTCCGCGCTGATGCACCCGATGGATGTATTTCTTCATAGCGGACGCATGTTGAGAAAAAAAGTATGTATTTTTACAAAATTTTGCTTTTTTACTATGTGCCACACCGATCAAATAATTTCCATCGTCGCAGGATGTAAATTTACACCAACTTCTTTTACAGCGCAGACACGAAAAAATGGTTCAGACAAAACTTGATTAGCATAATGAGGGTCATTTATGCGTTTAACTAGCTTTGACATTGAGATCCATTTTTAAGATCATTTGAAGGTCATATTTTTCTTCAATAGGACCCTCTTTTTTTATACCGATTTGATGAAAGCAAAAAATTGTACGTTTACGTTAAACGTACACTACCTTAAAAAGGTAGCTCAAATTCAAATCTGATAAATTTTACATTTTTTACAAACAATCTGATACCCACGTGGTAGAAAGGGGTTGATTTTAGACGTCAAGGGTTGGAGCCCAAAAGTCGAAGAGGGTATTTTCGAGGAGCCCAACAATCAAAGACTCGATTGACACTGAAAAATTCTCGAAAAAATGATTTCTTTACAATTTCATATTTACGTGGCAGAGTGAGATTGATTTTAGACTTTAAGAGTTCGAGCCCAAAAATCGGAGTGGGTATTTTTGTTCATCCTTAACATAGGCCTAGGTGCGCATCGTTCATTCGATACATACATACATTTTCCTTCCGCAATCTACCCTTACATTATTCACTGGTTCGGAGAGGGGAACTAATTTTAAGTGCCTAACAAAACTGGGAACATAAATTGATTGGAGAATAATTTTAAGTCTTGATTAAAAATATTCACATAACCCACATAACACGCAATGTAACAGAAATATTGCAGAAATATTTAATTAAAACATTGGCAACATTCCAAATGAATATTGAACCAGCGTTCGAGAAACATTAAAACGTCCGACTCTGGCAATATTTGTCTGAAATGTTCGAGCTATATTTCAAAAGAATGTTGTCTAATCTAGTCCATTCGGACACTATATTTAATCAAAAATTCCGCCTTTTTTAACAACGCAAAGAAGCCAAATACTCCTCATTCAATTAGAATAATCTTGTCAATCCGAATAATGCCATTTATTACGTTTATAAAAAAATACATGATCTTCGACAAGGAAAGGTTTCTGGAACTGATTTATTATTTAATAAATAAGTTATTAATACAAACGCCAATGCGTACATAATAATATAGTTAGTTTCATAATTTAAATTATTCTTCATCAAGATCGCTTTCTTCATTGTCAGCAACTAGACATTCATCCTCATTTTCATTTGCTTCCAGACTAAGCTCGTCCTCCATTTCATCGTCTTGTTAATCTGCTCTCTTCTTATCTCTGCAAAGCCGAACCGTTAATTGGTTTCAATACAATATAAGAAAATTTTAAACTTCTACCAGTTTATCACTTTTTATCAGACTTTAAATTATTTCTTCACTTCATGGCATGCCTCTTCAAAGTTTCGTGAACAAAAATTTAAGTGCATTAAATTCCCCGTAGAATTAAAAAAATAATGTTTACCTTATATAGTTTAGGAGATACAGCCTTGGGCATTACCTATATATTTCTGAAATATTTGTAAAGATAAAATGTAGTTTTTCTTCTTGTGAAACCGCATATTTTTCTGTGCACGTCCCACACGTCCGAGGTAGTACAACTTCGGATGTATGAGGTATATAACATTAGATTTTTTTACATTTCTCTTTTATTTAGCCTGATTTTACTTATTCTGTTCTGAATATTCTAGCTACAGTGAAGAGGAAATATACTATTTCACAAGAACTAAAACAAAACTTATTTTTATTTATTAGAAAAAATATAAATTGCAAAATATATATCTCCTAAACATTATTAGAGAAGAAATTCCTTGTTTCACGGTGAATGAAATGCTCTTTAAGTTTGGTTGAGACAAATTCAAAGTAGGCCGCTCTGAAGTAAAGAATTGTTCTAAAGACTGAGAAAAACTGAAATTTTGCACATTTTTTCCTAAATTTTAATCTATCCCAGATGCCCAACGATATTTAACGTTTGGATGCTTGTTTCGTATGGTAAATTATAGAGCTAAATTTACAAAAGCATCGCTTTGGAGTTACTTTGACAAAAATGTACATAATAACCTGAAAATAAAAAAAAATAGAAATTAAGTTCATTCAACAATCCATTCAGCGATTTTTTTTCCTTTTTGTCTTAAGCCAGCCAATCGTGTGGCGTCACAGAAATGATTTGAGAAGAAATACGAGAGGTGCAGGCCCTCTTGGGATGAACTCAATCCGGACCCATCGTGAAAGATGAGACAGATTTCAGATGCTCAACTAAATTTTAGGATAATTTCAAGAGCTTCGGTCACTATTAAAATAGTCAGAGTTGTTGCACAATTATAGGGTCAGAATGTAGTGGACTAATCTCTAGCGGAATCAAATGAAGTTGATTCTGACCCTATTGTTGTCCAACATCTCAGCATTTATTACCCCTCATAAAATTTATTTCAGCTTTATGAGATCCATGAAAATAGTTCACTCTCTTCTCTCTGACCAATCTGTTCTTGGCTTGAGAAAACCATCTTGATCCTAAAGTCCTGATCTTATGATCCGTAGCATTTGGATGCGATACCCGAATACTCTCTGTAATTAAAAATTAAAATTTTAATATGATTTCTTTCGTAGTGATTAGAAAAAAATTTAATGTATTTTATTTTATAATTACTTACTTTTAATTAAGGTCGTGAAATTAGTGTCTTTAAGGGGAGATTTTGGCTTCTTCCTTCCTGATCAGCTATAGAGAAGAGCTACATTATTTGAGAAAAGCCTGTAGCAGATATTGGCCAGAATATTGTTCAAGCTATTTCCACTATTAGCTCCCAATGCTTGTGTCTGTAAATATAAAATCAATTATATAATTTTATGAGTGCAAGCTTACATCAGGAAACATATACCACATTTTTTCTAATTAATCATTTAGTAATTTAAACTTGTTTGTGAAATTTACCATTCTATTTTTTAATTCTTTGTTTCTCAGCGTTGCACTAATTGCCAATAGGTCCGCCTGCGTCTTTATTGGCAATGCTGGCCAATCAACAGAATCAAGAAATGAAATATTACAGGCATTTACGGCAGAGTTATTTTGTGACTGCAATTTCAAGTCTCTGAGGTGTATTATAATTTCATTGATCTTTCTAAGGGAGAATTCTTCATAAGTGAGACCTATAATAGAAAAATGTCTATAAATAATTAATTACAAATTCATTTATGCATACATTTAAATAATGCAATCATTTGTCGCTCAAATATGTTGTGTTCCAAAGAGAACAAGACGACACATATCTTACCAAAGTTACCAAAATATTTTTAATGATTAAGTTACAAGTATTTCAACGTAAAAAAAGGAAACGCGAATCACCAAAAAAGGTCAAAACTTTTGTGAAAAATGTGATATTTTTTAATTTAAAATATTAATTTACATTTTTTGTTTTATTCTGGTAGAAGTTCTGTTATTTTTTCTAAATACATTAGAATTTTATTTCTGTGACTCTTTTCTTATCGTGTATCACTTTAGCATGAAACGTGAATTTTCGTTGTCGAGGAAGAAAAATCCCTCTTTTATCCAAGGGACGGGCACGAGAACACTAAAAAATGATTTCGAGAAAACCCAAGAGAAAAAAAGATCTGTGGTTTTTGATGTATTTCGAAGGAAGACACGAAATTCTATCATAATCGAAAAAGAATAAGGTATAGATACACATATAGGATCAACAAATATCAAACTTTGCACAAAAGTTTTGACCATTTCTTGATAATTAGCGTTTTCAATCTTGAAAATTCAAATAATCATATCTTTTTGATACAAAACATTTTTTGCAAATCGATAAGATAGATGTTGTCTTATTTATTTCGAAAACAGCATATTTTACTGACAAATGATTCTGTATAATGTCTATATGTTTAGATCTGAAATTAAATCTCCGAATGTCATAGTTTTCAATAAATTGCCAGACTTTCTCTCCTGATATGCAAGAATCTAGAGACAGTTTTCTAAACTTCTTTATCTCTTCGGATTATCAAGTGGGTTGGGTCTCGATTTTTTTGTTGCAAAACAGGAGTTTTTTAATTTTACTTGGGACTGTCTGCGAAAAATTTCAAGGAGAGGTTCGTTTCAAAAAAACTTGTCTTTCTGAAAATATAATTGTAAGAGAATGTTATACAGGTTGTCCAAAAGGTCCCGGGACAGCCAAATAAATCCTTAGGTACAATTTTTTTTGGAGAAGTTTGAGGTAATTCTTGAAGTAACATTCAAAGAGGAATCAAGTGGTGATCTCAGTTTTGACCTTGACCATGACTTTCATGGTTATATCAATACCACCTTTATTTTTTCAAATGGAATGGCCCATTTTCGACATTGGCAATCGAAAGAGCGGAAAATATTACGTTAAGAAGTGTAGTCAGGTCATAGGTAAGGTGTGCCCTTCATGGACGTATCAAGGTCATTCAAAGTTCTATATGGTCTGAACATTTTTTCGCAAGCTAGCTGGGGAAAATCATCCTCTTACCCTACTTACTTACTTACTTAAACAATGAGCATTAAATGGTGAACATTCGGCAACCTTGACCATGAACATCAAGGTCATATAAAGATCATTCTTTGTTTTTAATTGAAACGACTCTGTTTGACATCGGAAATCGAAAGAAGCGAAAATTTTACATCGAAATGTATAGTCAGGTCATAGGTAAGGTTTGACCTTTATGGACATATCAAGGCCATGCAAAATTTAATATGGTGTCACTACACTTTTTGAGGTAAAATTTCCCGTTCTTTCAATTTCCGATGTCAAACAGAGTCGTTTCAATTAAAAAAACAAAGAGTGACCTCGATATGTCCTTGATGATCATGGTCAAGGTCACTCGTTGGTCACTATTTAATGTACATTTTTTGAGTAAGTAAGTAGAGTAAGAGGATGATTTTCACAAGCTAGCTTGCGAAAAAATTTTCAGAACCTATGGAAGTTTGAATGACCTTGATACGTCTATCACGGTCACACCTTACCTATGACCCGACTACACTTTTTAACGTAAAATTTTTCGCTCTTTCGATTGCCAAGGTGAAAAATGGGCCATTCTATTTTTAAAAAATACAGGTGACCTTGAACTAACCATTAAAGTCATGGTCAAGGTAAGTCTAAGGTCACCACTGGATTTCTCGTTGAATGTTAGTTCAAGATTTACCTCAACCTTCTCCAAAAAAATTGCACCTAAGGATTTATTTGGCTGTCCCGGAACTTTTTGGACACCCTGTATAGTTAAACTACGTATTTACCTGGTAAGTGTTGAATTTAACGAAACTTTACGTATACTCAAATAACAAAAATTAAAATTTGCAAAAATTAAACTTCTCTGATTATTATTAAAAAACTTAGATGTCAGAAATTTCAAAATCAGGAAGTGGTTGAGGATGAGAAGTTGGAGGATCAGAATGAGAAGGTGCAGTTGCAGTATTCTCATCTAGAGACATATTAAAGCAAACATTTAAGTATTATGCTTTCTTACAGAATAAAAATAAGAAAGTTGACATATTTGCATGTGAAGATTTTCTAAACTTACCTGCAACCTCATGGCGGCCAGTTGAGTCAAGTCTTCTTCATTTTGACGGGTGAAGTGGTATGTTCGGGATACTCACTTTTTCCTCGCTTATTATTGAAGGTTTTGATTTTGTCGTTAAGTTTGGTTCGCCATCGGGTTTCGATAACTTGCTGATACCAGTCAGATCATCCGAAGAAAGTTGTTTATTTTTATTGGTCTTAAATGACGAATTGAACTGAAAATCAGGTGAAGGGGATTTTCTGGCCCTGCCTTGTTTGGTCTTTTTAAGTTTTTCCGCATAGTTTTTCGTGGCCTCACTATCAATATCCGTCATTATTAAAGCTTCTAATAGTTTTTGTTTGCCCTTTCCACCGTGCCTATGTGTATAAGGAATGAATTAAAATAAAATATTCAAATTTTTTCCATTGTTTTAAATAATAACATAATTATAATAAAGTTAGCATCAATAGCAAAATATATTTTCAGCCTTACTTGTCCTTTTTAAATGTTTCAGCACATCATGCCGAGTCCAAGAAGGCAAGGGATCCGTCAGATTTGATACTGCATCATTTATTTCAGACTGACTTTTATAAGATGGCCAATAACAAATAATTTTTTCCCCTCCGACATTTCTTGTCCACTTTGTAGGAATTTGGATTTGGATACTATGGTGAAAATAAAGGAGCACTAGTTTCACAGTATAATAAAGATTTTTTTTACATTTACAATTATTCTAAGATTACCCAAGAATATGAATGATTAATAGTCTATATTAATATCATTAATTCTTTTTTCCGCAAACCATGCAAAAATTACAAGAGGTATTTTTCGTAGAATTTTTCAAGACAAGTAATTTTTTTCTGAACCTTGTTTTTACCTTTCGTGGTTTTTGAAGGAAATGAAACAATACGACATTCTTTTTAAATCATACTTTCGAGATTGAAGCAGTGGGTTACCAAAAACCAAACTTACAAGATATGTATCACGAATTGCAAACTATTTTTAAATCAAAAATTCAAATTGAGATTCTTAAAAGAATTCACTTTCTAGAATTTAAAAAAATAGCCGATACTTTGCCATTTTTTAAAAGCTTTCGAATTTTTCGGGAATCAAAAATTGAATAAGCAAGAACTTTCATGCCGAATAAAAAAATCGACAATCCCTACCCTCGTTCTAAAAATTATGAATTGATTCCTTTCTTTTCACCAAGAAATAATTCATCAGATACCAAATCATTTTCACATCCAAAGCTGGACCCCATTCCTTGATTTGAAAGGGATTTGTTTAAATATCACTGATTTCATTATTTTATATAAATTTTTTATAAAGTCGAAAGATTGCTAAAGTATTATTAACTTATATTATTTTATAATTTTACACTTTTCGAGACTAGTTTTTTTTGTAAAGAATTATTTTTAGTTCTTTTTCGTTTGCTTTGAGATCTTTTTTTGAAAAGATTAATACAAGTGAAAATAAATATTAAACCAGTAATTCGATTGTTCAAAATTTCGCCGAGTTCTCTCTGATTCTCTTTCTGATAGATTTTCCTAAAATTATGGTACACGGCAATCCAAATTCAGCTTATTTCATATAAACCTATCAACGTATCATCCAGTATTTTAGGAGAGTAATGGCCTATTAATTACTTGAAGTAATTGAGAATGAAGTATTGGAAATACGATTGCTCGTTCATTGTTTCTCGGGATCTTCCACAATTTTGCTTTTAATTCTTTCAAAGGCCATAAATGAAGTTCCTGGCTATTTTGGTCTATTTCGTGAATATTGAAGAAACTGGAATTATGGGGCTTATCATACAGATCGTCTAATGAAAGGTGCTTCTTCCCTACCAAATATATATTATTTTCCTCATATTCTATAATGTTTAGAATTGATGTAATGGATCCATCTTTTAGTAAAACGCAGTTTTTTCTTGAACTATTTCTGTCGATCGAAAAAAGTTCATGATTGAGAATCTTATATTGTGCAGTCATTTAAAAATTATTATTATTGATCCATGGTTCGCTAGAATGACGCTTTTTGAGTAATTTATTGGCATTAGACGTTAGGTTGTTTAGGTTATCTAAAATTTCCATTTCAGCGTACCGTCTTGCCAACTGCTGTAAGGGTTTACTGTTCTTTCTTAATTTTCTTTTAATAGTGTTCATATAATTTTCGAAGCGAAATGCAATAAAGGAGTCTACATGTCCATATTTTTTAACATCTTTGCAAAATTCTTTTCCGCAAAATATTTCAAATGTTTGAATTAAATACTCTAGAAGTTCTTGAGCGTAGCTAATGTTTCCTGGAATTTTGGCCATAATTGCACACCAGGCGGGCCCTCCAACCATAGCAAAATACCGTTTGTACACAGGATTGTTGCGCCGTCTCTAAATTCTTTTAAGAATTCATTAGCATCAACCGGGTGATGAGTTCCATAATATGCTCCAATCAGGTATACGATTGTTGAATTCGTATCAGAGCAAAGAATCAGCCACAAAGCTTTAGACGAAGATTTGTATATAGGTAAACCGTCAATGTTGAACATCAAATTCATGTTATTACCAGCATTTCCCTTATAACTGCGTTGCTTCAGAATTGAGGCAACAGATCGGTCCAGACCAAGATGGAGATACTCTCCTCCATCAGACATGTAGGTGATTTTTGTGGATATAAGCGTTCGCAGGAGAGTCAGGCACTGTGTGGTAACACATAATCAGTAAACTGACTTGAAATAAGAAGCGGTGCAGTGAGAACAATCAAAGAAACTTCGTACAGTAGTGACCATGCACGCAAAGCATTTTTAAATTTTTCATCTTTATTTTGACGAGAATTTATTTATTCTTTGTCTTCTTCTGTGTCAGAATCTTCGAAATTTTTGTCCGTATCACTATCCGACACATCCCATTAAATTATTTTTTCATCGTATTCTTCGAAATCAAAATCTAGTATCTTTTCTAAGTCATTTCCTCCATCTTCAGTTTGACTTTTGTCACTTCTATCACTATCCTCAACACTGGTTTTCAAAGAAACCTCTTTAGGATTACTTCCACTTTTTGAACTTATTTCTGTCTGTGTATGAGCCTAGGTTTCTTCTTCAAACGTATCAAAAATCATGTTTTTATCCACATATAATTCATTCACATATATCTTATCCACAACTACTTCATCCACGGCTTTGGTGTATTTAGACTTTTCAGGCAACTTTTAAACTAAAAATAGTTGCAAATCTGAGTCTGTTTAGAACGTAGTCTACGAATATGCCTGCTTGAATATCCACGGGCACAAAATAAATTATTCTTCGGCATATTTTCACAGATCACAAGAAAAAATTTACAATCTGAAATAAATATTCCAATTTCAACATAATACATATTTGGCTCAATATTTGCCGAGTAGGAGGGAACCAAACTTAATAAATTTTCGTGGATATCGACTGTCTCGGCCCTTTCCACTGATTATAGGCATTTTTTAAAGAAATAAATATTTGACCTTTAAAAAATAGCGAATTAAACTTTTTTCATAGCACTATTAAAAATGTATGGATTTCTACAACAATTTCACAATACAAGTGTAAAATTGCGAACATAGCATCGGCATGACAAAATTGCAAGACATGTTTGTAAGTGTTAAAAATCGTTAAGTTGCCGTCAAGTATTCGAATACATGTATTAGAGCGCTTATAAATCGAAAATTGTGCACAAGGAATTCCCGATATTAATAAACTTCATGAGATTTGTGAAAGGAATTCACGAAATTTATGGAATTCGCGGGATCATGGAATTCGGGAAATTCAAGACATTCCTGGAATCCACGACTTGAAATAAAATTCTAATGATTTAGAAAAAATAAGAGAACTTCTATCAGAATAAAACAAAAAAATGTTTCCTTTTTTTACGTTGAAATACTTTTAACTTAATCATTAAAAATATTATGATAACTTTGGTAAGATATGTATCGTCTTGTTCTCTTTGGAAAACAACATATTTAAGCGACAAATGATTGCAAGATTTAAAATGAATGCGTAAATGAATTTATAATTAATATTTTGTAATTAATTATTTATAGACATTTTTCTATTATAGGTCTCACTTATGAAGAATTATCCCTAAGAAAGATGAATTAAATTTTAATACACCTCAGAGACTTGAAATTGCAGTCACAAAATAACTCTGCAGTAAATACCTTTAATATTTCATTTCTTGATTCTGTTGATTGTCTAGAATTGCCAATAAAGACGCAGGCGGACCTATTGGCAATTAGTGAAAGGCTGAGAAACAAAGAATTAAAAAATATAATGGTAAAGTTCACAAACTAGTTTAAATTACTGAATGATTAATTAGAGAAAATGTGGTATATATTTCCTGATGTAAGCTTGCACTCATAAAATTATATAATTCATTCTATATTTACAGGCACAGGAATTGGGAGATATTGGTGGAAATAGCTTGAACAATGTTATGGCCAATATCTGTTACAGGCTTTTCTCAAATAACGTAGCTCTTCTCTATAGCTGGTCAGAAAGGAAGAAACCAAAATCTTCCTTTGAAGACACTAATTTTACAACCTTAATTATAAGTAAGTAATTATAAAATAAAATACATTCATTTTTTTCTAATCACTACGAAAGAAAGCATATTAAAATTTTAATTTTTAATTAAAGACAGTATTCGGGTATCGCATCCCAATGCTACGGATCATGAGATCAGGACTTTAGGATCAAGGTGGTTGATGGGCCCGGATTGAGTTCAACCTAAGAGGGCCTGCACCTCTCGTTTTTGTTCTGAAATCATTTCAGTAACTCCAAAGCGATGATTTTGTAAATTTAGCTCTATAATTTACCATACGAAACAAGCATCCAAACATTAAATATCGTTGGACATCTGGGATAGATTAAAATTTAGGAAAAAATGTGCAAAATTTCAGTTTTTCTCAGTCTTTAAAACAATTCTTTACTTCAGAGCAGCCTACTTTGAATTTATTTCAACCAAACTTAAAGGGCATTTTATTCACCGTGAAACAACATATTTCTTATCTAATAATGTTTAGGAGATATATATTTTGCAATTTAAATTTTTCTAAAAAAATAGAAACAAGTTTTGTTTTAGTTCTTGTGAAATAGTGTATTTCCTATTCACGGTAGATAAGAATGTTCAAAATAGAGTAAATAAAATCAGGCGAAATAAAAAGGAAATGTAAAAAAGTATAATGTTATAGATCTCATACGTCCGAAGTTGTACTACCGCGGACGTTTCGGAGATGTAACTTTTTTTTTTAGATTTCCTTTTCTTTGAGTCTGATTGAACTAATACTTTGACTATTTTTTATACAGTGCACAAAAAAATATGCGGTTTCACAAGAAGAAAAGCTACATTTTATTTTTACAAATATTTCATAAATATATAAATAATGCCTAAGGCTGTATCTTCTGAACTATATAAGGTAAACATTATTTTTTTAATTCTACGGGGAATTTAATGCACTTAAATTTTTGTTCACGAAACTTTGAAGAGGCATGCCATGAAGTGAACAAATAATTTAAAGTCTGATAAAAAGTGATAAACCAGTAAAAGTTTTAAATTTTCTTATATTGTATTGAAACCAATTAATGGTATTCCTTTGCAGAGATAAAAAGAGAGCAGATCAACAGGACGATGAAATAGAGGACGAGCTTAGTCTGGAAGCAAATGAAAATGATGATGAATGTCTAGATGCTAATGATGAAGAGCGCGATTTTGATTAAGAATAATTTAAATTATGAAACTAACTATATTATTATGTTTTCTTTGGCGTTTATATTAATAACTTATTTATTAAATAATAAATCAGTTCCAGAAACCTTTCCCTTGTCTGAGATGATGTATTTTTTTTTAAACGTAATAAATAGCATTATTCGGATCTACAAGATTATTCTACTTGAATGAGGAGTATTTAGCTTCTCTGCATTGTTAAAAAGGCGGAATTGTTGATTAAATATAGTGTCCGAATGGACTAGATTAGACACCACCGGAATTAGTTTTTATTTTGACTCTTTAGTTATCCAACACCATCGATTTTCTAACAGTGTATACTATAGTCTCTTTGTTATTCTTTATAAAAATGTTAGTAAAGTACTATAGAAACTTTTAAGGATGATGAAGGCAATCTTTACCTGAAATTCATACGACATTTTCGAAACAATGTTTCGGCAACGTTGCACAGATATATTAATGAAAATTTAGAGACCATATTTTGACAATATTTCGTGAACACTTTGAAGACACATACGGTAATCTCGATTCAACATTGTTTTAAAATATTGCTCGAACATTTCAGACAAATATTGCCCGAGTCGGACATTTTCATGTTTCTCGAACGCTGCTGCAATATTCATTTAGAATGTTGCCAATGTTTCAAATAAATATTTCTGCAATATTTCTGCAACATTGAGTGTTATGTGGGAAGTCTTTTGTCTTTTTATTCGCAAATTGGCTCGTTGTTAGCCGTCGGGAGCTTGGAATGCTGCGTTAGCATTCTGATAACAAGATTTTAGTTTAAGCGCGAACGGAGAGATTTGCAAAGTCGTATAGAGTTTTAAATCAATATGGCTCAAAATAATATTTCGAGCCACATTTATTATATGCAATAAAGAATGTGAGTATTTGCTCGTAACAAGCTACACCGGAATTTAGTAATTACGTCCCAGAAATTTAGGGCAACTTATGAATGAGACAAGCCTAACTTTTCCTTTTCCTTTACATTTTCAGGCCAAGTTTTTTATTTGGAGCCAAGCAAAAAAAAAAGAGAGAGAAAAGAAAGAGAGATATATATTTATATATAGCGGGGGAGAGAAAGAAATGGGGGTTGCATTACAATTTTGATTTAACCATATTCTTGTCTATAACTACTAGTCATGCGCTGTAATTCTTCTGTCTCTGGAATGAAATTTTGTTGAGGGTCTAACATACTTCCCTACTTCCTGGAAGGAGGAAAAGTCAGCATAGCATTCGAGGGGGTTGTCCCGATATAATCATATGTCTTGCCTTTTCCACCCGGTAAGGAGGCTTGCATTAAAAAGTATTGAAAAATTTCATTCTGCCAAGAAATAGAAAAATTTTAATCCCTTTTAATTTAGCAAATTTTTTCTTTTTCATTTACTGTTTTTC
This sequence comes from Belonocnema kinseyi, assembly GCF_010883055.1. NCBI lineage: Eukaryota > Metazoa > Arthropoda > Insecta > Hymenoptera > Cynipidae > Belonocnema > Belonocnema kinseyi. Next base: position 138,585,984 of record NC_046660.1, read on the forward strand.
TAATAATAATGAGGTAAAAAGCTCTTTAAAACATAGCACTAGTCATTTTACGATGTCTGGATTAATTCCCACACATAATGTTCTGGTGAAAAATAATTTTTTTAAATTTTTTATCATGACTTTATATTTTTGTAATTGATAATATTTGAACAAAGCAAACATTTTACGATGAAGATATGTATTCTTGTATACAATCCTACTAGATTGTGCAAATTTTATGCTTTTGGAGTGCGTTCTGATGCTTCAAACGAAAATTTTGTTTTTAATTTAATAGAGGTTACGTCTGGCAACTGAGATCGGCTTTAAAAGGGATTGGAATCTTTTAATTTTCGTCTCCTAATGAGGATTAAAAAACAAAGGACAGAAACGGCATTATTAGTGATTCAAAATTTGTAATACCTTTCAATGCAAGGCTTTTTGCCGGGCATTCTCATTGTAACCATGCGTAGGGTATCCCTCTCATTGACGGGGGGTCCCTAGTGAAGGGATAATCACGACGGCTAATGCTACTCGAGTTCGAGTTCGCGTGGTTTCTTACGAAGGGTTGCGTTGGCCAGGGGGTTTAGGGGAATTATTGGTTCGTCCTCATCCCCTGATTCACGTAATCTCGAAGAGTACTGAAGTGGAAGAGAGATTCTATACAAAAAAGAAAGATATCTCTCTTCAAAATCATAATGTTTTTAGTGGGGAAGTGCTTTTTGTTTTTCTTTCAATTTCGTGATGCGTTATGCCCGGCTGACAAGGCCCGAGCCAATAGAAGTGGTCCTGGCTTTGGACCCTGAGGTGGAAAAGCCAGTTGATGGTGCACAAGGGTGAGTTAAAGATTTGTACCTTTTTTATTTTATAATTTTTTTTATTAAGTTTGAACTATTTTTGTTGTTGTCAAGAATTCATTTTTAACTTGAAATTTTAACTATTGCAACTGTAGTTGTAAATGTAATGTTTTTATAACAGAAATTCTTCTATTTCATGAAAAACTCATTTACCTTTTGAAAGTTGATTCTTTTGTTAGATTTTTGGTAGGCCAAGGATTAATTCTTTTAGTGAGAAATGCTTCTCTGTCTGGTTGCAAATATAACTGTTTTATTGAAAATTCGTCGTTTTGGTTGAATTTAGCATTCATTTAAGTTTCAATATTCCGGGCTAGACATTTTTGCGATTTTAAATGTTTTCCATTGGAAATCCCTATCTATTTTGAAGCACCCCTTTTTATTAGAATTATCAAATAAAGATCAATTTATTAACATATAAATAAGTTCTAATCTTAAATTATTCAATTTCTAGCGTTTTGTCATTAGCCTAATTTCAAAATCTTAATCTTGAAATTATTAAATTTCATGATAAATCCATTTAAATTTAAATCGTTTTATATTTAGTGCTTCAATTTAGAAATTCTACAATTCAACTCCTTTTCCAGGTCAAATTGTTCAGAATCATTATATATATATATCTCCCGACATCCGGCTACGCCTTTCTTTGAGCCTCGTTGTGAATACATTTCTTGCCACACAGCTTCAATTGCCCAAACAATCCTATCATTTAGGGTAGCTGTGAATATCTTATAAAGCGTGTTCAGACAAGTTATTGGCCTGTAGTTCTTCGGGTCAGCTAAGTTGCCTATTTTCGG
>NC_046660.1:138587710-138590498 GCF_010883055.1 Belonocnema kinseyi
AATTTTCAAATTAAAAATCGAGTTTTTAGTTTAATCGATGAAAGTTTCTGTCGAAATTGGAATAATGTTCAACAAAATAGTTGAATTTTTTAATGAAAGAGATAAATTCCGATTGCCAAATTTAATAGTGAAATATTTCAAATTAAAAATCGAGTTTTTAATTTAATCGATGAAAGTTTCTGTCGATATTGGAATAATGTTCAACAAAATAGTTGAATTTTTTAATGAAAGAAATTAATTCTGATTGCCAAATTTAATAGTAAAAATGTTCAAATTAAAAATCGAGTTTTTAATTTCATCAACGAAAGTTTCTGTCGAAATTGGAATAATGTCCAACAAAATAGTTGAATTTTTTAATGAAAGAGATAAATTCTGATTGCGAAATTTAATAGTAAAAATTTTCAAATTAAAAATCGAGTTTTTAATTTATTCGATGAAAGTTTCTGTCGAAATTGGAATAATGTTCAACAAAATAGTTGAATTTTTTAATGAAAGAGATAAATTCCGATTGCCAAATTTAATAGTGAAAATTTTCAAATAGAAAATCGAGTTTTTAATTTAATCGTTGAAAGTTTCTGTCGAAATTGGAATAATGTTCAACAAAATAGTTGAATTTTTTAATGAAACAGATTAATTCCGATTGCCAAATTTAATAGTTAAAATTTTCAAATTATAAATCGAGTTTTTAATTTAATCGATGAAAGTTTCTGTCGAAATTGGAATAATGTTCAACAAAATAGTTGAATTTGGGTTTTCGCTTGAGCTGTCGGCGCGTGCGGTCGTGTTTAACGGACGCTCCTCAAATTGTCTGAATTCGGTGGGGGCTTTAGCCTTTTTTCCTTGTAATAATAGAGTTTTGCTCTGTGAATTTATTTTATCACGTGAACTTTGGTACTTTCTTTATGATGTTATACCCGTTTAGAATCTTTTTGTTGGTGTGAAGTCGTAAATTTGGATGCTATTTTCTCGGTATTGCTATGCCCAAATATCGCCTGAGTGAAAGTGTTTCCCGTGTATTTATTTTGTTTACATGTGCATATAGGAAGGTAAAGGAAAAAGTGCACGCAGACCCTTGCAGAAGTGCAGGCTATATAGACAGGTGACAATTTTCAAGGGCACATTCAAGTTCTCAGTGTGTCTCTCCAGTGATAAAATCAGATATTATTACTAAGTGTCTACTAATAGTTAGGTAACCAAAATGTCAACAGACGTACTGTCTACCACAGAGGAAGAGAGATGGGAGAAATTAATGTCCTCAATAAACACATTGACACTTTCTCATAACGAGCTGCGTGCTGAGGTTCACGGCTCAACACAAATGCTCGAAGCAATAAATACCAAGACCTGTGAATTTGATAATAGGATGAAGGAAGCAGAAAGAAAGCTATCTTATCTCAGCAATCAATCACGATCCAAAAATATTATACTCTTCAAACTTGATGATACCGACAAGATAAATAAGGACCTGTTAAGTAACATCCAAAAAATCTTCACTGAAGTGGGCTTACAGATTCCAGAGGTCGCAATTGATGATGCTTTCAGACTCGGCAAAATCAAGAGCAACTGCCCCATCATTATTAAATTTATCGCTTCCAGATGGGTCAAACTTGTCTTCAGTAAAGTGATTGAATTTAAAAAATACAATCTTGCAATCGCTAATGACCGATCGAAGGAGGAAAGAGCAGAAAGAAGATCCTTAAATGATAAGGTCCACAAGCTCCGCGATGCCGGCTTCCAGGTCACCTTTAAAGGTAACCAAATTCTCGTTGAAGGCAATCCCATACAAATCGAGGAGGTGGATCAGCTGGTATTTTAGCATCAAGGACAGCAGGTGGCGGAGACAAACAACGGAGGCGAGAAATCCTCGAACACGTGCGAGCTAAATCTGTCCAAGATGATAATACTCCCGAAGACGTCCTCTCCATGGATTACCAGAAATAGAGGTCGACCTCCAAAACTAGACCCTAAACAACCTCATAATAATAGACAGCTAGACAACTTCTTGAGTCACGGTACACCAAAAAACACCACAAATGCAGTCACGCCGAGACTCAATCTACTCTCCAGGAACCTAGACAGTGAGACAGAATAGCAGCTAGACCGCAGGGATTTTACAGGATCAGCATCTGATGCTGCACTGAGCAACTACTCCGGTAACTCTGTAATCGCTAAAATAATTTTTTGGAACCTTCACGGTTTTAACAATTTGACTGATATCTGTGACCTTTTAGGGGACCTTGATATCTTTTATGTGTGCGAGACTTGGCTGGAGAGCGAGAACATTGCACTCTTTCGATCCGCAGATTTCAAAAGTATTTCATCCCCTGCTATTAGAAGTAATTGTCATGGAAGGGCTAGGGGTGGTCTTCTCATTATATATAATATTAAATTCTATGAAATTCAGGAAATCTCTATATCACCCAACTACATTTTTCTCAAAGTCCAATCTCGTTTCGACTGTTACGTACTCGGTCTTGTTTATATTCCCCCCTTAGATGACTTCAATGTTTACCTAGAAAATCTTAATTCTATATTGTACCGCATTTTAATTTCATTCCCTGATTTGCCAATCATTATGGGTGGGGATTTCATCTGCAGAGTATCAGATCTGAACCAATTTGATTCTGGAGCTTTTGAGTACGTGAACACCTTTTACCCAGAAAGGTCCTCTAAGGACAGATTCTCTAATTCTAGAGGTAAAAAATTTGTGGATTATATGGAGGTTAATGAACTGGTCCTCATAAATGGCCGCTCTCCTAGTGACTCTCCAGCAGATTTCACATTCATA
>NC_046660.1:138590598-138592034 GCF_010883055.1 Belonocnema kinseyi
ATATCGACAGAAACTTTCATCGATTAAATTAAAAACTCGATTTTTAATTTGAAATATTTCACTATTAAATTTGGCAATCGGAATTAATCTCTTTCATTAAAAAATTCAACTATTTGGTTGAAGATTATTCCATTTTCGACAGAAACTTTCATGGATTACATTAAAAACTCGATTTTTAATTTGAAAATTTTCAGTATTAAATTTGGCAATCGGAATTAATCTCTTTTATTAAAAAATTCAACTATTTTGTTGAACATTATTCCAATTTCGACAGAAACTTTCATCGATTAAATTAAAAACTCGATTTTTAATTTGAAAATTTTCACTATTAAATTTGGCAATCGGAATTAATCTCTTTCATTAAAAAATTCAACTATTGTGTTGAACATTATTCCATTTTCGACAGAAACTTTCATCGATTAAATTAAAAACTCGATTTTCAATTTGAAAATTTTTACTATTAAATTTCGCAATCAGAATTAGTCTCTTTCATTAAAAAATTCAACTATTTTGTTGAAAATTATTCCAATTTCGACAGAAACTTTCATCGATTAAATTAAAAACTCGATTTTTAATTTGAAAATTTTCACTATTAAATTTGGCAATCGGAATTAATCTCTTTCATTAAAAAATTCAACTATTTTGTTGGACATTATTCCAATTTTGACAGAAACTTTCATCGATTAAATTAAAAACTCGATTTTTAATTTGAAAATTTTTACTATTAAATTTCGCAATCAGAATTAGTCTCTTTCATTAAAAAATTCAACTATTTTGTTGAACATTATTCCATTTTCGACAGAAACTTTCATCGATTAAATTAAAAACTCGATTTTTGATTTGAAAATTTTTACTATTAAATTTGGCAATCGGAATTAATCTATTTCATTAAAAAATTAAACTATTTTGTTGAAAATTATTCCAATTTCGACAGAAACTTTCAACGATTAAATTAAAAACTCGATTTTCTATTTGAAAATTTTCACTATTAAATTTGGCAATCGGAATTTATCTCTTTCATTAAAAAATTCAACTATTTTGTTGAACATTATTCCAATTTCGACAGAAACTTTCAACGATTAAATTAAAAACTCGATTTTTAATTTGAAAATTTTTACTATTAAATTTCGCAATCAGAATTTATCTCTTTCATTAAAAAATTCAACTATTTTGTTGAACATTATTCCAATTTCGACAGAAACTTTCATCGATTAAATTTCGCCGGGAGCGGGTGCTAATATGAAAAATTGCACCCGCTTCCAGCGAAATCGCGGTAAAATTTCAGCCATAACCGCGTCTCACAACCGTGAGATAGGTGGTTACAGTCTGTAAATAATCAATACGACGATCCAGCAAAAGCCTCGTGGACCCTAAGAACACGGAGCGACCCAAGGACAACCGCCTTCTGCATTTTTCCCGCAAGTGTTCTAGCATAT
>NC_046660.1:138592134-138595547 GCF_010883055.1 Belonocnema kinseyi
AAAAACTCGATTTTTAATTTGCAAATTTTCACTATTAAATTTGGCAATCGGAATTAATCTCTTTCACTAAAAAATTCAACTATTTTGTTGAACATTATTCCAATTTCGACTGAAACTTTCATCGATTAAATTAAAAACTCGATTTTTAATTGGAAAATTTTCACTATTAAATTTGGCAATCAGAATTAATCTCTTTCATTAAAAAATTCAACTATTTGGTTGAACATTATTCCATTTTCGACATAAACTTTCATCGATTAAATTAAAAACTCGATTTTCTATTTGAAAATGTTCACTATTAAATTTGGCAATCGGAATTAATCTCTTTCATTAAAAAATTCAACTATTTGGGTGAACATTATTCCATTTTCGACAGAAACTTTCATCGATTAAATTAAAAATTCGATTTTTAATTTGAAAATTTTCAGTATTAAATTTGGCAATCAGAATTAATCTCTTTCATTAAAAAATGCATCTATTTTGTTGAACATTCTTCCAATTTCTGCAGAAACTTCCATCGATTAAATTAAAAACTCGATTTTTAATTTGCAAATTTTCACTATTAAATTTGGCAATCGGAATTAATCTCTTTCACTAAAAAATTCAACTATTTTGTTGAACATTATTCCATTTTCGACAGAAACTTTCATCGATTAAATTAAAAACTCGATTTTTAATTTGAAAATTTTTACTATTAAATTTAGCAATCAGAATTAATCTCTTTTATTAAAAAATTCAACTACTTTGTTGAACATTTTTCCAATTTCGACAGAAAATTTCATCGATTAAATTAAAAACTCGATTTTTAATTTGAAAACTTTCACTATTAAATTTGGCAGTCGGAATTAATTTGTTTGATTAAAAAATGCAACTATTTTATTGAACATTAGTCCACTTTCGACAGAAACTTTCATCGATTAAATTAAAAACTCGATTTTCTATTTGAAAATGTTCACTATTAAATTTGGCAATCGGAATTAATCTCTTTCATTAAAAAATTCAACTATTTTGTTGAAAATTATTCCATTGTCGACAGAAACTTTCATCGATTGAATCTAAAACTCGATTTTTAATTTGAAAATTTTTACTATTAAATTTCGCAATCAGAATTAATCTCTTTCATTAAAAAATTCAACTATTTTGTTGAAAATTATTCCAATTTCGACAGAAACTTTCATCGATTAAATTAAAAACTCGATTTTTAATTGGAAAATTTTCACTATTAAATTTGGCAATCGGAATTAATCTCTTTCATTAAAAAATTCAACTATTTTGTTGAACATTATTCCATTTTCGACAGAAACTTTCACCAATTAAATTAAAAACTCGATTTTTAATTTGAAAATTTTCTGTATTAAATTTGGCAATCGGAATTAATCTCTTTCATTAAAAAATTCAACTATTTTGTTGAACATTATTCCAATTTCGACAGAAACTTTCATCGATTAAATTAAAAACTCGATTTTTAATTTGAAAATTTTTACTATTAAATTTCGCAATCAGAATTTATCTCTTTCATTAAAAAATTCAACTATTTTGTTGAACATTATTCCAATTTCGACAGAAACTTTCATCGATAAAATTAAAAACTCGATTTTTAATTTGAAAACTTTTACTATTAAATTTCGCAATCAGAATTAATCTCTTTCATTAAAAAATTCAACTATTTTTTGAACATTATTCCATTTTCGATAGAAACTTTCACCAATTAAATTAAAAACTCGATTTTTAATTTGAAAAATTTCAGTATTAATTTTGGCAATCGGAATTAATCTCTTTCATTAAAAAATTCAACTATTTATTTTATTATTTACACTTGTCTATAGACCATTCGGTACATACAAGGATAGTTTCGTAGGGATATCTAAAAACATAAATTTCGTATAGCCAGACGCATACACATACATAAATACTAGGTTAAAACTATTATAAGCTATTTAATGATCTCCAACGCTCGCTGATAATCTTCACAATTAAGTTAACAAATTTTCTAACAGTGGCAGGGTGAACGGAAAACAATACAGCTAACCATTTATCGGAGGGGTGTATATCTGTAGGCTTGGTGGGAAACTTAGACTCAAACAAGTGCTGACAAGCCGGGCAATCAGATAAAATGTGGTACAAAGTCTCATTATCGAGGTGGAAAATCCTACATCTCTCTTCTATACTAAAAACATACTTTCCACGGTCAATCAGAATTCGGCAAACATGTATATTTGATAGTCTGAGCTGTGCAAAGATTCTTTTATAAAACAGAGTTATTCGCATGAGTAAATATGATTGTGTGCCGGATTGCATCGCTAAATGCGGAAAAATGAGTAAGCTCTTAGACAGGGCGAGACGCTCGCCATCAAGGATCTCTAGGTAGGACTTATAGCTCCCAAGAACTATCTGTCGATCAGAGCTAATGGAGTTTAATGTGAGGTTCTCCCATCTATCCAGCAAACCACTTGCATTGAAAAAAACCCGGATCTGGGAAAACCAATTAAATTTGTTGTAAGGATCTTTTACTGCCAGTGATCTCAGTCTCTCGAAACACAATCTTGGGTACCGTGAACTATCCATTGTCGAAATTTCAATTAACCAAGATAAAATATTTTTTAAGACCGTGTGAGATAAATGCAAAGAACCAGTTTCTAATCTCACCGCCTAGTTAGGTGTATTGTTGGGCAGGGATAAAAGTTTCTTAGAAAAAGAAAGCTGTACTCTCTCTATAACTTCCAAATGATTTAGGCTCTAAACCTGCGAACCATACAGTAGTGTACTTACAGAGAGGCTCTGGAATAATCTAATGTAGGTATTCCACGAATCAGCTCTGACCGAGTGGATTGTCCTTAGGATCGAGCCGAAGGCTGTATTCGCAGCACTAACGGACTTCCTTGCAGCGGGTAGAAAGGAGCATGAACCCGAAAGTGGGGTACCTGAATAAGTATATTGTTTAACTTCTTCGATCCGGGAATCGCCGAATTTAAAAGATTAAAACTTCCTAGCAGATGAATTCGCTGATTTAGAAAAAATTACAATTTTAGTTTTTTCCGTGTTCACAAAAAGATGATTTTCTTTGCAATAAGAATTAAGTGCTTCCAGTTTTCTGTTTAACTCAACCGGGGTATCTGCAAAGAGAACATAATCATCCGCATAACCAAGCAATAATATTTCAACTAAACTATTTACGGAGAGGCCTCGACAACCTTGCTGGATTAAATAGTCTTGTAAATCGGAGATGAAAAGCAAAAATTCGAACGGGCTTAAAACTTCACCCTGAAGGACACCCTGCGTGACCTTGACAAATTTAGTTGATCCCTTGCCACTCTTAATACAAGTTGTCGCAGAAGAATAAAAGTGCTTCAGAATATTAATTATTTTAGTGCTAAGGCCCAAAGAGTGAAGCTTCTTCCACAATAAATGGTGCG
>NC_046660.1:138595647-138597192 GCF_010883055.1 Belonocnema kinseyi
TTTTTTAATGAAAGAGATTAATTCTGATTGCGAAATTTAATAGTAAAAATTTTCAAATTAAAAATCGAGTTTTTAATTTATTCGATGAAAGTTTCTGTCGAAGATGGAATAATGTGCAACAAAATGGTTGAATTTTTTAATGAAAGAGATTAATTCCGATTGCCAAATTAAATAGTGAAATTTTTTTAATTAAAAACGGGTTTTTAATTTAATCGATGAAAGTTTCTGTCGAAAGTGGAATAATGCTAAAAAAAATATTTGAATTTTTAAACGAAAGAGATTAATGCTGATTGCGAAATTTAATAGTAAAAATTTTTAAATTAAAAATCGAGTTTTTAATTTAATCGATGAAAGTTTCTGTCGAAAATGGAATAATGTTCAACAAAATAGTTGAATTTTTTAATGAAAGAGATTAATTCCGATTGCCAAATTTAATAGTGAAAATTTTCAAATTAAAAATCGAGTTTTTAATTTAATCGATGAAAGTTTCTGTCGAAATTGGAATAATGCTCAACAAAATAGTTGAATTTTTTAATGAAAGATATTAATTCTGATTGCGAAATTTAATAGTAAAAATTTTCAAATTAAAAATCGAGTTTTTAATTTAGTCGACGAAAGTTTCTGTCGAAAATGGAATAATGTTCAACAAAATAGTTGAATTTTTTGATGAAAGAGATTAATTCCGATTGCCAAATTTAATAGTGAAAATTTTCAAATTAAAAATCGAGTTTTTAATTTAATCGATGGAAGTTTCTTTCGAAATTGGAATAATGCTCAACAAAATAGTTGAATTTTTAAACGAAAGAGAATAATTGTGATTGCGAAATTTAATAGTGAAAATTTTCAAATTAAAAATTGAGTCACTTGAAATATGTGGTTGTCTTTCCTTTTTTTAAGTCGAATATTTAGGGTTTCATGTTGATAATCCAACGATTTTTCGATCGCACCTGGTGTGAGAATTCTGAAAAAAGTACCTGAAAACTATGATGAGCAGAGTGGTGTTGAAACGTAAAGATAGAAACGTAACCTACGATTTCTTCAGATATTTGCAGATTTGATGCATCTGGCATTGGATTTAGCCAGCTATTGATAAGAATTGTAGCACAAATATACAATATTTACAAAGGGATTTAAAGGTGAAACAGTGGACAGTTATAAACACACAAAATTGAGTCATTTATGTGTCAGCTGGAATCTGTCAAAAATTGCTTGCTTCCCGATCGAACAGTTTAACTGGGCGTAAAGTACCAACAACCTCAATTCTAAATCTGCCTGTGTCAAAGCCGATATCAGGTTGTGTGCGTGCGATATACCTTCGATGGCCGCGCGACGCACACATGTTAAGGGTTGAGGGCCACTTTCATTTACCTCATGTCGGTCATTGCGGTGGTGCAGTTTTCTTTGCACACCGACCGAGTCCTGGAATCACTCGTGGATTTAAAACCGATATATATATATATAATTAAAAATTTGTCATAAGGACAACCGCAGGATTTCGCCGGGAGCGGGTGCTAATCTGAAAAATTGCACCCGCTTCCAGCGAAA
>NC_046660.1:138597292-138622709 GCF_010883055.1 Belonocnema kinseyi
TCAATCACACATTGAATGCGGGACGCGTACTGTCTTGCCCAGCCTATCTTTATGGCAAGTTGATGCATTCGTCTTTTGGTCTTAAGATCAGCCGTTGGTTTTATATATATATATCAATCAAATGACCATCACGGGTATACGGGCGAGTAGGGGATGCCATGTTTCTGTCAACTGATATTTCTAATGCATTGTGACTCTCTATTTCTCTCTGTATATATATATTTATATCGTGCTCTTGAGAGAAAGCCCAATTTCTTGAGTATCTAAAATTTCAATTATTTCCAATAATAACACTTTAACGGAATCAATACGACGATCCGGCAAAAGTTTCATGCACTCATTATAAGGACGATTAGTTTAACAGAATATTCCGGGTACAATGGTAGCTTTTGTCAGCTGGTGGCGAAAATTCGATAACACACATGGTTCGCTTCTCGAAGTCAAGAAGAATCGTGTCAGGCCTCGCGTGTGGAACAAAAACAATTGTCGAAAATAGAATGTTCCAGTGTATGCGGCGCTTCTCATTCTCGACAATTGAATCGATTTCCAAGGAGCATTTGGAGGAGCGATATTAAGTTTCATGTTGTAAGAGTGACAGAGATGGTAATAAAGCAATCTTAGTGCCGCATTGTGCCTCTGGATGTAGGTTGTTCCCGCATGAGTTGAACACCTAGATAGTATGTGTACTAAACGCTCGGGGTGTGCATGGCACGCTCTGCAGCTATCATCGGGAATGTCTTGGCTCAAAATGTGGCGACGGTTTGTTAAGGTTAAAATGACACTGTCTTGACATGTCAAAATGAAACTCTCCGTGCCAGACTTCAGTCCCGGTGATTTAAGGAAAGCAAAAGTTAGCTCACACGACATTGACTGATCCTCCAGATTTCTGTGGAAGATGCTGTGCATCCTCTTATTGAGGAGCTGTTCACTGAAGTTTTTCTCTTGTGCTTTCTCAACCCTGTCTTTCTGGAGTGAGTACTCGAGATAGATAAGATTTGATGCATTTTGCTCACCCCTAATACTGAAGTTAAGTCCGAGTGTTTCAGCAGCCTCCTCCGCTGCTTTGTACAGAAACGCTCCGTTGCCCACTTCTTCGTGCTTCCTGGCCATTGTAAGAAGAGGGCCTCTTCCATTTGCGACTCTATGTGATGTACCCAGAGTAATCCTGTTGTGAAGACATTCAAGATTCAATATTCCGCGACCACCTTGACGGCGTTAGATGTAGAGTCGCGGAACAGAAAACTTTGGATGCATACTTTTGTTCATGTGCATAACCTTTCGTGTCCCGATACCGGGAGGGCAAGCATGTTCGTTGCAGATACTTTGTTCATCGCCGACAGTTCGAAAGACCAAATCTGCAGGATGAGACGTTTGTATCTGCTTCGGAGAGTATCCTTTATAGATGCCACATCCTGAATGCGGCTCTGTGTGACGCCCAGATATGTATAAGTGTCTCCAGCGCAAAGGTGTCGTATAGCGCTTCTATCGGCGAGCTCAGAGTCTTCAGGAATGCCTTTAAGTTTTCTTCGCTTCAAATAAACCTTGGCGCATTTTTCTAACCCCAATTCCATTCTTATTTCCTTAGTATATCGTTCGACAATCGCTAGAGCTAGCTGTAGTTGCTCTTTGTTTTTCACATATATCTTAAGATCGTCCATGTAAAATACATGAGTGACCTTGTACTTTCGATCTGCAGGTTTGCCGCAAAAGTAGCCGTCGGAATGGCGAAGTGCTAGAGATAGTTGCAGTAATGTGAGGCAAAAGAGAATTGAACTCATGGTGTCGCCCTAAAAGACACCTCTCTGAAAGGTGACCTTGTTAGTTGTCACACGATTTCTACAGATGAGATAGTAAATCTGATTTTCCGGCGCAGCATCAATGTCTCTATGCACCTCACGATTTGTGGATTAACCTTTAAGCTTTCAAAAAGACAGATGATAAGTCTATGGGAGATCGAATGGAAAGCTTTCCGGTAATCAATCCAGGCTACTTTGAGCCGCGTTGTTCATACATTTCCTGCCACACAGTTTCAATTGCCCGAACAATCGCATCATTTAGAAGAGCTGTGAATATCTTATGCAGTGTGTTCAGACAAGTGATTGGTCTGTAATTGTTTGGGTCAGCTAAGTTGACTATTTTCGGCAGAAGTATTGTGCGCCCTTCCACTAACCACTCCGGAATTGGCTCTTTCGACTTTAAAGTGATGGATGCGCATTCTTTATCAGGTGTCATGAGGGCATCATACAGCTCCTTGAAGCTACTTATGTTATCTGAGTCTTCGTTCAGTCTATGCTGCACTCTATCGGATGCCTGCCCGCGGTTGGTCTTAGTGTCGCCTCTCTTCCTCTGTTGCCGGCTTTTTCTGGCCGTGGTAAAGTAGGCGTTCCGCTTACATGTCCTCTTTATTGGAGTAGTTCGGCATAGTTTCGTAGACGTTGATGCGAAAAGTGCGATAGCTCCGGGTGTTTTTCGCATTACAGAGCATGCAGTCGTGCCCTGTAAGCCCGTTCAGGGGCCATACTCGCATCGTAGCACTATAGCAAGTCGCGATTTAGTTACTCCGTCCACCTAAAGGCCCCGAGATGCCGTCGATCCATCGCATTGAATCCATCTTTATTGGCACCCCCAGCTCTTGAGTGGTCGGCATTGTTGGCACTGTGGTTTCCACGAGAAACTAGGGAAAGGGGTTCGCCCATCCTTGTAGAGCTCCGCATGCAAACATAAGGCTGCGTACTTTCAGAGGTCGCCCGATATCCCAGAGTCACCGTTCTAGACACCTCATCCAGGTGCGATTCAGCGTTCGACACGGTTTTCACACCTCAGCTTGGGGGTTAATTCCTTCAGATCACCCCTGGACAATTGTCCGTGACTGCCTATTCATTTTTGTAACCATATTTAGCAGAAACCCTTGGTGCAGGGACGCTCTATCCGTAACCCGAGGACGCATTCAGTGACTTTGTCATAGGCACTTCGGTTTGATTCTAGAGGAATCAAAACCGGACCGAATGGTGTCGCGACTAAGAATCGAACTTAGTAGCCTTTTCGTCAAACCCTGTTAGCTAATCGAGAGAAAGCGAAAAGATAAAAATGTAAAAAATATTGGTCATCCTAAAAATTCAATTTTGTTAACAATTGGTTACTGCTAAGAACCACTCCCTTTTGACTAAAAATTAATCTTGTGTTTCTAAAGTAATCGGTCTTTTTACTTGAAAATTCCATTATTTAGCTGAAATTTGATTGATTTTCTCCATTCTATTTTCGGGTTCATCATAGATTACCCAGCCTTGCTGGCCGCTTCGAGGAGGGTTCCAAAGGTGACGGAATACTCCTTTTACGGTTTCCTGGGTATGTTGCCCATGTGCACCACGTCATTGGAGAGCGCCAAAAAAAGGCAAACTCATTGTAAGACGATTCAAAAGTATCTCTGGGACCACTTAGCGAAGAAGTACTTTTTGAGGACCTACTTGACGATAGTAAGTGTTTAGTTACGTTTTGTTTTGGGGGCATTTTTCTCATTGAAAGGGGTTCTAAGGATTTATTTGGTTATCAAATAAAAAAATGTCACTATTTAGGAGGGGAGCACTTTCGTTTCCCCTTTTTTGTTATTCTGTATGATAATTTTCCCTTTCATGCTTTTCTTTTCAGAATGATTACATGCACCTGTATACTCTTATCATCTTTCTTTTCTTCCTTTTTTTCACGTTTGGTCTCAATAAATACTATTAAAATGGAATTTAATCCCTGTTTTTTTCTTTTGTTTTAGTGTTACCCTATCCCTCCTGTCCTTGATATTATCTTTTAGGTTTGCGGATATATGCCAAGGCTGTTATAATTCTCCGGAGCAAAGAAATGCTAAGTTTCTCTTTCTAAGTTTTTCTTTCATATTTTGAATGTGTAATATTTTTAAAATATATTGTAAAAACGCTTGGATCGGAGCAATGTTTATTTCACAATAGGTTTGTTTATATATAATTTTTTCATCCCAAAAATTCTGGTAAGACTGATTACTACGTTACTACGTTTATTACGTGGACCCGGAATCGCCGATTAATCGGCAAGTCACTGGAACCAATAGTTACACCGTAAAGAATCTTTAAACTTGATTATCTCGAAATTGCCTTTTCAAAAACTGCTCGTGCTGTAACTTTAAAAGTTATTAGCCGATTAGGCTGAAATTTGTAGGGGTTTCTCTTTATGGTACTATCGGGAGGATATACCTAAAAGTGTAAAGATATCGGGTTATTAAATAATTTTCTTGGGGTCAAAACTGTTGAAAAAATGGTCGAAAATTTGGACTTTCGATTAAACAGTCGATATGAATTTTAATTTTCAACTTTTTTTTATTATTTTATAGGTCTATCCTTCCCTTTAACACATAATTAATCGAACAAAAATACCTTTTTTATATCAGATAAATGGAAAAATTTTGAAAGCTGCAGCAGTTTTCGATGCCTCGGAGCAGACGCTTGAAGAAATAAGTATTCTGCAAGGTCGCCATTTTGTCAAAAAAAAGAAAAAAATCACATGTTTTTTTTACACATTAACAATGTAAGAAAAAGATGTTAAAATTAATAAATGATCTAGTTATTTTATCATCTTAAAGAAATTCATTAAAATTGATTGATTTTACCCTTTCAAAAGGTATCTCCCCCCTTAATAATTTACTTGAGACTTGAACTATTCCGCTAAAGCCTATTAAGGGCATGTGATACTTAGAAAATTATCGATTTTACCAGTCTTAGGTTCCTCCAGTTTTTTCTTAGAATAAATATTTTCTATTAAAAATTTGGTACATGAAAGCGAACATGCTAACAGACGTCCCCACACACTGTTTTGTGGGTTAATTCAAGACTGCGTTTTCATAGGTCAGGGCTCACCACTTCCAGCAGGTTCTCACAGGCACGACTAGTGTGGGACTGACAGGAAGTTTTTCTATCATTTTTGTCTTCGTTTTCCAGGAATCTCGCGAAGGGTTACGGTCACAGTAAATTACGCCTCGCCATCGTTCACATTGAGGAGTCTGAACTTTTGTACTCGAATTCATGATACATTTTATTTCCCATTTCAATTTTAATTTGTAAAATAAATAATTTTTTCTCAAAAATAAACCTTAAATTAAAGTTTTAAAAAACAGGAAAAGCTTGGGACATTTTTCAAATGAAAATTCATAAAGAATAAAGAAAAACGACGGCCGTCAAAATCCCTTTCCTTATTTTCTTCGTTCTCCTTTATTTTGAACAAACTTTAAAAAAAGTTTGAAAATTTTTTCCTAAGTTTCTAAAGATCAATTTTTATTGGTTTTTATTATATCAATTAATAATTAAATATTCCACTTTTTTAACAAAGAATTTTTTGTTATTAACTTCATTTTCTTATTAATGTTTAACTACTCATTACTCACTAAATAATAATAGACAATATATGGAGTCATAGCGTAGCTTATTTCAATACATCTTAACCCTTGCTTGGAACACTGGGGTACATCACACCCCAGAATATTTCCAAATTAATTTTATCTACTCAAACTCGATAGAATCGGGTATACAACACGATCTGGCATTAGGTGGAGAGTACTACTATGCACTACAGCTGTTGGCGTCACATTTAGAACGCCAGTACGTTTTCAGTGCTTGTCTGAAATCGGCTGGGGTAGCCTGTACCCCAGTGTGTCAAGTAAGGTTGAGCATATTAACTTGGAGTTGCGGCTTTTTCCGGTGAATTTGAGTCTAAGTGAAGAAAACAGTAAGCATGGTACCTGATTTCATTCTGTAATTTTTTTAAAACATCAAATATGATATTTGACAGTTTGGATGGCTTATAACTTACGCTACGTTTTCCAGTTTTAATGTTTTTTTAAATAATTTTCAGATCGAATTTATAACATTTTAGCCAATAGAAATAAAGATTGGATGTTTTTGAAATGAAATAAAACAATATTTTTTTTCCGCGAAATTCCTCCATTCAATTTCCAATTTTTTTATAAGACCAATATTTCTTTGGAAAGTGATATCCAAAAAAGCAATGAAAAAATTGGCAAGTCAAAATACACAACCGTTAAGTTTTTATAACAGTTTTTCGGCTGTGGTACATAAAACCCCAATGTGTCAAGTACGTGACACAGCGGAAGTGTGTCAAGTGAGGGTTAATTAAAGAAATTGGAAAAATATCGCTCAAACATTTTATTATTATATATTGTTTCAATTGTGTGAACTATATGAATATTAATAAATAAAATGTTTATATTTATTTTCATATCATATTTTATTTTGGGGGGAGGTATAATGAATGATAAGATTTATTAGGCCCTGTTCGATCTAGGCTCTAGGCTGACACTGTCAGTCTTTGCAACCATTTCTGGTGACCCCTACTATATGTCCTGAGTATCAAGACGCTCGGTAGCTATAAGGAGCTTCGCGATGAGGTTCCTTGGTTCACAATCATTTGAAATAAAATTCATTTGAAATAAAATGAGCATCGTTGTCTCTTCTATAAGTCAAATGTTCTGTATATTGGTGTAGAATTTTGGGTCGCTTTTCGCTCAGTTTGATCAATTTGGAGTTCATTCCGACGGGGCTTTCAATGAGTGGCTCAGTATTCAAGAGTCGTCGATGTAAGGTAGATCCACGTTAACTAAAGAAGAGTCGAATGGAGAAGGACTGTTTTGTCTTGCTCGGGTAGAACATCTACTAAGTCCCCAATATGACTTCACGAATTTGGAACCGTTCTCAAATGGTAATTTAGTTTTTCTGATTGACTTACTTTAGCACCGGCATTTTTCAAATCACTTATTAATTTTTCAAAGTCAATGTAAAATTCACTTATTTCCGTATAGTCTTTTAATTTTAATCTCTCCAATTTGTTTCGGATACAAATCTGCAATACAGTTCACTCACGCAAATACAATTTATCTAGTTTCTTGATTATTTCGTAGCTATTACATTCTTCACTTATAAGTTCCATTTGCTTATTTGACAAAGCACTATAGATGTAGTTCATGGCTTTTAGATCTGTATCATTCCATGCGGCTTCATTTTCACTTTCCTTTCTTACTCATTGTATAACTTTTTCACATTTTTTCATCCTTAGAAGTATTGTGATTCTCTCCTTCCAGGTGCAATAATGTGAAACCACTTTCTGCTACCATGTTAATTTAAGAAGTTAAAAAACATGTAGGAGACGTTATATAAGACTTAGGTTTATTTAAAATCTAATTACAGTTCACATTTTTACAATTACGTACAGCGTTCCGTAACTAGCCGACCTGCCCCACACGACTCTGTTGAGAGACTGACCTACTCAATACTTTGATTGTTGACGCTTGATGTTCATTGATGATCACTCGTCCAGTGATACTCATTTCCATGAAATATATATATATATAAGATAAATTTATTCATATTTTAACATATTTAACTTATATTTAACATTCGAAAGTTTCAAGCGATCTTCCATGTTGCAACTTTCGTGGCTTCATTCCTGATTTCCTGCTGAACAAGACTTCCTCTCCCTTACGGTTCGGGTTCATATTGGTATTTATAAACGGCGTAGATTGAGCGTTGGCTACCATTTCTGGAGCTGGGTTAAACGGTAGTGTTTGCGTTTGTCGGTTTCATCCTACAATCGCGGACCCTGAGAAAAACTTTGCTTTTCAGTGGAGCCAAAAGATTCCTCGGCTGAGAGTTCTGTGGCCATATGTGGGGTAGGTTTGCGCTAGTTCAGATTCTGAGCCCTTATCAGCTCCCTGGGTAACCGGTTTTTCGTAGGTTTCCAGGAAACTTTTCACTTTCTCAGCTCCTTGAGCTGTTTCTGGTCTTATTCTCTTTCTGAGACGTAGGTACACGGAACTTAGTTGCTGTCTCCTAACTTCTCATGGTTAAAACTAATTGATGTTTGGGCTTCGCATTGAACAAAGGATGTTTGGAGGCCTTCCTTAAAGTTCAACTGAGAGGGTGGCAACGGGTGATCCGACGTTTCGTTGATGTGATCATCTTCTTCTCTACTTATAGTTGTTGGGGGCACTTGGATTTTTGTTATTATTATTCTGGAAGTAGGGTCGGCTCAATTATTTCAATAGTGGCGGGAGCCTCGATGGTATTGGATGGTATTGGTTACCATGGGTTCCGAGTTTTTCCTCGGGTGGTTCTATTAACGTTGACCTTGGAGGCGTCGAACTATCATCGACTTTCCGTACCTCTGCCATAGAGAAGTTGGCTCAGGCGCCATTGTCCATCATATACTGATGTGGAAATCAGGAAGCGTAAAAGTGCAGAGGATAATGATAAGAATATGGGATATTATGAGGGAAAGGCGGAGGAAAAGAGTAAGGATATTAAGGGGTAGAGGACGTAAGGGGCTGAATACTTAGCAGGAGTTGAAGGTGGGTAATTGATCGGATCCTTTCTCCCACTTAAGCCAGCTTCTTCGGGACCCTGTGCCTCCGTCTTGTTTTTTCTTTCCATCTGCCTTGAATAAGGACTAGGTGAACGCTTTCTATCGTTTCTGCATCTTCTTAATATGTAAGGCATGATCTAGGACCCCAACGAGGTGCTTGTGATTTCTGGTGCCTACGAAGTTATAAATCTTCGTATATTTTTCCTCGACTAAGCGTCGAGCACCATTCAAGAGGCCCTGGACTCATCATTGTAATCCCTCAATATTTGATTTTATTGCATGTGAAGGCTTACTATATTTTCGAAATACCACTGGTATTTCTTAGTGGGCGAACCTTTTTTTAAGGTGGGCGATTAAATCGTTTACTTTGTTAAAAGTTCAGGATCATCATATGGGATTCGACTGCCAGGAAGTTGGTACTTGTGTTCAGATTTGTGTCATTGATACTTCTGGGGTTAGCCATTTTGATTAATGGAATTTCCCGGTGAAAATCGTTAACCAGCTCTTAGGGTTGCCGTCGATACCGGCGGTCTTTATTGGTTCCGTATGTGGCTGTTCTGCTGAGAAATGAGTCAAGACCTATCTCGGTCAATGCATGCAAAAGGAGGGTTTCGTTTCGAACGTGCAGGGGGTATATCGACCCGGTCTTGAGATTGTTTCCCTCTAATTATTACATTGGAAATCCATGTATTGCGGATAAATGTTCGATTACACGCACCCCTGCGATTCCTCCTATTTGATTCCGTCCGATGAAGGCTCGAATTCAGGCACAAAGGGTAGCATTTATTTATTCTTTTCCCTTCTTCGTATGATAGGGGTGGCTTATGTGCATCAACTTGAAATTTTATTTTATTTTTATTGAAATCGGTCGGTGAACTTGCCTGCTCCCTCGGCGATCTTTTTCAATAGTTCATCGCAGAACTC
Organism: Belonocnema kinseyi; assembly: GCF_010883055.1. Classification (NCBI taxonomy): domain Eukaryota; kingdom Metazoa; phylum Arthropoda; class Insecta; order Hymenoptera; family Cynipidae; genus Belonocnema; species Belonocnema kinseyi. The sequence goes on from NC_046660.1 coordinate 138,606,608, forward strand.
GGTCTCGAAGCTGGACAGTTCTCAACCGGCCGCTTCTGCATTATGTTACAGGGGACTTGTTAATAGATCATAGTGTATGAACTCTGTTGTGCCCTACAATGGAGGTCGAGTCGAAGGCGCGCACAGTGGGAGAAAATGCACTTTTTTCGTTCAAAAATGTCCAGAGCCTTCAATTTTGGTCCGATTTTGAATTTTTTGTTTGAAATTAAAGTTAATTATATAATAAAGAGCTTGACACTCCGAACTGTTGTCTCATCTATTTTTTATTAATAATTTTGTAATTTAAAGTATGGAAAAACCTAATTTTCGTACATAACAATTCGTTACGCTTTAATAATTGATTAGGTAAACTTTATATTGTCTTAAATGAATGTTTAGGAACTCATAGAGTACAAATTATTTTGTTGATTATTCCATTTATATGTTATAAACAAATTTCATGAAAAAATTCGTAAATAGTTTCCATGAACTCCATTTCAATTCGTATTAGTAGAACTTTTTCCTCTCACGTTTAAAATTAAACTAATTGCCAAATGATTCTGTACTCAGGTCAAATACTTAATGAGGTCTTAAAGAGACATTTCTACCCGCACTTATTCTCACTACTGGTTAGTGTTGCGGCAAATTTCTTAATGCTAGACAGTTTCGACAAAAAAATTATTTAAATTTTTAGTTTAAAAAATTGATTTTTACTTTAAAAACAGTAATTTACAACCAAATAAATGAATTTTCAACAACAACAACAAAATTTTTTTTTATCAAAAAAGACAAATTATAAAAAAAACTACAAAAAAAGTATGCAAATGGTTAACAATTTCTGTAAATTATAACAAAAGAAACCCGCGCGTTTCGTTGATAATTAAACTCCATACATATATAATTTCGTATAAATATATTTAGTATAAATAGTATAAGAATTTCTTCAAGTAACGTACGTTACTGTGCATTGCAGTTGCCCAAACATTTTAACACGGCAACGTTTCTTCGAATCAATCTCCACGGTAGGGCGCAACAGAGTTTATACGCTATTCCATTTTAATGTACTCCTATAACATAATGCAGAAAGCGCCAGTTGAAAGCCACAGCGCTTCGAGATCCAGGCCAGCGCTGAACAATAGAAAAAGGCCACCGAGGGAGCAGGCAAGCCGCAGTAACTTGAGATCGTCTTAAGTCGTGAAAACCTTCGGTTATGATTAGATGGTCATTTGAAAGGGAGGACTAGGGTGGACCACCTTGGAGTTTTTGTTTGACTTTTTTGTATTAATAATATGTCAGCGTGATATCCCTACTCTAGAATCTCGATTTCTGGTTCTACTCTCACCATACCATCATCCGAGATGTCGGCGTTCATAAGCTCTACGACCAAGGCGATTTATTCTCGTCCGCGATTTCTAACTTAGTGATTGGTGTGGTTTTCTTCTTGAAATACACGTCTCCTCTGTAGAAGAGCCTCATCCCGATCTAAGTCTATAACCAAAATAGGCGCGTTGTAGTTCGCGGGAGCAATTTCAGGTACAGGGTTCACAGGCCGAATAGTTGGCCGAACTATGCACACGGGACTACCTTATTTTCTGAGAAAGCGAGATTTTGGCATATGACCGAATTGAGATATTCAGAAGATTTCTGGTGTTTTCCTCGAGATCTCTTCCCTCTTTTACGAGGCGGTGGTGAAAGGTTAGCCATTTCTTAGGAGATTCCTGGAGTATTCCGTCAAACTTAAAGTCAGATCGCAGGAGTGGTGGGAAACCCTGGGCCGAGATTAAGTAACCTTAGGTTAGACCTTCTTCTAATTAAACGATGTCGTTAGTAAAGGAAATAGTGGCAACAGAGCCTAAGGCATCGCGTACGCTCACAGAGCCGAAGGCTTCCCGATTCGAAATTGCCAGGTTATTTCAATTTACACTTTACGGTACCACTGTTTCAACCGGATCAAATCCGGATTAAGGCCAAATGATTTCAGTTCGGCTTTTCTTATTTTCCTCATCAGTGGAGGAGATATTGGTGCGCTTAAAGCTTCGAAGTGAGCAACAGACCCTATGGAAGCACGTACGTTCACAGAACTGAAAGCTTACTGAATCGGAATATAAAAAATAATTTCGATTCAGAATTTACTGTACTACTACTCCCACAAAAAGTTGATCCAGAGTTCGGCAACATGTCTCTTTTATTTTGTTTTTACTTTAGATTATTAAGTCTTGATTGAGATGACAAGTTGTTGAGATAAGTTAATTCGGGCTTCCGCCTGATTCAATAATCTTTGAAAGGAGGGCGAAAAATCGTCGTGATTATTAAACCTCTGGGTTTTAATTTCCTGGAGCTTGAGAATTTCTGTCAGGATATTAGGGGTTACAAAAACAACTGATTTTGGGTTCAGGTACGTGAACTTTAGTTTTTTTCGCGACATGGTTTCGCAGTAATTTTCGTCGGAGGTTCTTGCCTGCTCGGTATCCCAGCTTATTCTTAGTATTATTGTCGCACAGAAGATTAGGCATTTTCAGGCCGTACCATAGTTGAGAATGATGGTAGTCCATAGAAGAAAAGTTTTTGAACCAATATCAAGTATCTCGCTAAATAGCGAAATATGACCAAATCAAAAATACCAAGCCAATTACGGCGAGGTCCCCTAGCAACATAAAGGGTGGGGTTTTCCTTTGATTTGGTGGTACTCTAGCCAAACGAGTTCCAATATTGCCACTAAAAGTGGAAGAATTTCCAAATTAAAAATACCGAGTCAATTAAGGCAATTTCCCCGAGCAAATTCACGCGCGGGCTTTTGATTTAAATTGGAAGCACTCTTTTTTTTCTAAAAGCTTATTTGATCATTTGCATTGAGACATTGCTGCCATAAGTCAGAATGCCGAATAGTACATAAAATTCAGAAATTCAGACAAAACATAAAAATGTTTAGACTTGAAACTTTAGATTAACTGCATGGTAATAAAAGTTACTAGTAGCGTGACTGATTAAGAGCAACATCAAGCGTAAGCCCCGCCACTGCCACTATCAGTTTGTCACGCACGAAATAATTAAAATCTATTTTGAATTCATAAAATCTCCTGAAAATAAATGTTGTCTAAACTGCCGTTGATTTAATTAAAAATATAATGAAATTTATGATGACGACATTGCACGCAGGGAGTGGCTTCGCTACAACTGAAGGAAGGGCGTGAGATTCGTCTTTCCTGTTTTATTTTTATTGTGGGTTGGTACCCTTACTAAAATTGAGAATAAATTTTGAATCTCAAAACTTCAAAATGGTATTGAAATTTATTGTACACAAAAATTACAGGGCAAGAAATATGGAGGACATAATTAAGAGTCACAAAAGGCACTTTCTACAAATGGGTAGAACGCGTCAATAGGTAGAAGAAGGAAAAAGGAAGATACTAAAAAATAACTTGTACAGCTCAACATTTTTAGTCCTTAAAACTACCGCTCACATAACACATACACATGGGCATTTTTATGAACCGAAAAAGAACGAAAGTGGTCTAAATTCAGTTAAATTTCTCCCTGCCTTTTTGATTTCGTGGATTGATAATGTACTTTATTTCTTACGACATTCGAGAGAGCCACGCAACACGCGAACACCTGTCACTTTTTTAGAGAACCTTTTGTGAAAAATAGACAATGAGTCTAGCTTTCATAATAGAAAATCTTGGCTTTCCGAGATTGTTACTTTATCACGTTTTGAGATTCGAGTGAAAGTAATAATTTTTAGACTTTTTAACTTCGTTTTGCTTAGGTGAAATAGAACCCTAATTCAATGGCACTGCCATTGCCAAACCAAGAGAAGTATAATCTCGTGAAAACGGGGTGGGCCTTGACGATTAACCGTTTGCGTTACGGTCCTGCCTCTGTGGCACAGAGTTTAATTTTTTCGTTTGGAAGGCGAACCCTATTGGTCGACCACTTGATCAATATCTGCAGCTTATTGCTGTTACCGGCCCGAGAAAATTATAATCTCGCTAAACCGGGATAGGACGTTACGACTAACGTATTGAGAATTTATCATTCAAAGTTCTCGCGGAATTCGAATCTCGACGTACGGACGGGCAAAAGTTTGAAGTTGATATGGCTCATGCCGGGTCACTCAGTATACTGCGATTTTATCTTTTGCTCGATGCCTCTCGACAGTTCGTAGTTGGAGCGAACCAGGTAGGGATATTAGCGAAATTGCGGAATTTTTGTAAGAAAGGTAAGGATATGCCGTGCAGCTTTCAGCTTTTATTTTTAGATGTGCGTAATTTGCGTTACCACATGCCTTCGCTTGGCTTTTTGCACCTGCGAGACACGAACCTCGTCAGTACTTTACGGAATTGAGGTGGTTTGAAGTCTTTTATGTTTCAAAAAGAAATTTTCAGTACGCATCAGAATTGATGCAGGTTGGAATTTTCAACTTAAAGTTAAGTACACGGAGCGTCACCAAAATCGTGAAAATTTTGAAATTGCATTTCCTGCTACGTCGTGCTTTAGCCAGAGGTCGCTGTTGTTGGAGTGGCAAGCTGACATGAGTTAAAGGTATTAATCTCAAAATTTAAAAAGGATTTCGGATTTTTAAAAGAAATTGGCTGATATGCTACAAATGAAGGAAATCGCGAAACATCCTTAACTTGAATTAATTGGATGCCTACTGTACTTGTCAGTGGCAGCACGTCTAGATTTAGCTCCAGAAACGGTGTTTAGTCAATTTAATAATTGCTTCAACAAGACTCATTAAAAACGCAGCGAAGATGGTACTTGGATATTTGATGGTAACTGACGAATATGGGATTTTCCACGGGTAGGAGGAGAGTTCTCTGATGGGTTTCGTGAACGCAGATTGGAGAGGATCTATAGGCGATAGGCGTTTCTTCACCGGATATACATTTATTATGAATAAAGCAATAATATTCTATGATTTAAGGAAGCAACGTACTGTTGCTCTTTCACAACAGATGCAGAGTACATGATCATGAGCGAGGCAGCCAAAGAGGCCGTTCATCTTCAACGTTTTCTGGCGGAGCTCGAGATAACAGGTGTGAAGTCAACAAAATTTTTTTTTATAACTGTGGGGCACAAAAAATGGGAATTAATCCGATTCATCATGCACGATCAAAACACATTGACATGCGTCATTTTGTTCGAGAAACGGCAGTATCGGCTCAAGTAGTCTTGAAGTACGTGGCTTCTGACAGCATGGCAGCTGACGTTCTGTCCAAGGCTGTAACCAAGCCTAAAGATGAGCATTGTCTTTGTTTACTGGGAGAATATAAAGTTTAAGTTGTTTATCCAGAGCTTGTGTCCAGGGGAGTGTTCGATTTGTTAATTTGAATGTGTTCCAGCTTCTGCGTTTATTTATCGTGTAAGTGTTTTTTTTGTTTCTCACGCCAAACCCTACTGAATGAGTTAGTTGGTTCATAACCAATGTGCAAGACCATATGTATCCTTTTGATCTCTATTGTTTTTTATTCGCAAATGCTGTGTTTGTTTCTATGCGCTAGTTTGCCTAAACATTGCTAACAATTTAATAATACAGGGAAATTAGAAATAAACTTTGAATTACTAACTATACATAATTCGACAGATAAAAGTCTTAAAAATTAAGGTATAAACCTCCAGCAATTTAAATGCTTGACACTGAAGAAAGGTTATATAAAGAAAAAGGGAGAGCAACGGAAAAAAGTCGCGTTCATATACACAAATTTTTCTAATAAGGATCATTTTCTTCTGACCAAAGTAGCAAAACATTGCGTTCGATCACTTTGGACATTCATCCGCAGCGAATCTTTGTCAGAAAATTTGATCTTTCCCTAGCAACATAAAATTCTCATCGCCAAAAATCTCCACTGAATGATTTTTACCACGAGTAAACTTTCTTTCTCTCTATGACCAGTCTTCTTTGGAGATGGTAGTATAAGACTATCCTATGATTGGTACTATACATGTGTATAATTTTAATAAGATTGTTTATAATTTTATAGAAACTTTTAAATATTGCATCTCATTTTAAAATGAACCTTTATCTCTTCTCATATTTACTCCGCCAGACATAAGCATGATTATAATAACATCTCTCTCGGCCTGAGAGTAGTGATAAAAAGGACTCAGTAATAAAAAAGACCCAATTGGCTGCTCTATGATGAGGTGATAACTATTGAATTCGTTTTGATATCGCTTTTGTCCACGCGTTTTAAATCCCCACGGCAGTAGAACTTATCTCTTAAACTGAATCCGTTTCTGTAGTGTACTTCTCTGTTTCCCGAAAGAAAATTCCGACATCGTAAGCTACGTCCTTAACTACGTGATTAACAACTTCGTAAGCTATGTAGTAAACGACGTCGGGAACTATGCGGGCGAGCACTTACACTTCAGTATTTTTCTGTACAGAAATTCGTCAAGCTATGCTAAAACAGATGACAAAGCCACCAAACGCGTCCTCGGGTTGTGGATTGTTATAAACAATTTTTTTAACAAAACTATGATTTATTTTTTTTTACATGCAAAAAGGACGGTGTTCCACTAAAATTATCCGACAATAAACTAACAGTGATTCCAAAATTGGATATGGGACATTAAATAATAATTTGCGTAATTGTTAATAACAATTTCTGTAGCAAACTGTCCATAGCAATAACGCTGTACTTGCGTTTTTAGAAGTCACCTATCTTTCATTTGTTTTATGCAACTTCCTGATATATAAATGAGGAACAAGTGAAAATAAGGTGCAATAACGCTGTACTTGCGTATTCTGACGTCACTTATCTTTCATTTGTTTTGTACGTAATTTCATGAAAAACAAATGAAGAACAAGTGACTCTCAACTAAAAAGTACAGTTCCAGGTTCACCGCTAGGTGGGTATCTCTCGCACGCGCTCTCGCAAGAGAAATCATAATTTTCGTTTATATAACTGAGAGAGGCTGCGTTGAAATTATCTTTATATGATTTGCTTTTGGCTTCAATTTAAAATATCTTCTGCAGGTTTGTACATTTCAATTGTTTGTATTATTATTTCTAATAAAATATGGATACTCTCAAGGTAGGTAAGAAGGTCCTTTGTGATTTTCTTATTGTCAATGAGAGTACTGACGTGCTAGGTTTGTTAAGTTTCATGCAAACTGAGTATAATCTTGATCCTGGGCATCTAGAAATAGTAGCTAATCATTTGAATTTGTATTTTTTACCTATATTTCAGAAAAAATAGAAAGAATCTTATGGTATAAAAAGTCAGTTTGAAAAAAAGTTCGAAAAGTGACTAAAAACTGACTTGGTTGTTATTTTTTCTGGGATAAAATCAAAAGGAGGAAGAAAAAGTTCGGATACAAAATTCGAAGATGCTTCTGCTGCGATAGGGAGACAAAAATTAATGTCCATTGAAGAGAGTTTTACGGCTGCTGAGATACAGGATGCGTTTCTCCGAAGTTTACAAAAGAGTGGAAAAACAAAAATTGCAAATTCTATAGTCGTTCTTTTGAATTCTGACGATACTGAAAATTTAAAAATTTCAGGTAAACCTGACTTTGAATCATATGTGCCATACTCTTTAGAAGAAGCTTTAGATTTAATGCAACAGGTGAGACTATTAAAGTATCAATATAATACTTACAGGCCAGAGAAAGAAAGGCTGACATTTATCCTTCATATGTGAATGTATCAGAGATTAAAAAAGATCGTTATCCTTCAATTATTCAAATATCGAAAGAAGGAGCCATGGAACAACGATTTGACCGATGACTCTTTTTTCACAGCATCAATGGTGCCAATATGGTTGAGGGTAAAGCACAAAGGAGAAACAGTTTGGATGAATCCTCATAGTTCCTCGCCAAAACGTTGTATACCTATCATGATTAAATATGCAAAGGAAACAAAGGAATTAAGGAAATCGGAAATCAAAAATACTAAGACACGAGTTCAGAAGCTTAGACCCACAAAAATTACTACGACTAATGGTGTGTATATAGTGACAACAGAAATGAAGCTAAGTATGTTAGATGGAAAAGTTTGTACAGCTCTCACTGATACTCCATCATCTTCTACTTGCTACATTTGCAAAGCGACACGATTACAAATGAATGATCTAGAGCGTGTAAAGCAGAAGAAAAAAATTGTATCTAGCTTAGAATTTGGTCTTTTTACTTTGCATGCCTGGATTAGGTTCATGGAGTGTATACTATCTATTGCTTATCGGTTACAAATCTGCAAATGAAGCATTTGCAAGAAACAGGATAAAGAAACGATGAAAGAAGCTAAGAAAAGATTTTGCAACGAATTTCAAAAAAAGATGGGGTTAATAATTGATCAACCAAGTCAAGGATCTGGCAACTCTAATTGTCGTAATACGGCACGCAGGTTTTTCTCGAATGTTCATCAAGTATCAGAAATAACTGGGGTAAATAAAGAACTCATTAAAATGATAAGAAACATACTACAAATGTTATTTAGTAGCAGAATAAATTACTCCTCTCTTTTCCAACGAGTATGCTTTTAGGACAGCAAAATTGTATGCGAGCTTATATCCATGGTACTACATGCCTTCTTCAGTTCACAAAATACTGCTACATGGGGGAAAAGTTATGGAGAATTTTATGCTGCCAATTGGCATGTATTCCGAAGAAGCTTTTGAAGCCAGGAACAAGGATTTCAAGTACATTCGACAGTTCAACACACGAAAAATCTCTCGATTGCATACTATGCACGACCTAATTCACAAACTCATTGAGTCCTCAGATCTTTTCATTGCATCCTTGAAGCCTGAATGGGGAAAAGTTGAAGTTGAACTTGACCAAGAACTCGATGAACTAATAGAACAATTCGAATCTAAAAATGATTCGAGTTCTGAATCGTAATTTATTTATTTTAAGTTTTTTATAATAATCTCATTATTACTATTAGTATCAATTTTTTCATTGATTCAATAACACAAATAAGATTATCACAAAAATGATTGAAGACAAAATAACTTTTTCCGACGACCAACCGCAGATTTTCACGAATTGTTTTAAAATTGTTATTAACAATCACGCAAATTATTATTTAATGTCCCATATCCAATTTTGGAATCATTGTTAGTTTATTGTCGGATAATTTTAGTGGAAAACCGTCCTTTTTGAATGTAAAAAAAATAAATCATAGTTTTGTTTAAAAAATTGTTTATAACAATAATATAATTATTCTTTATTTAATTTCGTTGATTAGTCACCGCAATAAATGTCACTTTAATAATTATTGAAGAAAAAAACATTTTTTTCTACGAGGAAACGGCCGATTAGAAGACTTGTTTAACTAAATTGTTATAAACAATCTATATTTTTTATGTTTGATAAAGCTTAAAGTATATGAATGGCTTTAAAGTCAATTGTGAATCACTTTTGTTCAGAAAAATCAATTCAGCTATGAGAAAAACTCGTTTATAAATAATTTGTTTATAGAAATGTTTATAAAAACAATAGTTGTTAACTCATGCTAATTTTTTGTTACAAATTATGACTCTTATGAAAAATATTAGCAACTGGCGTGAAGTAAACGATTTTTTCTATGATAAAAAAACACTAATAAGAATGTGTTTATAAAAATTGTTTATAACAATTAAGTTAAATATTATTAAAATTAATTATGTTCTATGAATGCATGTGCAATAATTCCGGCTGATAGTGAGTTTCTATCTGTATTTTTTCTTAAAATAAAAATTCACAAAGTTAAATGGTCAATTTTGTCACTATATTTGTTTATATATTGTTGCTCTGTGAAAAAAAGCAAACCACAATTCTCTTTAAAATTAATTGCTGAGCATTTCTAAAAAAAACTTTTAAATCGGTTAAGAAATACGACCTGTGGGCGATTATAAACAGTTAATTTCTATTCCAGACCACTGTGCAAGGGTTTCTGCTGCATATGGTTATAATAATTAATGAGAAGCCGCAGGTAATTGTCGGGGGACCACGCGAAATTTGTAAATGTGGTTCAAAACGATCAATCGCGCAGAGCACCCGACACTGGGTTGGCAAACAGTGTCGATCTCCATAGAGTTCATGGTGCTGAAAATAATTGACTTGGAAACATGACGAACGGGCGAAACGCCCACATCGAGTAAACGTTTTAACTCAAGGGTGACTTGCTAGACTGCTGCGATTCCAATATTATCCCTACTCATGAAGGATTTATGACGAGTATGCACACTCTGTGGATCCAGAACTACCTAGAGCTTCAGCATGTTCCGCATGAGTCTTTGCAAAATCAAGTCTAGCACCTCCGGAAAAAGGGATATGCACACGGAGGGCTTCCTCAACCGCTGTATAAATAAGCTGCAGACGAAGAGGAGGAAGCAACATAAGACCAACCGCGCAAAGCAGGCACCTCCTGAGAGATGATCGCGATTTCAGGACAAGAAGGAACATTAACATCGATGTTTCTCCTCAGCCCCAAGACCTTCGTGAGGATATCTCGAAAGAGTCGGACCTCTGGACCATCAATTGTTCAGTCTATGGAGCTGCGAGAACGCTTGCATCAACTGAAGAAAAAGATTGAATGGTCAAGACAGAATGCGTCCCGTGTTCAGTATGTGATTGACTACATAACATCTGGTAGACCGTTTACGGAAAAGGTTCAAAAGTTTACTAAAAAACTAATGATTTACCATCACTGAAGGGTCGCACTACTATAGGTTTCAAAAATGTTGACCTCTCTACAAAATTTTGAATAACTCAGTGAAAAAAAATCGCCAAAGAACGTAACTAACTTCTCTGTAAAGATAATTTTATTGAGAATAAGTTCTCTGTTCATGGCACCGTCACACATTAATTATAAATAAAGTTACAGCTGGGTATAGGTATAAAAACAAGGTCAACAGCGTTAATTCTACAATAGTGAACTTTGACTTATTATATTTTGTAGAAAAATCAGTAGAAACGAGGAGAAAAAATCAGGCGAATTCCTTGACATTTTCTGCAAATGTCGTTGTCAGAAAAATTAAAAAATTTAAATAATTTCAGCTTACAAAGTTAATTATAGAGGCGCACCTTATCTCCGCTCCAAATTGTGATAGAAATAATAATTTAATCACATAAAATCAAGAAGTAAAAGACAAGCACGCTATAAACACTGTATACTAAATTATGTCGTTATTCGATGAAGTAAAATTAAGTTTCAACTCTCCTGTAACGCCGAAAATTCATGCGGATTTTTTCACGTTGTTCATTTATGTGAAAGAACTGTTAGCAGATTGAGATTTTACAATGAACAGGTAATGGAGTCAGTTCATCATGACTTTAATGAAACCTGGTATTGAAAAATATTTGCGACTACAACAGCCACAACATATAAAAACAATACTGAGAGTAATTCTGTTATTCTAGTAATTATATTTGATTTAATTTTCGTGTACAAATGTATATTTTTAGGTTGTTCGATAAAAAATGTTTCATGAATCAAATAACATATTGTTTGTAGTGCATACTTATTAAAAAAAGTTTGATTGTTATTATATTTTCTCAGAAGAGTAAAGATACGGATTAATAAACGATAAAAAATATTAATTTAATAAATTTATGAAAAAATAGTTTTTTTGACTTGATAAAAAAGTGCTCTAACGATTATTTTAAATTTGATGTAAATTTTGTTGAAATATGTCCAAGCTACGATGGAAAATATGAAAATATAATATATAAATATGAAAATATGATCACCCTCAGTTTACGATAAATAATTAAAAACGTACGTCGAAACGACACACACGATGTGAAAATCCCTGCAAACAATAGAAGAACAATAGATGAATATTATACTCGTATGCGCGAATATTTTTATTATTTCTATAAAACTAAGAGAGATCTTATTTTCATATTTGGGGCGATCCATATACCGCGTGGACAGTTTAGGGCGGTGGGGCTATGGCCAAATTCCACGCTTGTCCACGAGGGGGGCCGGGGGGGGGGCTAGAATCCACGTGAACACTTGTTCCTCTAAATCTGCGAAAAATATACTGAAATCAGACAAGGTATATTTACGGTATACTCGAATTTTTTGTATTGTGCTTTGAAGACCAATAATATCTATATTTTCATAAATAACGTCCGCGTGGACAGATTGGAGAGAGGGGGGTCTTTGTCAAAATTCCATGGCTATCCACGAGGGGGAATGGGATGGTCAAAAAGTGGTGAAAAATTGTCCACGTGATATATGGATGGCCCCTTTAGAAGGCTTTTAGAGTACAATGTAACCTATCTATAAAAGAAATTAACGAAAATCAAAGAAAGATGTTTCAAAAAAATCAGTGTAAAAATGTGTTTTTGAAAAATGCAAAAAGTTAAACATTTTTTTATATTTCTTCGAAATTCCGTCTTATTAGGAATAAGTTAAAGAATGTGGTCTCAATATCACTAAAATCTGTAATGTTAATAAGGTTAAAAACAGGACAACCATTTTTTATTTTGAATCTCCTGATTTTATTTCAAAATCGACCTCTTTTGTTGAAATTTCGTTTTTTTTTTGTAGAAACTCAATCCTTTTGCTTTAAAATGTAACTATTCCAGTTTGAGATTTATTATAGTAGTTGAGTAATAATTGAGAATTTAACATTTTCTTTGAACAGTTTCTTAAGTGGACAAGAAAAATTTTATCTGTAGATATAGCCGAAAAATGCAGTTCTTCATTTTTCACCCTTGCGCGAGTAATTATAATTTTTTTAAATATGCAAAAACCGCGATACTTGAACTTCATTAATTGCCCTTTTTTTAATTCAAATAAATTAGAAAAATTGTTGTCTTTTTAAGTTAATTTTTTTCAAACAAATTATATTAACAAATAGCTAAAATCATGGATTTTTCGCTCGAAAAGATGAATTGTGCGATAAAATTGCTTTCTTTTACCGTAAAAATGACCATAAATCATCTATTAATGCCAATGAAAAAAATTTACTCATAAATTGCTTAAATAATATATAAAAGGTATTGAATGATAAATTTGCATCACTAAAGAACATGGCTAATTATATTTGAAGACAATTAGCAAAGAACAACATTTTTGCCAGTAAATTCCGATAGTAAAAATGTCTTTATATAATTTCTTTTAAAAAATTCTAAAAAAATATCGGTTATCAAATTGTTTTTAATTAAAATCACTGAAAAGATAGTTTGTACAGAATGAGAAGAAAATCCGATTCTTTTTTGCTTATAAATGACGATGATAGGCATTTTTACATATAATTTCTTTTAAAAAATTATAAACAAATATCGGTTAACAAATTTTTTTAAATTAAAATTACAAGATATTTTGTACAGAATAAGAAGAAAAAACGATTCATTTTCGCTAATAAATGCCGATAATAGGCAATTGATTACATCATTTGTTGAACAAAATTAGAAACAACAATCGGTTGACATATTTTTTTTAATTAAAGTTACTGACAAGATAGTTTGTACAGAATAAGAAGAAAAAACGATTCTTTTTTACCCATAAGCTCCGATAATAGACATTCGTTAATATAATTTGTTGAACCAAATTATAAACAAAAATCGGTAGACAAATTTTTTTCAATTAAAATTACTGACAAGATAGTTTGTACAGAATAAGAAGAAACATCTATTCTTGTTTTTTTTTCATAAATGCCGATAATAGGCATTTGTTTATATAATTTGTTTAAAACAATATAAATAAATGTCAAGTGACAAATTTACATGATGAAATGTCTTATTGCGGTAAAGGCAAGCAATTTAAATTGTAAATTATACCTCACAAGCGTACAATTCATGATTTTGGCTATTTGTTAATGCAATTTTGGTTATAACAATTAACTTAACAAGTCCAAATTGTGCTTTCATTCATGTAACCCTGTGCATCAAATTCAAGCGATATTGAGCAGGGGATGAATTAATCGAGCAGAAGCCGAGTTCGCGCGTGTTTAGTTTCAAAATTAATTGATTTCGGTACAATGAAATTTTCCGGTTTTTAATTTTTAGTAAATTTAGATAATTTATTCAAAAAAATTTGGAAGAAAAGTTGTGCGGCTCGATAAGCCGCACACTGTCAATTATATAAATGTTTATATCAATAACAAAGTGTAATACAAGAGAAAATAAGTTTCATAAACTACCATTTTCTTCATAATTCAAATAAATATTTTCGACGCCTTTGGGCATTTATAACACCTTACACCCCTTTTCACACTTCAGGCTTCTGGAAGAGTTGCAGAGTGGGCCTGAATGGGAGAGACTAAATGGGAACCCTGAAGCGGACAATTATGTTTGGGCTTATTGCCTGGATCAGTTACACTCGCAGCCCTCAAGCCACATAAAAAAATCATAGAAAAAATAATGTCTAATTTCAAATTATTAAATAATTTTGAAACTTTAATTCGTATGTCATCGTATTATTTGAATTTTTTTACTTATCTCAAGCTTTGGCTGAGGTTTCTATCACAATTTGGAGCGGAGATAAGGTCCGCATCTATAATTAACTCTGTAAGCTGCAATTATTAAATTTTTTTATTTTTCTGACACGGACCTTTGCAGAAAATGTCAAAGAATGCGTCTGATTTTTTTCGCCTCGTTTCTACTGATTTTTCTACATAATATAACAAGTCAAAGTTCACTGTTGTACAATCGACGCTGTTGACCTTGTTTTTGTACCTTTACTCAGCTGTAACTTCAGTTATAATTAATGTATGACAGCGCCATGAATAAAGAACTTGTTCTTGATAAAATTATCTTTACAAAGAAGTTAGTTACGTTCTTAGGCAATTTTTTTTCACTTATTTAGTCAAACTTTTGTAGAGAGGTCAACATTTTTTAAACCTATAGTAGTGCATTATTAGTGAGGAAAGTGCAGAAAGTGCATTACTCCATCTAGATTACTTTGTTCTGAAAGCCTAAGTAAAGAAAGCAGATGATAAAGAATTTCACCATCCAGGTGCGCATCCATAGAAGAGTCCTGTGATCGGTGCTGTCCGAGGTGCGAAACTATCATTCGTTAGCAACCTTAAAGCCATACTCGTGCACCGAAACTATGTCAAGATACTTGCCAGATGGATGCAGAAAAATATCATCCTAAAATCGCTTTGTGTCCTCAAGACACACAAAGCATTCTTTGGCTTGTCGTTTTTATTGCTTCTTGCCCTGTGGCCACCCATCTCACAGTCGTGAGACGTGTCAACGTGTGTGATTTCCCGCGGTCTTACTGGGAGTCAGTGTCATGTTTGGAATTTAGTTGCTTGCATTTTCACGCATATCGTCAGTAGAGTTGTGTAAATCAACAAAAGAATGAATCTATTTTCCTTTTTTTGAAAGAAAAAAATGATATTTGGAGGTTACGCAACTCCTATGAAGTTTAACACGTATTTCCCATAGAAAAAAGACGTTTTCATCAATTTTATTCAGAATCCTTAATATTAGGTGAATCGATTTCAAAATTAACATTTCTCTCCGCAATTAGCTATAGAATTCGAATCAACATTTATTTTAGAAATATCATTCCAATAAGTCCGTTGTATAGGGTTCTAAACAAACCCATTAAGTGAAAAACTGTGTTTTGCCAGTTCTTAGCACTATTTATGATTTTTCGCTGATAATTAGATGTTCAATTAAACTGTTGAAACAATGTATTACTGTTTTTAGCAATTTTCTCTTAAAATGGTTAGTCACGATTTTTTCGAAAAAATTTCAGTTTTTTTCTAATTTTCAATCAGAGTGAGATAAAACCTAATTAATTTTAACATAGGTCGAGTAATTATTTATATTTAACCAGATTAATTGTTTCAAGAATTTATTAATATTTTTACTAATATTAAATTTCAATAATGCTGAAAAGTTGCGGTTATTTCTGAAATTTTCAAACAATAGTCTTCTTTTCACTTAGAGTTATTTAATAATTAATTAAATTTACTAAAAATAATTATTTAAACAAATTATAATTGATCATAAATATTTTCCCTTAGAAACAAAAGTGACAAAAACAAAGAATAGAACAATCTGGAGTAGGTGGGAGGACTAGGTATGTAAATGGCTTGTAAAAGTTTTGTATTAAATTACAAGAAGTTTATTGTAAAGTGTAAAGGAAAATTTGTAGTTGCGTATATTTTAGTCACAGTCCCCTCCCCTCCTTCCTTAAAGAAAACACGTCTTTTCGATGATA
>NC_046660.1:138622809-138645467 GCF_010883055.1 Belonocnema kinseyi
TCAACAATATGCTCAAACACTTGCGAGAAAAATGCAGAAGGCAGTCGTTCTTGGGTCGCTCCGTGTCCTGAGGGTACACGAGACTTTTTCCAGATCGTCGTATTGATTAGGTCTTAGACTGTAACCACCTGTCTTATGGTCGTGAGACGTGGTTATGACTAAAATTTAACCACGATTTCGCCGGGATCGGGTGGAGTTTTTCAGATTAGCACCTGCTCCCAGCGAAATCCTGCGGTTGTCCGTATGACAAACTTTTATATATATATAAACCTCCAGCTATTATTATAAAGTAGCATTTTATGCATGAGAAACAATTTCTATTGAAAAAACTGCAAGAAAATCATAATAAGCACCAAAAAATCGCAAAACCGATTTTTCCACTTATGGGTTTTTTAACCCTATAAAACATACTTATGGGGGTGATATCTACAAAGTAATATCTTATTTGTACTCTATGGCAGATTGCGAAATGAAACGTTAAATTTCAACTTGAATAAGGTAATTTTGACGATTTTGATTAAAATTTATAAAAGCATATTTTTTTCTTATGGGAAATATGTGTGAAATTCTTGGTGCTTGCACCACCTCTAAATGTAATTTCTTTTTTAAAGAAAAAAATAGATTTATTTTTGCGTGGATGTCAAAAAAATTTCTAACTACATACATACAAATTTGAAAAAAAAGTTTCCAACGTATTTTTGGACCACGCCGATGTATAATTCTTTATTTATATTATATTTATTTATGTATGAACATTTTCGCTAATATTCACATTTTAAAATATTCACCTGCATAATCAAAGTATGTCTTATTTAAAGTATAATTGTTAAAAATATGTTCTTATTCTATATTTTCCTAATCAATTTTAAGTAAATGATTATATTCATATATTAGAATTCATGCAACTTACATCTTTATGTGAAAAAACTGTGAAACGATCAGTTTTTCATTGAAAAAAGGTATATTACGTGTTTTTTATCGCTTAATTGACAATAATTTTACAAGGGAATCGAATATATAAACATTCAAATAATAATAAAGTAAAAACAATTTTTTTAAATGCGGAGCTACTCGGCCACTTGAAAGATTGGGTTTTCAAGTCCATACGCTGGCCTCAATTTTCTTTAAAGTCGGCTTTTCCGAAAACTGAGCAAACATTGGGTCCTAGGAATTTCACAACCTATCTTTAGAAAAAGTATAAATAAAAAGAAAAAACGCCCCCTCTGACCTTTCTCTTGTCAAGAATGCTAAAATAGTTGATTAAGTATCAAGAATAAATTTTTACCGCAAAAAGCGGTCGTAGAAACACTTAAATTTCACCCAAACTCGTGAAGGGGCGTGTCTACGGCGTCGAGCTTTAATCGTGCAATTCAGGAGCTAAGCTCGTGACGATGTGCGCCTGCGCTATGGGCCTCTCTTTGTTTTGCTCACTCTTTGCGCTCGCATATTTTGCCTTCTTCTCAGTATGAGTAGGATACTCGGAAACAGCATTACGGCAAAGCCATATTGTGCTTATACCACTAATCTGTATAAATGGATAGTGGATAAAGGTGGTGGGGGTGTCCCGAATTGAAGCCATCTTGCGTGGTACCTTGTATATTATTCCTATCTTATAATAATGGCATTGGTAGGATATATATAGTATGTACGCATAGAAATCTTTTGTGTGTGTGTGTGTGTGTGTGTGTGTGTGTGTGTGTGTAGTGCGAATGCCATTACTATATATTTATGTTGTCATGCAAGGTACCAAGCAAGATGGCTTGAATTTGTCCCGTTCGCAGCTTTGCGGTGGCATTGCAATCCCCTATCCAGCTATACAGATCAGTGGTTTATACATACGTGTTCTGGAACGATATTTTTGCCTTGAGCGATGGTTACATTGTCATTTTGAATATTTTTGTAGAAAAAAAGTCCACAACGATAGTCCAGAATTGCCCATTTCTGGAGGTGAATTATTCAACTTCACTCTGGCACGCCCCTCCACCCTGTGGCTCAATAATTCACTATTTCTAGGACAAATGTTTGGTGTCAATGCGCTAGAGCTAGCATTGGCCATTACTGCGGCCGTAGAACCACCCATATATTCACCTAATCAACCCATACAGCGTGGAGCTAAAATTGACCAATAGTTAAGAAAAAATTTTTATTGGGTATACTTATTGTCCTAACCTCATTGAAAACAAGCATGTGAAGTAGATAAAGGATGTTTGGTGTTCTTGGAAATTGTAAATTATAAGTGAAAGGAAGAAATAATGTACTCAGTCGAAGGAAGACTGTGGGGTACAGCAATGATATTTTGTTTAAAGATAAATGTAAGTTTCTCTGTCGGGTGTGAAGTTTCATATAGCTGGCGTAAAGTTTCATTCCGGCCCAGCGGCAGAGAGCGCATGTGCCAACGTCAATAGGCGAACCTTAAGCGAAAATTCGACTTTCGATGCCTGTAGAGCAGCTCAATAATCGAGTTTTCTACACTAGGCAAGAAAGTCACAGATCATTGTAAACGGCAGTGTTGAACACCGCTATTTAAATTGATCTATCACTTTGTTGTCAAGGGTAGAAAACTCGATTGTCGAACCACTCGATAGGCACCTCAAGCACGAAATTAATATTTGAAAGTGAAACTTGACACCTTATTTGAATGAATTTTCACTGTGAGTTTAATTTTTGATTCTCATTTCAAATGTCTTTTTAATTCTGAGATCCCGGTAACAAGCGTTGAATTAAGAAAAATTAAGAATTTGTATTCCTATGAATACGCGATTTTTCCTCCGTCTAAAAATCCCCTAACGGGAACACAAAAAGTGCAAATCCTATTCATTTCAATCGACTTAGTAAAATTTAAAGACTTATTACACATATTTTGTGAACTTATTAGAAGGAATTAAATAAAATCAACATATGACCACTTCTGAGGAATAGAAAATATCTCTGTGAGGTGCGTTGTCGGTAAAATTAGAAGGAATTAAATATATTGAAAACACGCTCTGTTTGGGAGAATAGAAAACTGTGTGGCGGCCCCTATGGTAATAGAAGTGAATAAGTTTAGGGCGTATCTTATTCTTATTGTGGCATTTTAGAGAGATAGAAAAATCGCGAATTCCAAATAATAGAATAATCTTCACTTTTGCGGTGAAATCTGAAAATATTATTTTTTCTCTATTCAGCGCTTATGACCGGGATATCAAAACGATAATTATATAGCCCTCAAATAAACGCGGAAACTTTAGAAGAAATTATCCAATGGTCCGAAACACATGAAGTTTAAATAACATAAATAAAATTCTTTTTTGTTTGTTGAAAAAGCCCTCTATTTCAATAAACAAAAAAGAATTTTATTTATGATATTTAAACTTCTTGTGCTTCGAACCATTGGATAATTTCTTTTAAAGTTTCGAAACTCAGAAATTTCAGGAAATGAACTTCAAACGCATCATTTGTAAGCAGCAGTCAATAGGAGTTATAGATCTTATAAATAGAAAATTTAACGTAGAATCCGCATTTCAAAAGTTTAAAAGTTGATATTGCTGCTTTTTTGAATGTTTTAAAAAGGAACCGCATGGGCACCCAATGGGGTCTTTACGGGTACTTTGTAGAGGCTCCATGCGATTCCTTCGGTCTGCTAGGGAGTAGCAAAAGTAGATACAAAGGATAATCCTAACTTTGTAAAGGATTAGCTAAGGCAAAGCTTTGCAAATATAATGACGCCTAGAATGGCCGAACTCCATAAACACTATATGCAGCCCCCACCTCTACATACCACAGTTCCAAAACTTTCAGCCTTTTCTAACCTATCAAGTTCCTCAACCCAACTATGGGTATATTTACCTTTTTAATTACATGCTCTTATTAATACAATAGACAAATCAGGGAGGAAACAATCAATTACTTCAACACCGCTGAATAAATTTACCGGAAATGTTACCGCCCCCTAAGTGCTTATTCCCAAGCCCAGGGAATTTAAACTTCCACCAGACTTTTCGCAACGACCCAGCAGCGAGTCTATTATCCAAAGAGCTTTTGAAGACGGTTTCTTTCCTGAAAGATTTGGAAGAGTCTTCGAGTCAGGAGGTATAAATGATGATTCACCAGCAGTGGAATTAGGTGCGCCCGAATTTAAAAAAACGGATTCTAAGACCTTTTTGATCGCCGTCCTAGAACGGGCCAGATCCTTGTAACCCCTTCCGTTCGACATAAAACGTACTCAATAGTCGTGAAATACCGACACAATGACGATATAGATTAGAATAGCGTAACCCAAGGATTAAAAAAGTTTTCGATTGCCCTAAAACGTGACAAAAAAGTAAGTTGCCGCATGAACAAAAAACATTTCAAGAATTATAATACCACAAGAAAGGAAAAATGAAATTCTAAATTTGAATGAAGAAAGATATCTTGATAAAATCTTGGAAACATTTGGGTGTAACAGGACACTAATGGTTATACAGGTTACAAGGTTATACAGGATACCCTATCACCTATATAACCGCTTGTACTATGTGATAGTGCACAAAAAGAATAAACAAAAATGTCCTCAAGCAAAAAATAGCACGGAGCTTCGTTTAGGCACAAAAAAACTTCAAATCAGCCTATAAAGAGCGAGATTTAGTGAAGACTTGTGAGCATATACTATCCTAATGCTTGGGACACGTATAAGTGGTCGATAAAGCTCGAAACTCGCTCCTCATTAGTTGATTACCCAGTAATAAGCGTAAAATAGAGAAAAATGAATATTTTCACATTTCAGCGCAAAAGTGACGATTTTTCTATTATTTTTAATGCGCGATTTTTTCATCTGTCTTAAATGCCACCATAAGAATAAGATACCTCCTAAACTTATTCACTTCTATTTCCATAGCGACCGCTACACAGTTTTCTATTCTCCCAAAGAGAACGTGTTTTCAATATATTTAATTCCTTCTGATTGTACCGCCAACGCACCTCACAGAGATAATTTTTATTCCATTTTTAGACGGAGGAAAAGTTGCGTATTCATAGGAATACAAATTCTTAATTTTTCTGAATTGAACGCTTGTTACCGGGTAGGCCCAACTTCAAACCTTTTCGTGTCCAATCTAAGTTTTGCACAACTTTTAGCTAAAGGACTTTTTTGTTTATTTTTGTGGTCCCTATCACAGAGTACAAGGAGTTTTATAGGTGGTAGGATACGCGTGTAATCAAATTACAGACGAAAAACAGATTCTTGATTTATTTGATGCATAAAAATCTATGTTTAGAGCTTAACACTACTACACATAACGCACATTACTAACGCAGATTACTGTACGCTGATTGTATCAGTTGGAATGGTCCTTATACATATAATAACTATGAAAATTGTTGCTTCCCCGAATAATATTTAATTTTCTTATTTCAACCTCGGATGTATTTTTTAAGGTGAAGCTCACATTATTAGCAGATATTCTTATTAGTCAAATGCTGTTTATTTCAACAGTAAATTATTTTTTCTTATCATTCGAAGTAAAGTATGCAGCAAAACTCAATTAAACCAGATTTGTTAGGACTTGTTCCGGATTCCATGTTTACAGCCGGGCATGTTGATTTGTACCACCGTAAGGGGGGGTCAATCAGTGTGGGGGGGGGGGGGGGGGGGCGAGCTTCGCTAGGCCCTGTAATTAGTTGTTGCGAGGGAAGCGGAGACTCGATTCTGGGAACAGAGTTCGCGGGAGCGCTTTCTGTATTTAAGATACGGGCCTAGCCTGGTCGTAGAGCGTCGTGCCTCCCCTTGACTAGTGGGTTTCTGTAGTGACGTTCGCTGGGCTCTTTGTAGACACGCACGAAGCTTGGCCAGGTCGATAGGTCGTCCGTATATCAGGCTTGTTGAGGATAGTAAATGCTTTCCGCGCTTTAGTGGGAGGAGATTCGAGAAGCGAGGAAGAGAAAGATTCCGGAGATCCAATGGCGGCGAGATCTAGTGTGTCACCTTCTCTGATGATGCTTTCTTTCAAGGATTGATCGGAAGATTGGATCGCGTTAGGACCGTGAGGTGAATTCACGTCAGTTGCTGTGATTGGGACAGCGGGATTGTACCATTTCCCTGGAGTAGGAGGAAGAAGTCCCTTCGGGGTGGTTGGTACGAATAAGTCGTAGACTTCCGGTAAATCTGCGAGGGGATGCCTATGGGAAGGGCCCGGAATTGCAGCGTCCCTCGGCGAGACGACAACGACTGTAGCGCGAGTTGCTTTAGGGGTAGAAGGCAATTTCCGAGAGAGAGGGGCGACGGAATCGTACACCCCAGAAAAATCAATGGGCCCAGACGCGAGGGTGATCTCTGGGACTGGTAAAGGCGTAACCGTAGATACTACAAGACCGGTCACTAGCGGTTGTTCCTGAGACGGAGGGGCGGCTAGTCCCGAGGGTAACGGCTCTTGCGCCGGCACGGATTCGTAACCCGGATGCTGTGGCGTAGAGGCGGCAAGCGGCTGGGCGTTTTCTAGGTCGGTCCCTTGAAAAGGAGCGACAAACGGTGAAGGGAAAATAGTACGGGTCTCTCGAAAGAACGAGGGCAGCCGCAAGGAACACGAGGTGGTCGACTTACTACGCGGTTTCTGAGATCGTAGATCAGAGGTTCCGCCTTGTCCGGGGATCGCCGCCTGTAGCAACCACACGAAAGGTCGGAGTATCGGTACCGGTGCGGGTGCCGGGCCAGGTACGGGTTCGGGCGGCCGAACGGCGAGATTAGCGGCCTCCTCCTCGGCCTGTTGGCGTTGACGGACGCGCGCGTTGCGACCGGGACGTCGACGTTTTACTCCTCCTCTCGGCATAGGTTTCACCAATAACTAAACGCAAAGATAAACGGTACGACGACGAGCGCGAAACAAAGGACGAAATATGATACCGGGCGCAAGGGACGGTCTAACCGCATGCGCAAGGGGCGTGGTAAATAACAAAAATCTAACAAAAAAAAAAAAATCGAGCGAAACGCCGATGATCACGCGTACGCGACCCAGAGCACGGGAATTTAACCACGTGCGCAAGGTATTCGACACCCGGAATAATATACGTAAATTAATTATCGTGACTACGTAACCCAGAGCACGGGAGATTTAACCACGTGCGCAAGATATGCTACACTCGGAACGATTAGATGACAATTAATGTCACGATTACGCGACCCAGAGCACGGGAGATTTAACCACGTGCGCAAGGTATGCTACACCCGCAAGATTATCGTAATTTGGTTATCGCGATTACGCGACCCAGAGCACGGGAGATTTAACCACGTGCGCAAGGTATGCTACACCCGGAAGATTATACGACCGTTAATATCACGATTACGCGACCCAGAGCACGGGAGATTTAACCACGTGCGCAGGGTATACTACATAGAACCACGAATGATGATTAGAATCCACAATTACACGAACACAACAAAACGAACACGAGCACTGTTAATATAAGACCAATTCCCGGATTGATCGTGACGGCGCGTAATGTGACCGACTCCCGGTGTCTCGGATTAAGGAGTAAGTTGGTGAGAGACGACTGCCGCCGGCAGACGTAGGAAAAAACTGAAAGCCTGGATTCAAAGAAAATCTGCGTACTTTATTCAGCAGGAGAGCAGAGAGAACGCTGCGGCTCCTGGCAAACACTCGTAGGCGACTGACTGGTGAAGTCGCTGGCTGCTCGCAGGCAGCCCAGCACAGAGCTCTCGGTGGAAGAGGGGGCGGCTGCTGGCCCGCTGATTGGCCCGATCCCGGCAAGGAATCGCAACGGAGCGGTGGGGACACCGCCTTCCGTGCCCGCTATTCCAACCTCGTGCGCCGCGCTATTTTAGTTCTAAATTATTATATTTTTAATTGATAATTAAAAATAGTTAATACTATTAAAAATAGCTGAAACTTAAATACATGATTTAAGATGGCCTAATCTTCATTTACTTGCAAAAGAGATGAAGCTAAGTCTATTATAACGACTGTTCAGGGTTTATTGTTAATAATTCATTATTTAGTTAAATATTTATAAAGACATCAAGAATTTAGTTAGCCCTGAATAGACGTGATAAACCCTATCAATTCTATATCTAGATTATGAGCCTGTAAGAATAAAAAATAAAAATAAAACCAAAATAAAGATAAAAGAATAAAAAAAGGTCATTGATACACGTGTGCATAACACAACACCCACAAATATATGAATTATATAAACTTTCTACCTAAAATGTTATAAGTTTAATTATTAAAGGAGTAATCTGTTAAACCAATCATTCACCGACGATATCCAATTCCTCTCTTTTGTTTTGGACCTCTGTAAGCCGCCCTGGGTTGAAAGAAAAATTATATTTGAAGAAAGGTTAATTTTAATTTTTTTTTCTTTGTGATACTGCGAAGGCTTCTCTCTTTCACCGTCGGTCTCTTTATTTTTTTCGGAACACGTCGCCGCCGGGTGAACTCCCTCGTTAGCCAGAGTCTTGGTCAAGGGGAAAGAGAAGAGAAGGAAAAGAAAGGATAGATGTGTGCGCACATGAGTTAGAAAGAGAAAGCGACTCTGGCTAGTCGGCTGTCACGCGTCGGCTACGTGAATTACTATACTTTAAAGGCTCGTGCGAAAAGAGAAAGCGGCGATGACCGGCATGAGTCATCGAAGGGTGTCAGCAAGCTCGTCAATGTAAACCACTTGGAGTGGCAATTTGTCACGTAGACCATTTCTCAAATTTTCGGATCGAGAATTTGGGAGAAGGCACGTTTGAAAAATTGCTACCTGCAAGTGGTTCTCTATCGGCCGGAAGGCCATAACAATGTTCCCAATTCAACCAGACGACTTTGCATTAGCACTTTAATTCTAGCGGATAATAAAATTTTACTTGCGAACTGGTTTCGGATTGATTCAGACTCGTTCCTTATTCCATGTTTTTAGCGGAACTTATTCCGGATTCAGTCGGACTTCTTTCCATTAATAGTTGAATTCTAGTGGATAATGAATTTTGCTCCTGGACTAACTTCAGGTTGATTCGGACTTGTTCCAGATTCCATATTTTGTCCGTAAAAATTCCGCATTCAACCGGACTTCTTTCTATTATTTCTTTAATTCTAGTCGATGATCAGTTTTCCTCCTTGACTAATTTCAGATTGATTCAGACTTGTTCCGGATTCGGTTTCTAGAGGCGAAAAGATTCTGGATTCAACCGGATGACTTACCATTAGCACTTTGAATCTAGCGCATTGCGAAATCTGAAACTTATTAGTCTGTGAGTTTCTAATGCAAATTTTAACGTAGAATCCGAATTTCAAAAAATTTTAATTTCTTCTTGCTGTTTTTTTGAGTTTCTTAAAGAAGGAACCGAAGGAGGACTAGTGCGATCTTTAAGGGTACTTTGTAGAGACTCCTTTCGGCTACTTCGGTCCGCCAGGGTTACCAAGTTTCGACGATATCTTCACAAGTTTATTGCGGCAGCGTTTCAACATATTTCGCTGCAGTATAGAGTCTAACGGTGCTGTATAAGCGCACTGTAATATAAATCTTTCTTACCTAGTAAGTCACAAGTATCGATACCTCTGAGCAATAGATGGCACTGCTGAATACATGGCGATACGTGGACGTCTTAATTAGTGACATTGAGTAAGAGGCGTGCGAGGGAACCCACAATCGGTTGGGGCTGGGACTGAGCCCCATTTTACTTTTATTGTCTTATCATTCTCTGACCCTCTGTCACCCCCGTCCCTTCATCCGATTGTGGGTTAGTTCGTGCGTCAAGTTTACTTTTAACTTTCAGCTGTACTTCTACCACTTATTTCACTTTCTTATCTATGTATTTGTGGTGAAAATATTATGTTTAGAATTAGCACGAATGTCCGATTTTTGATATTGCTAGTACCTGCTCTTGCGTATGCAATAGAAAATGTTGACAATGCAACACATTTACATTAAATGTAATTTTTTAATAGTTTAAATATTTTCATTATTGAACAAAATTTATTTATAAGTTGAATAACAAAACAAAATTGTATTTTTTATTAAAAAAATGTCTTACAATTTTTATTTAATACTTTAAAGGAATTTGATTTACACTTTTTTATGTCATCACGTTCTTATGCTACTTAAAAAATTTGATCACTAATTATTAGTCTTAACAATCCAAATTTTTTTTTATTGAATTTCCATGCATATCGCCCAGAAATTTCTTCAGATCGACAAAAAACTAAATCCACTTTTTATTCGTTTTTGAAACAATGGTATTTTGAGGTGGGGTCAGCCCCCTGAACTTTAACACGTTTTTTCATGAAGTAGTTTTTTGCCAAAATTTTCTTTTTACCAGGCCATTATTTTTCAAACATTTTTTAACCATTGTTTCAAAAATTTTGTATACAATTCTTTCGGCACCAATTTTTTTGGTGTCTACTTTCACTAATTGTTCTTTTTGTAATATGTTGTGTTTTTCTGCGTTTTAGATCAGTTTACAACTTTTGATAATGACATAAAATATACTTTTAAATGAGCATTTACAGATTGTGGCCAGGGAAAATGAAAATATAATGACTGTGACAATTTGTTGAATAACAAATTTCTTCAAACTTTTGTGTAACTTTTTGCTTTTTAGATGTGTCAGACAATTTTACAATCATTAAGAGTTACATTAAATGTAATTATTTCTGAACTCTTCCATTCATTGAAAATTCCTTAGGATATTTTAAAACATCCTAAAATATTTAAAATCCTTTAAAATCTCATACTAAATTGTTGAAATCAATGGAAAATTCCTTGGAATCTATTAAAATATCCTAAGATATATCAAATCCTTTAAAATCTCATATTAAATTAGTGTAATTAATTGAAAATTCCTTGGAACCCTTTGAAGAATGGATTGAAAATTCATTTACATCTTTTTAAAAATCCTCAAATATTTAAAATCATTTAAAATACTCTACAATCTTTAGAAATCTCTTAAAAATTCCTTAAATTTCAAAAATACCCTAAAATAATTTAAATCTTTTACAATCTCATACTACATTATTGAAATCAATTGAAAATTCCTTAGAACATTTTTTTTGTAATTTATGTATTTTATTCCAAATTTACTTTTTTTGCAAAAAACTAATTGTTTTAGTAGAAAGTTGAACTGTTTCTATTCAAAGATAGTCAGCTAGTCATTAATATTAATATAGAATTTTATAATTATAATATTAACATTAATAATATATATAATAGTAATAATATCCATATTATATACAGCTGAAAAACATAACCTCAAAATCGAATCATGCATGAAATTAAGAATCACGCGAAACATCAGAATCGCCAATTTCTTTAATTTCTTTCAAATGGGGATCGAGATATAAATAGAAGACCTATGGTGGGGGTAAATCTTAGGCTCGATCTGGAAGCTCTGGGAGTAGCTGATTAGATCTTTATTCGTGAGTTTGGGTAAGATCGATTTATATTCGCGCATTTTCGGCTTTACACGAGGCTGGTCTTCGTAGCAGCTTAGTGGAGGGAATCTTCTCCCTTAATTCTTGTGTCGTTTTACCTCTCGGCTAATTCTTAGGTCGTTTTTGCTCTCGCGTGTTTTTACTTCTCTTTTCCGCAACTTTTTTTTTTAGTTCGCTTTTGCTCTGAGCGTGTCATATTTGCATCACACCACATCAGAATGTTAAACATTTAATTCACATTTACCATATATGAATCTTAAATTTACAAAAACTAACACTCACGTTTTATCTGATCAAAATTTCCTTTACCAAAAATGCGGGTATTCAAATTCTAAACATTTGGATGTTTGTGATGCAAATGGATATAAGCGAATTGCGGAGTTTGTTTCTAGCACGTGGACTCCCTGCAGCCATTATCGTGTGCAGTGGATAAGATGAATGTCACTGGCGCTTAATTCAGTGTAAATCTTATAATTCCTGTACAGGATAATCTAACGAAACTACTTTAAAAAGAGAATTTCAACTAGATAATCATTGAATTTATAAATAAATTGTCCAATCGATTATAATATATTGAATCTCAACCCATTCATATGCACTTTAACGAATAGTAGAATGCTCATAGGAATTATTTCAGATTAGTCAGTCTCATTCAACTCTATTCACTCAGCATTTCGAAGAATGTGAAATGGCAGATTTAAAGCACCGCGCACAGGTGACCGATTGAAAATGTGGCCAACCGATTGCATTTTTATTCTTTTAATATGCAAATGACAGATACGCAATTCAAACCGACTCGCTTTTTATCGGTTCTTTTTACCTGGGTAGATGAGTTGAGTGAAACTGGCAAACCTGAAATAATTCCTATGAGTATTCTACTATTCATTAATGTGCATATGAATGGGCTGACATTCAATGTGAAATGGAGTTTTTAAAGATCACTCCCAATGGTTAAAAATACGATGAGCACATAGCAATGTTCAATAAGCGTGAATCTGCCAATTGTAGGTTACCTCTGGTGGAGTTCAACTGACTGGAATATGCAGATTAAAATGTTGAAGAATTAATTGTTTCGACTGAGAAGTATGGAGTGATAAATTTTAATAGGACAATGCTGATTAACAAAAAATTAAAGAAATTATAATTAAATAATATTATAATATATTATAATTGACGATTTAAAAACTCGATATCTCATTCAAAACTCACTCTAACCTATGGGCGGCTATCTGTTATTCCAGTGACAGATACGAAATTCAGAAAACCTCAAAACCCATTCAAATGCAAGTGAATGGATTTTTGTTTTCTGGGTACCTCTACTTTGTCCAAGGCATATTTTAGAAGAAGGTTCTCCCAAATCTATCATGTACACGGTCTCGATTCCGCACCAGATGAAATGTGAAGAACTTATTGGCATGTACGATTCCCAAGAACTGACTGTACTGTGCTTAATACATCACAGTTGATGTCAGTGCACATGTGTCGCAATGCTGCATTACCTTAAAAGTAGGGTCCCTTTAATCTATATTTACTGTCCGTGTGGTCAACTTTATCCTGTGTAAAAATCTTATTCAAAACGGCATTCGAGATACTTGCACGCACAAATTCATAATAAAAAAATTTCGTCGATGACATTTTTAACAAAACAGATTACATTGCTTCCAGAAGAGATGCACGTTGAAACGAAAGACGTATTTCCTAGCCATCAAAGATGAATTCTCAGTATAATACACGTATTTTTCACCAAATTATTGAATTTGCAACAAACACGGGCCGTCTGCCGTCCAATAATGCAAAACTTTCAGTTCCACCCAGTAATGAGCGTTAAATAGAGGAAAATTAATATTTTCAGATTTCAGCATAAAAGTGAAGATTATTTTATTATTTTGAATGCGCGATTTTTCCGTCTGCCTAAAATGTCATTATAAGAATAGGATATCTCAGAAAATTATTTATTTATATTTCCATAGCGGCCGCTGCATAGGCTCCTATTCCCCAAAAGAGAACGTGTTTTCAATATATTTAATTCCTTGTAATTGTACCGACAGATAACCTCACATAGATGTCTTCTATTCCCCAAAAGTGTTCAATTTTTAAGATTATTTAATTCCTTCTAAGTTCACAAAATATGTATAATAAATTGTTTTAATTCCTTCATGTGGAGTATAAGTTTTGAAAATTTAATTTTTATCAATTCAAGTCCGCCTCTCTAGGTTGAAAATTATTTTAATTCACACATTTAAACAGATTTCTTTGATGAATTTTTTAAGACGCTCAAATAAATTATTAACTTTGGAAGAAATACAGATTTTTCCCTCAAGAAAGGAAAAAAAGTTCATCATAAACGTTTAACTTTTAAGCCAAAAAAGTACTTTTTATTCAATCCTTGCATTTTTAAATAAAAAATATGCATTAAAAAAAGTTCATTTTCATGCACAATGATGCATTTTTATTAATTATGAAGACATTTCAAACCCAGAAGATTAATTTTCTACCTAACATTTTTCAAATTTACAACTGCAAAAGATCAATTGCCGTGAAAAATTCATTTTTATTAAAGCAGTATCGTTCACTCAACACGTTGAATTGTACAATGAAATATATCCGTTAAATGTAACACTCCGTACTTCTACTGCAACACCTTTTTGTCTTCAATGAGAAACCTTAAACTTCAACCAGAAACAACGATTGTACAACAAACTGTTTGTTAAATCATCATCAGGCAAAGAAGATTACTTTTCAAGCCAAAATTCAGTTTAACTCAGAATGGATGAAGTTTAAAGTAAAAAACTTAATTTTGCAACCAGAAATACAAATTTACAACCAGAAATAAAAATTTATAAAGGAACATTGTTGCTTTTTAAAGCAAAGAGGATTGCACTTACCTTGTTTTCACAGAAGCTTTTCCTTCCACAGACTTCAATTTCCAATCAAATGATGATTATTAGATACAAAGGATGATTTTTGTAAACAAAATTGTTTATTTTTCAACATAATTATAACATTTTCAACTAAAAACATTATCGTTACAAGGAAGCAGCTTCACAAAAATATAGAAATATAAATATTACTCACGTAAGTTCCTATGACGAATAGTATGCAGGAGGGGCTAAGAGTCTTAATTTTCAAAATTACATGCACTTGCCGTCACCATTATGGTTCAAATACCATAATCTTTATCTTTTAATATTTTGACAATACCATGTTTCTAATAGGAATAAAACAATGTTAGGTTTTGCATTACAACTTCTTTATCCTACCAGCATGTTAGCATCCAAAAATGATTTACATGTCAAGGAACATAAAGCCATAAGTCGACATTTTAAAATCTGTTTCAATTATTTTGTACAATTTATATGCTTTAAGGAATTTCCAGTTTCATATATATCTGGACCGTAATATTATAAAAATACGCAGTTTATTAATAAAAGTCAGTTGAAAGAATTCTTTCGCATGCAACCAGAGAGGACGATGTGTACGAAACGAAACCCAGTTGGCAAGACATCGAGTTTGAAAGCCCATTTCCGGTACTTGCTTAGTGATCACCGTAGAATTTCAAGCTGAGTTCTTCCCTAATCACTGCTTTTTCGTTATGAGACATACGGGCCGTGCACAAAATGCTTATAGTATTTTGGTGAAATTTTCAACTATGTATCATCTATTTCTATGAGATTTAACCTCACTCCCTACCGATAAATTGCGTAGCTCTTACCTACTATATTGTTTATGTACACTTATTTAGGGTCAACCACCCAGAAACAAAACATCCATTCGCTTGCATTTGAACGGGGTTTGAGGTCTTCTGAATTGCGTATCTGTCACTGGAATTCCAGATAGCCGCATTAACCGATAGAGGAACAATAATTCCGATAGAAAATTAATAATTGAAATAAAACAAATATAATTTAAATAGTTAAAATTATTCATTAAAAAATAGTTCAATGGCCACATTTAAGAAAATCCTGGCATACGTGTAATCTATTTTTATTTACAGACTATTTATTTTCAGGTATTTTAATTGATTTTGCTGAAAATTTTTTTTGACAGATGACACACTCAGAGCAAAAGCGAACTAAAAAAAAAGTTGCAAAAAAGAGAAGTAAAAACACGCGAGAGCAAAAACGTCCTAAGAATTAGCCGAGAGCCATATATGAATCTTAAATTTACAAAAACTAACACTCACGTTTTATCTTATCGAGATTGCCTTTACCAAAAATGCGGGTATTGAAATTCTAAATATTAGGATGTTTGTGATGCAAATGGATATAAGCGAATTGCGCAGTTTGTTTCTAACACGTGGACTCCCTGCAGCCATTAACATGTGCAGTGAATAAGATGAATGTCACTGGCGCTTAATTCAGTGTAAATCTTATAATTCCTGTACAGGATAATCTAATGAAACTACTTTAAAAAGAGAATTTCAACTAAATAATCACTGAATTTATAAATAAATTGTCGAATGAATTATAATATATGACAATATTATTTTATTTGAATTTCTGTAATTTTTTATTAATCAGCATTGTACTATTCAAACTTATTATCTCATACTTCTCATTCGAAACAATTAATTCTTAAAAATTTTAAACTGCATAGTCCACTCAGTTGAACACAGCCTGATTTAAATTTCAATTGGCAGATTCACGCTTTTTGAAAATTTCTATGTGCGCATCGTATTTTTACCATTGGGTGTGATCTTCTAAGAACTCCATTTCATATTGCATCTTAACCCATTCATATGCACATTAAAAAATACTAGAATTCTTATAGGAATTATTTCAGGTTACTCAGTCTCATTCAACTCTATTCACTCAGAATTTTGACGAATGTGGAATGGCAGATTTAAAGCACCGCGCACAGGTGACCGATTAAAAATGTTGCCAACCGATTGCATTTTTATTCTTTTATTCTGCAAATAACAGATACGCAATTCAAACCGACTCGCTTTTTATCGGTTCTTTTTACCTGGACAGAAGCCAAGTATAACGACAAATTGAGGGGGGGGGGGGTCTGCTACATCTGAATATTTCTAATGTAAAAATGAAGTATTTCTTTATTTTTCAACCAAATACTTCATTTTAGCACACAAAAAATAAAATTCCTAATAGAACAAACTAGTTACGTACACAGAAAGAGACATTTTCAGAACAAAATGTTTTATCTTTCACCCAAAAAAGAGTATAATTGTATCCCGAAACATTTTTTTAAGGTTAGCCAATATTCTGTCATATTCTGCATACAATATGTGTAAAACATATGATAGATATAAGATCAAACATTAAAAACATTATCATCATAAAAAATGAAATGATTAAAAAATGTATTTCGCACGGATCTTCATGGCTTCTTCATTTGTCCGAAATTCAAATACTAACAAGTGCCACCGGGCACCACAAAATCCCATTTAATTAACATGGGGTAGTGGTGCCGTCCAAAACGAGAAATATCGAGTCTGGCTCAATTTCGCCTCGTTCATTTCTCGGTTCCGTCTCATTTTGCTGGGCCTATTCCTCGATTTGTCTCGTCGCATTCGTCCTCATCTCGTCTCATCCTTCCTCGTTCTCAACTCTGTTTTTTTTTAAGGAATGCGACATAAGTAGATAGGTCAGGCTGGTTCTGGATACAGACTTTCCGTATGAATAGCAAACTTGTGGCTAGATCGCAGAAGGCTGCAAAATTGGTTTCGCTCTTTGTGCTGACTAATAAATTACAGTTTTGAACTATCCACACTGTCGATATTGGAAATCAATACTTAAAAATCCTGGGAATGGATATTTTCAGCCCCAAAAATATGGAATATATGATATACAATGTCGCAATATTAGACTATTTAATACCTGTTGCTCC
Organism: Belonocnema kinseyi; assembly: GCF_010883055.1. NCBI lineage: Eukaryota > Metazoa > Arthropoda > Insecta > Hymenoptera > Cynipidae > Belonocnema > Belonocnema kinseyi. The sequence goes on from NC_046660.1 coordinate 138,640,041, forward strand.
CGGAATTGAAGTTTTTCACCCCAAAATAATATAATTTATGTATTAAATGTTTATCGCAATGGTGTGTCATTAAAAATTTCCAAGATCTGCAACCACCCTCGTGCTGTTATAACAATTCTTGGTAAACAAAATTCCACTCTCATTACGTTATCGTCGATTCCTGGAATCCTTATCAATGTGAATTTAATTAATTAAACGTTCTCCTTTGATATTTGCCGACATGGGCGACATATTTTATATGGTGTTAAACAATTCTCGGTAAACAAAATTCCATTCTGATGACGTCATCATCGATTCTTGGAATCCTTATCTATGTGAACTAAATTAATTAAACGTTCTCCTTTGATATTTGCCGACTGGGGCATCTTATTATATATAATGTTAAACAATTTCCGGGGTAAACAAAATTCCATTCTGATGACGTCATCGTCGATTCCTGGAATCCTTATCTACATGAACTAAATTAATTCAATGTTCTCCTTTGATATTTGCCGATAGAGGCGTCATATTTCATATAATGTTAAACAATGTCTAGGGTAAACAAAATTCCATCCTGATGACGTCACCATAGTTCCAGGAATCCTTACCTACAGTGTTGCCATGTTTCAACTTTTTCCGTACGGATAGCAATAAGTAAGACGGAGTCTGGATCGCGATGGGTGAGTGCATATCCGTGTTAATTATTTATTATTACTATCATATTATTACTATCAGAGACCATAGAAACCTACCTTACCGATATTCTACAACTGTGGTGGTTCGCAATTTTTTTGTAAACAACTTCAAGGTTATTTTTAGTAACGCATTACATTTTTTAAACTGCAAAAACGTTATATTTCAAATATGTCTAGATATGTCGATTATGATTTAGAACCTTGTAGAATATTTCGACAAAGAGGGGATATATTAATAGATAAAGATGCTAAATGATATGCAGCATGTATAGTTTAGGGAGAAAGAGAGATGAAGTGCGAGAGAGAGAGGGAGAGAGCTATGTATTAAAAAATATTAAAATCAGAAATAATTTTGGAAGATTACAGAAGGCTTTGCTATTGAGTGACTTGAAAAATACAAACAGATTCTTAATAGGTCCGATTACATACAGTTGATCACTGTAGCAGATTTATAATTTTATATTGATATAGCTAGGATGCCAAATGAGCAATTTGAGATGAAGACAATACAATTTGAAAACGCTTTCTAGAATTTATAAAATAAGTCAGCTACATAAATATTGGACTTGACTAAGAAACGTTGAAATCATCTTTCACATAATAGAGTAATCTGCTAAAAAAAGATTCAATTTATTTCAAACATTAAAATAAAGCATCATAAATAACAAAAATAAATTCAGCAGTATTAAAATTCAATGCAAGGAAACGGTGAATCAAATATTATAAAAAATGACACAGTGACTATCTGCTTTCTGGAACTTTTTAAATCCAAAGTTAATATAGTGTAAAATAGTTGACAAATATAAAGAACAAGTGTCAAATATTTGCCAAAGATAATATCAACTGCTGATATTATCCTTAATTTTGATGTGTTGAAAAGAAAAGAAGAGACGATATTTTGTCTACCATAATTTATTTGTTTAAAGTGTATACAGTGCGGGTGAGAAGACAACTGATATTCTCTGAGAATTTTTGAGAGATCGCAGGTGCAGAATGCACTTAAAAAATACCCTTGGAAGGGATAGCACTCCCTATTGGACAAAAATAACTAGAAGTGGGAAACGTCGTTTACGCCTACTTACGGTCAATCTATACCTTCAATTTGTCTGGTTTGCACATTTTTACCTAGAAGAGATTAGAATTTGTCCCGTTTAGAGGAGCCCCGCAATAAAGGGCTTAAGAGAAAACGTGTAACGATAGCTATGCCCAAAACTTATAACAATAAATTTTGAAACCCAAATTTCTCTTTTTGAATCTAGCAGTTTGTATACTAAGGAGGGGCCTCATAAACAGATAAAACTTTAGCAGATGTTCTTCTAAATAGTGTTTTAGGTTTCAAATCATAGTAAATGAAATTTAAACATAGAAAATATACAAAAATAGAAATTTCAATAAGACTACATTTATAAGCGACGCGACATACTCCCCCCGTTGAGAGAATAGCGATCAACATTCAGTACAATTAACATGTTTCACACTTTTCGTTATCGATTATAGGTAATGGACATAATTTTTTTACATTTCGCTTAAATTCGTTGTTTGCAGTCTTTACAGTGACTGTTCTAATAACATCATCGTTTCCAGGATGTGTTTTGATTACACGTGCCAATATCCACTGCTTTGGTGGTAAATTTTCTTCTTTTAGAAGGACAATTATTCCCCCCTTGATCCCATGTTGACCTGCCTTCCATTTGTGGCGAATATTCAATTCATTCAAATATTCTTTAGACCACCTGGTCCAGAAATGTTGACGAATTTTCTGGAGAAAGAGGAGGAATAAAGTGCCATGTTGTGGCTTGATTTGTTAAAAAATGTTGACATCTTTGTTGATGAGCTTCCGAATTTAAAAGAACATATTTCTAGCAGCTCATTGTGTGCTCCTATAAAATTTTTCCCATTGTCAGAGTAGATATTTGAGGGTTTACCTCGTCGAACAATTAATCGTTTTAATGCTGCAATGAACCCGTCACTCGTCATATCGCTAACTACTTCAAGATGAACGGCTTTAACGACGAGACAAACAAAAACGGCTACATAGACCTTCACACGCGTACGGTTTCGAAATTTTTTCTCTTTAATGTAAAAAGGTCCGCAGTAGTCGACCCCTACATGGGAGAATGGTCGGGCTGGAATTGATCTAACACTTGGTAAATTTCCCATCGTATGTTCCGGTACCGACGGATTTGATTCCGTCCATCAGGTAACCAGAAGTTACGTCGGAATACGTAAAGTGTGGTCTGAATACCTGAGTGATGGTTTTGCTTGTGATAATAATCGATAATTTAGCTTGTTACATATTGGGATCGAGGGAGAAGAATTGGATGTTTCTGTGAGTATGCAAGATCGGATTTTTCTAATCTCCCTCCTACGCGAAGAATGTCATCATTATCAAGAAAAGGGGTAAGTGAGAGTAATTTACTTTCAGGATGAATTTCCTTTCCTTTTTTTAAATTTGAGATTTCGGCAGTAAACTCGATATATTGAATTAATTTAATTATTGTTTTTTCTGCATTTTCCAATTCTTTGACCGTTAAAGGACCTTGATGTCGTTTTTGAAATTTAAAACGCATGCAATATGCGATCACTCGTTTCAATGTTTCATAAGAAGAGTACTGTAGTAAAAGATCGTCATTTATGCCGTCGGTAACAAAACATGAAACTTTTTTCATTCCCGGCACGTCGCTTAACGTACTTAGCTCAAGATTCGGCCAGTTCGTTTCCGCCTGACAAAGCCACTGTGGTCCATTGAACCATTGTGCGTTTTTCACAAATTCATTCGGAAGCTGACCTCGTGATAATGCATCGGCTGGATCATCTCCTGAACGAATGTGATGCCATTGACTTGGATTGGATTGATTTTGAATATCAGCAACACGATTTGCTTCAAATGTCTTCAGAAAATGTGATGAAGTGTGAATCCAATGTAGCGTAATAGTGAAATCTGACCACAATACTACTTTCTCGAAAGAAATTCCCGTGATGGCAATGGTTTGTTTAATGAGCTTAGCAAGAAGTTGAGCTCCACACAACTCGAGTCGTGGCAGAGAAACTGTTTTCAATGGTGCTACACGCGATTTCGCATAAAATAACGCGGCGCTTATGTTTCCGGTAGAATCCATTGATCTTAAATAAATACATGCTCCGTAGCCACACTCACTTGTGTCACAGAAACCGTGCAATTGAACGCTAATTGCGTCATTAATTAAGGCTTTTCTTTCGACGGACACGTTATTGATAACTGGAAGTTGGTCACAGAATTCCATCCAAGCGGTAAACACGCTGTTAGGAACTGATTCATCCCAGTCTAATTTTAATTGCCAAAGTCTTTGCATGATTCACTTTGCGTATAAAATGATTGGTCCTAGTAGACCTAAAGGATCAAAGATTTTTGCAATTTCGAACAGAATTTTTCGTTTAGATTTTATTAATTTTGCAGCTACTGGCTTGACGATGTACGTTATGCAATCGTTTTGTGCATTCCAGATAGTGCCTAAGGTTTTCACGGATTCTTGTTTGTCTAAATGGCAAGCATCTAATTGACAATTGGGAATTATATTTTCCTCATCTAAGTCGCGTAAGATCTGTGAATCGTTTGATCCCCACTGTCGAAGTACGAAACCACCGAGTTTTAGTAATTCAGTGATTTCATTCCTAATTTCTAATGCTCCTTCAATCGTAGCAGCGCCAGAGAGTAAATTGTCAACGTAAATATCTTTAGTTAATACGCGTGATGCTCTGGGAAATCTATGTCCTTCATCTTTAGCGAGTTGTTGTATACAACGTATCGCTAAGAAAGGCGCAGAAGCTAGGCCAAACGTGACTGTATTTAATTCAAAAGTTTTAATATTATTCACGTCCCCCCAAAGAATGCGTTGATACTTTCGATCTTCTGGTCGTACGAGAATTTGTCTGTACATATTCTCAATATCAGCTGTTATAACATAATTATGCAAGCGAAATTTGAGGATTAGGGAGACTATATCGCTTTGAATAGTAGGCCCTACCATAAGTTTGTCATTAAGTGACAGGCCGGTATTTGTTTTAGCAGACCCGTTGAAAACTACGCGTAGCTTAGTAGATAAGCTGTTTTCCTTAATTACCGCGTGATGGGGTAAATAAAAACCATCTCCATCAATGCCGTCGGTGATTTTGGTCATGAGAGTTAATGTTACATATTCGTCTAAGACCTGTCTGTATTTGACTTCTAAATCAGGATTTTTTGTGAATTTGTAAAATAATGATTTTAAACATTTTAATGCCTTAATCTGCGATTCACCTAATGCTTCTTTATTGTTTTTAAACGGCAGAGCTACGATGTAACGACCCGATTTATTGCGCGTAATATATTGCTGAAAGTGCTTATCGCATTCTAGTTCTTCAGCTGAGGAGTGATTTTGAGGTTGCCCTTCTTCAATTTCCCAAAATCGGTTAACACTATCTTATAACTCAGTTATGTGACAATTTACTAAATTATTATGCATTTTCGAATTACCCGGAGTTCCACTAATTATCCAACGCAAACGTGTTTTTTGAACGCATAAATCTTCTCCGCAAGTAGAAAGATCGATCTGCCCTATGCAAAACATGGATAAAGTGGGGCCTGCTCCAATTAATAAATCAACAGGTGCAGGTACATTAAATTGTGGATCGCCTAACGGTACATTTGCGGGTATTCGCAATTTCTCGCGTGAAAGTATTTCGTTAGGAACCAGATTGGAAATTTCTGGAACTGTCAAACAAGTAAGAGTTTTTT
>NC_046660.1:138645567-138670177 GCF_010883055.1 Belonocnema kinseyi
AAGTGTCAAGTAAAGCACGTCCGCGTATTAATTTATGATCATTGCTATAAACGTTTACTATTGCACTAGTCATTAATTGGGAAGCTGGTGCTTTAAGTGTCAATGAAAAATTATTTTGTTCCGTACCTGCCGTGGTTAATTGTCAATCGTTTCGCATAATTTGCTCTTGCGGCATGTGAAGCAAGGCATTGTGAGGTTCCTCACAGACTGGACATTTTGTGAAATTACACGACTTGTCTCCGTGCATTCTTAAACAATTCAGGCATAGAGCAGCATCCCTTGCTGCTTGAATGCGACGGGGTATTGACAAACTGCGGAATTTTTCGCATCTGTATACGGGATGTTGGTTTTCGATACAAATTGGACATGATTTACCGGTTTTCAAAAGAAATGCTTGTCTCGTCGTTCTCCGAGAATTATTTTTATTATTAGACTGCGGTGACGGTTTCATTGAAGCAGAAGTCTGAAGTATATGTTCAACCTTATCTCTATCGCGTTTCGAAAGTCTAGATGCTACCTTATATCAAAATTCAAACATTTCCTCTAATTTTGGGAAGGTATCGCGTTTTAATATTTCCTCCCATTTCTCCGACGTTAATTTGTGAAGTTTTTCTTCCAAAATTTGCAGGACAATTTCCTCATTTAAGTGAACTTCTAAAGTTTTTAGGGATTCTAAGTGCTGCTGAGCTTCATCAGCTAAACGTCTCGAACCTTCTGCGGATTCCTTTTCTTGAACAGGAAGTCGCAATAGAAGGCTCAAGTGTCTTGATATAATTAAACGTTTGTCAGAAAATGCGCTTTGCAGTAAGTTCCACGCACGATCGTAGTTACCGTCTGTGATTGAAATGTGTTTTATTTTTTTTTCAGCTTCTCCAGTTACTGCAGATTTTAAATATTGTAATTTTTCAATGTTATTTAAATCAGATTGATTGTGGATCATTGAAGTAAAGGCATCTTTAAAGGATAGCCAGTCTTCATATTTACCGCTAAATTTTGGGAGAGAAGCTTCTGGTAACTTGATACGTCGTTTCATTACTGTGCTACGAGACGTTTCTCCATGTGTGCCATGAGATTCATTTTCAAATTCGGAGGAACTGTGAGGAGCCTGTTTAGCTAAATGGTTTAATTCGGTTATTAAATTAAGGTAAATTTCCTCGATTTCAAATCCCTGTGTCGCGTGATCCCGGTCTTCTTCTAAAATTTCAAGTTCGTCCGAAACTTGCTCAAAATCGACAAAGATTTGTTTTAACTTATCCACTCTAACATTTAGTTTAATTAAATCAAGTTCTTGTTTTTTATATTCTTCTAAAAAATTATGAACTATTTTCAATTGCGCTTTTTGAGTTCCCCGTCTCTGATGTAATATTTTTATTTCTACGCTCGTCATTTTCGCGAAGAAGGATAAGAGGATTAATTGGGTGAAATGGAATATGTATTGATGATGATTTTAACGAGCCTACCTTACTGTTTGAACTTTGCTGGTGTTGAATGCTTTGGACGTCTGTCTCCCTGGAGGTAAAGGCTGCTTCCTTGAGACTCGTTCTAAATGGATTGTTGAGGAAAATCTATTTTTTCCGTTTTCAAATAGATGATAAAATTGGTAGTCACTGTTCACTGTTGCTATATCGTTTGTCAAAGCAACACACTGATTTAAACAGACACGGTTTCCAGAAATTTTAAGTCATTGTTCACTGTTGCTTTATCGTTTTTCAAAGCAAAACACTGATTTGAACAGTCACTGCCTCTAGAAATTTTATGTCACTGTTCACTGTTGCTTTATCTTTTATCAAAGCAAAACACTGATTTGAACAGTCACTGTCTCTAGAAATTTTAAGTCACTGTTCACTGTTGCTTTATCGTTTTTCAAACCAAAACACTGATTCGAACAGTCACTGTCTCTAGAAATTTTAAATCACTGTTCACTGTTGCTTTACCGTTTTTCAAAGCAAAACACTGATTTGAACAGCCACTGTCTCTAGAAATTTTAAACGTTTATTAGTTGCTTAATCATGAATTGATTCATGAAAATTATGTATGTCACTACACTGTTACACTCTTAATCCGGCTCGAAGGACCATGTAAAATAGTTGACAAATATAAGGAACAAGTGTCAAATATTTGCCGAAGATAATATCAACTGCTGATATTATCCTTAATTTTGATGCGTTGAAAAAAAAGAGACGATATTTTGTCTACAATAATTTATTTGTTTAAAGTGTATACAGCGCAGGTGAGAAGAGAACTGATACTCCCTGAGAAGTTTTGAGAGATCGAAGGTGCAGAATGCACTTACAAAATACCCTTGGAAGGGATAGCACTCCCTATTGGACAAAAATAACTAGAAGTGGGAAACGTCGTTTACGCCTACTTAGGTCAATCTCTACCTTCAATTTGTCTGGTTTGCACATTTTTACCTAAAAGAGATTAGAATTTGTCCCGTTTAGAGGAGCCCCGCAATAAAGGAGCCCCGCAAATTTCTCTTTTTGAATCTAGCAGTTTGTATACTAAGGACGGGCCTCATAAACAGATAAAACTTAAGCAGATGTTCTTCCAAATAGTATTTTAGGTTTCAAAACATAGTAAATGAAATTTAAACATAGAAAATATACAAAAATAGAAATTTCAATAAGCGATGCGACATATAGTTTATAGAAATTAAACAATCCAAAATTAACATAGTTTTTATAGAAATCGAGGATGGTACATTGCTTTCCAGATAACTAATTTAATTCAGAGATCATAAAAGCCAGTCCATAGAAACCTACCTTACCCATATTCTACAGATGCAGTGATTCGTGCTATGTTTCCAGAATCTTTTAAAACTAATGACATCATCATTAAATTGTACTGTGCAATTTTTCTTAAACAACTTTAAGGTTATTGTAAATGACGCATTACATTCCGTGATTTTAAAAAACTGTATCCGCACGTATTGCTTATAACTTAGAACCTTCGAGAGCAATTAGAAAAAGAGGGAGATATATTAATACATACAGAGAGAGGTTTGTATTAAAAAATGTTTTAAATCAAAAATAATTTTGTAAGATTGCAGAAGGCTTTGCTATATTGATGCTATATTGATGCTATATTGCTATATTGATATAGCTAGGATGCAAAATAAACTATTAGCAATTAAGACCAGGTAGGTCCCCCTATCATAATAATATTACGTCAACTATTTGAGATGAAGAACATATAATTTGAATAATTTGAACGCTTTTGCTAGCATTTATGAAATAAATCAGGTACATAATTATTAGAGTTGACTGCTAAAAACGATGAAATCATCTTTCACATAATTGAGTGATCTGCTGTAAAGATTCAATTTACTGACTTGAAACAATAATATCTAATGCAAGGACATTGTGAATCAAAATTTTAAGGTGAAGTATTGAACACATATACTAAAATGCACTATTATGTATAACAGCTGAAAATCTTGGTTTTTCTTAGGACCAACCTTTTTTTTAAATTGTAGTTAAATAAACCCATTTAAAGGGGCCAGGATTTCCAGTTAACAGAATAAGTAAATGAAAACTTAGTTTGATAAAGAAGAGGTCCTTGGTTAACAGAGGTTACGATGGAGTGCGCCACCATCAGGTACGCTGCTTTTCATTTAGTTGTAACCACGCTTCTCCTGTTAAATCTTGTATTCTCTTAAATCAAGGTAACTAAACTATCAAAAATGTATGTAGATGAACGAGAAAGAGTAGAGGAGGACGAGGAGGACGAGGAGGAGGAGAAAAAGGAGGAGGAGAAAAAGGAGGATGAGAAGGATGAGGATACAGTAATGGTGTAGTTAAGACAAGTAGGTACTGAAAATATTGGATTCAATGATTATATCACCCGAATCGTATGTTGTGTGGCATTTGGATATGCAAATAAAAGGAGCTCAACAGCTTTAAAATAACAACCAAAAATACGTGAAGAAACGCCAGGTATGCTAAGAAATATTAATTATAGGATATCTTGATTAAACAATTTCAAATTGTTAATTCATTACATTTAACTAGTTGCTAAACTACTCGTAAAAGAATCATTCAATAATACCAACCTCCCGCATTTCATTAACAATTGAAATAATTTCGTGTACATTATTTACGTTTACAGCTAGTCGATCTTGTGAAGATGACGGGAGAATAAAGAACGGAATCGTACGGAGGATAAAGAAGGAGGGGTTGAAGAAAGAGAAGTTGGGAAAGGAGGGGTTGATGAAAGAGAAGTTGGCAAAGAAGAGGGTGATGAAAGATAAGTTAGAAAAGGATGATGGACATAAGGAGGAGGAGGAGGAGGACGAGGAGGATGAGGAAGAGGAGGATATAAGCTTAGGTTCCATGAATGTACAGCCATGTTTACTCTGTTAGTGACAAGATGAATAAAAGTGTAACTGTTTTTTAACTTTTTAGAAGTGAAGTTGGAAAAGAAGGAGGTGAAGAAAGAGGAGCTGGAAAATGAAGATGGATATGAGGAGGGGGAGGAGGAGGGCGAGGACGAGAACGAGGGAGAGGAGGATATAAACTCAGAGTTCATGAATGAACAGCCATTTTTACTGTGTCAATGGCAAGATGACTAGCTAGTTCAAATTGTTGCTGAATTAATTCAAGACTTGATAATTTAAAAAGATATGAGATATACTCTTGTTCAGCCAAGAATCATATACATGACCGGCCTCTTTTAGAGTTATTACGAAACTGCTACAAAGGACATAGACAACTTGAGAGTCTGTTTACAATTACGTCACTTCCCCCAGCCTTAGTAAAGCCACGGAGGAGAATTTAAGAAAATAAAAAAGTAGAGCCATAAGAAGAATTTGGCCAATATGATAGTTTTTGCTTCTTCACAAGCGATTCCACTTCATATTTAGATTTCTGGGTAATGCATGATAGATTTTTTAGTGGAGAAAATTATGGTGTCCAATCTTCCAGAATAGCTTGTTTCTTGTCCAGTTTGAAAATCTTATGCTTTCGAGGAATTGCTTTCCTCACCTTATCAATCCGACTGTCAGATTCTTGCATTGGCGTTAAACTTCGAGTTACCTTTGAAATTTGGTGGAACTCTCTTTCAACTTGCTTATTATTCTTGGATGAGCAAGAGTATTTCTCATGTCTTTTTAAATTAATAAGTCCTTAATTAGTTCTGGAACAATTTAAAGAGTCGCTAGTCATCTTGCCACTGACACAATAAAAATGGCTTTTCATTCATGGAATCTGAGTTTATATCCTCCTCCTCGTCCCCTCGTCTTCGCCCTCCTCCTGCTACTCCTCCTCCTCATATCCATCTTCATTTTACAGCTTCTCTTTCTTCACTCCTTCTTTTCCAACTTCTCTTCTAAACAGTTAAAAAATAGTTCCACTTTTAGGCATCTTGTCACTAACAGAGTAAACGTGGCTGTTCATTCATGGAACCTAAACTTATATCCTCCTCTTCCTCATCCTCCTCTTCTCCTCCACCTCCTCGTCCTCCTCCTTTTCCTACTTTTCCTCTACTCCTTCTCCTCCTCATGTCCATCATCCTTTTCCAACTTCTCTTTCTTCAACCCCCCTTTTCCAACTTCTCTTTCTTCACCCCCTTCTTCTTTATCCCCCGTACGATTCCGTTCTTTATTCCCCCGTAATCTTTACAAGATCTACTAGCTGGAAACGTAAATAATGTACACGAAATTATTTCAATTGTTAATGAAATGCGGGAGGTTGGTATTATTGAATGAATCTTTTAGTTTAGCAACTAGTTAAATGTAATTAAATTACATTTTGAAATTGTTTAATCAAGATTTACTTTCATTAATATTTGTTAGCGTTGATGAAATGGAACCAACACTGTACAAAGTAAGCAATAAGTTTCAAAATTTGATAAATAATTTTTATACGTTTATTGTAACGAAATAGGTTAAGTAAATTTAATTTCTTCAAATTTATGTATATTTATTGATATCCCTTACCCGAATTAATTGTAGTTTAGGAAATCATCTTATAAAACAGAATATTTAGCATAAGTTATCATTCTATCTAATATTCTCACAACCTATTTACCATAACTAAATTATTATCATATCCTCCTCTTCCTCCTTAAACCCCTATATTATTTTGTTATTCTTCTACGTATATTTCAGGAGCTTATTCAACTTTATTCAGGATCATTCAAGATTCAACAGGAGAGAAAAACGTTGGCTACAACTAAAAGAAAAGCAGCATATCTGATTGTGGCGCACTCTATGGTAACGCCTGTAAACCAAAGACCTCTAGGTAATGAAACTCAGTTTTAGTTTACTAAGTTGCTATAGTTGAGACAAAAGTATGTTCACGATTCTGTTAATAAGAAATCCTTATCTATTCACCTGGATTTATCAAACTCATCGCAGAGTGCAGTACAAAGAATGGAGATACACTTAGTACGCATGAACAAGGTGTTACATGCAGTTTCTTCAAGTATTTTTGGTTGTTATTTTAAAGATATTGAGCTCCTTTTATTTGCACATCCAAATGCCACACAACATACGATTCGGATGATATAATCATTGAATACAATATTTTCAGTACCTACTCGTCTTAACTACACTATTACTGTATCTTCATCCTTCTCATCTTCCTCGTCCTCCTGTACTCTTTCTCGTTCTTCTTCATACATTTTTGATAGTTTAGTTATCTTGATTTAAGAGAATACAACATTTAACAGGAGAAGCGTTGTTACAACTATATGAAAAGCAGCGTACCTGATGGTGGCGCACTCCATCGTAACCTCTGTTAACCAAAGGCCTCTTCTTTATCAAAATAAGTTTTCATTTACTTATTCTATTAACTTGAAATCCCGGCCCCTTTAAATGGGTTTATTTAACTACAATTTAAAACAAAATGTTGGTTCTAAGAAAAACCAAGATTTTCAGCTGTCATACATAATAGTGCATTTTAACATACGTGTTCAATATTTCACTTTAAATTTTTGATTCACAGTGTCCTTTCATTAGATATTATTGTTTCAAGTCAGTAAATTGAATCTTTTCAGCAGATCAATCAATTATGTGAAAGATGATTTCATCGTTTGTAGCAGTCAACTCTAATAATTATGTACCTGATTTATTTCATAAATGCTAGCAAAAGCGTTCAAATTATTCAAATTATATGTTCTTCATCTCAAATAGTTAATGTAATATTATTATGATAGGGGGGCCTACCTGGTCTTAATTGCTAATAGTTTATTTTGCATCCTAGCTATATCAATATAAAATTCTAAATCTGTCACAGTGATCTACTGTATGCAAAGGGATCTCTTAGGAATCTGTTCAAATATTTTTCGAGTTACTCAATAGCAAAGCCTTCTGCAATCTTACAAAATTATTTTTGCTTTAAAACATTTTTTAATACAAACCTCTCTCTGTATCTATTAATATATCTCCCTTTTTTTCTAATTGTTCTCGAAGGTTCTAAGTTATAAACAATACGTGCGGATACAGTTTTTTAAAATCACGAAATGTAATGTGTCATTTACAATAACCTTAAAGTTGTTTAAGAAAAGTTGCATAGTAAAATTTAATGATGATGTCATTAGTTTTAAAAGATTCTGGAAACATAGCACGAATCACTGCATCTGTAGAATATGGGTAAGGTAGGTTTCTATGGACTGGCTTTTATGATCTCTGAATTAAATTAGTTATCTGGAAAGCAATGTACCATCCTCGATTTCTATAAAAACTATATTAATTTTGGATTGTTTAATTTCTATAAACTATATTAACTTTGGATTTAAAAAATTCCAGAAAGCAGATAGTCACTGTGTCATTTTTTCTAATGTTTGATTCACCGTTTCCTTGCATTGAATTTTAAAACTGCTGAATTTTTTTTATTATTTATGATGCTTTATTTTAATGTTTGGAATAAATAAATTGAATCTTGATAAAAAGAGATATTTCGGGTTGCACTCGTATAAAAAACTACGAATTGTTTGCCGACGGTTCGTGAACATTGCAGTTCACACCTTCAGGGTTGACCTGAAACTGAGGTATCAGGTCATGATGTTCCTGGGTATACTTTCTACGATGCCTGTGATTGGCCAAAGCGCCCCACCGTGGGGACTGGTCGAACTTAATTGGCCAACCAAGTATTTTTTAAAAAATCTGGGAGAACGGAAAGCCAAATCAGATTGGTATTATATCCATTGTCCTTATTGATGTTATTAGGGTGTTTTAAGATTTCGATTGCTTCTCTATGTTTTCTTGGAAATTTGTTGTGTGTTTTAGCAATGACTGTTGTTTCATTAAATAAAATGTTACGTCCTGTTTCGAAATGATGTTCAGCTAGTGCTGATTGCGTGAAAAGTTTTAGCCTTACTTTACTTTCATGTTCCTTCATAAGCTGGCTCACCGCTCTCCCGGTTTTTCCAATATAGACTTTGCCACAAGAACAAGGGATTTTATATACTCCTGGATCACTGAAGGGTCCCTTTTTATCTTTAGGGTTATTTAGTAATTGTCCTATTTTCGCAGGTGGTTTAAATATGGTTTGGATGTTGTGTTTGTGAGAATTCTTCCTATTTGTTCTGTGACACCTTGGATGTAGAGTAGAGTGGTGGTCATTTTCCTCTCTCTTTCTTTCGTAGGTTGTGTTGACTTGCTTTTTTGAGTGTGTTTTCTTATTCCTTTATCAATTTGTTTGTTTGTGTAATCGTTCTGTATTAGGATTTGTTTAACGTTTTGTAATTCCTTTTGTAAGTTATCTTTGTCTGTAATGGAGACAGCTCTGTATACAAGGGACTTGATGACCGATTGTTTTTGAGATGGGTAATGGGGGCAGGAGGCATGTAAGTATCTGTTTGTATGCGTGGGTTTTCTGTAAACTTCATGTCCTAATATGTTATCAGATTTTTTGTAAACTAATACGTCCAAGAAAGGCAATTTTCCGGTTTTTTTTCTATTTCCATGGTGAACTGGATATTAGGATGTAATTGATTGATAAAATCAAAAAACTTATTTAGTTCATCTCGTCCATGTCGCCAGATGACAAATGTGCCATCAAAGTAACGGAACCAGTATTCTGGTTTAAGTTTGGCTTGGTTAAAGATTTTAGTTTTTAAATGTTCCATAAAGACATTGGCTATTACAGGTGAGATTGGGGACCCCATTGCTGCCCCTGAGGTTTGTTCGTAGATTTGGTTATCGAACGAGAAGTAAGTATTATTGAGACATTGTTCTATCAAAGGTACAAGCTCGGAAGGAAAGTTGGTGAAAGATTTAATAATATTAATTGTATCCGAGATTGGTACTTTCGTAAAAAGAGATACTATGTCAAAACTCACTATGATGTCTTGGGGTTGAATGTGAATCTGTTGTATCTTTGTAATAAAGTCAAATGAGTTTTGGACGTGAGTGATGGGGTTTCCTGTAAAAGGATTTAGTTTTGCAGCGAGGAAACGTGCTAGGTTGTAAGTTGGTGAGTTTATTGCGCTGACGATCGGTCTGAGTGGAATATTTTCTTTGTGGATTTTTGGGAGCCCGTAAAGTTTTGAACAGATGGGATTAGTAGGTATTAAGTTAGATATTGTTTGGCTGTCAAGTTTAGAGTCTTTAAGAAGAGTCTTTGTTTTACTGACTATTGTTTTCGTGGGGTCCTTTTTAAGTGTTTTGTATGTATCGTCAGTTAGAAGGTCCATGATTTTGTTTATATAGTCTTCTTTATTCATTATTACTGTTGTGTTGCCTTTGTCTGCGGGTAATATTATAATATCTTTATTTTGATTAAGTTCTTTAATTTCGGTTTTTTCCTGTTTTGTTAAGTATAAGGATGGAACTTGAGCTTGGCGTAAAATGTTGGCCGTCCTGCGTCGTATGTCATTTGCTTTTTCGGGTGAAAGGGTATATATTGTGGATTCTAAATTGCTGATTATTTCTTTTTTTGGGATTTTCGATGGAGCTACAGTAAAATTATGTCCTTTAGATAAGGCTGAAATCGTTTCATTGTTGAGAGGGTGGTCAGAGATGTTTTTTACTATATTTGTTAATTTAGTTTGCTTTACTGTAAGTAATTTATCAAATTTTGTTTTTTGTTTTTGGGTGGAAAGCTCTTCAAACCGTTAGGATTGGTCAAACGATATGCGGTCCACTGTGGACCAAATGTCAAATCTGAGGTTATTTGATAGGAAAAGGTGAAGTTTTAATAGTTTTTTAGAGGTAGTGTGCAAAAGAAATTTGGTATGTTGTATTCTTTCTTTAACGAGAAGCAAACTTGTATTATACAGAACCGAATTGGATTTAGATGTTCCCAAATTATTTTTCAGTTGTAAGAATTTTGGGAACTTACTAAAGGTGTTGGTTTTAGTAAGAATACTCTCCCCGTAGAGTTCCTTGATAATAGATTTTATGCTTTCACGATGATTCATTTTGATAAAAAGAGATATTTCGGGTTTTACTCGTGTAAAAAACTACGAATTGTTTGCCGACGTTTGCCACGGTGAGGCGCTCTGGCCAATCACAGGCATCGTAGAGAGTATACCTAAGATCATCATGACCTGATACCTCAGTTTCAGGTCAGCCCTGAAGATGTGAACTGCAATGTTCTCGAAACTTCGGCAAACAATTCGTAGTTTTTTACACGAGTGAAACCCGAAATATCTCTTTTTATCAAAATGAATCATCGTGAACGCATAAGATCTATTATCAAATTGAATCTTTTTTGGCAGATTACTCTATTATGTGAATGATGAGTTCATCGTTTGTAGCAGTCAACTCTAATAATTATGTACCTGATTTATTTCATAAATGCTAGCAAGAGCGTTCAAATTATTCAAATTATATGTTCTTCATCTCAAATAGTTGATGTAATATTATTATGATAGGGGGACCTACCTGGTCTTAATTGCTAATAGTTTATTTTGCATCCTGCCTATATCAATATAAAATTTTAAATCTGTTATAGTGATTTACTTTATGCAAACGGATCTCTTAGGAATCTGTTGGTATTTTTCGAGTTACTCAATAGCAAAGCCTTCTGCAATCTTACAAAATTTTTTTTGATTTACAACATTTTTTAATACACACCTCTCTCTGTATCTATTTTTTTATTATTATTCAATAATAAACCTAAGGTCGATACAAATGAGTAACAATACAAGATACAAATATAGACAAAAAGTAATCATGTGCAACTAGATTAAGCAGCAGAATAAAAAGAAGTAACTTACAAAAATTGTACAAGCGAAAAAATTGTTTAAGGTTGTCAAGACAGTCACGTCTTCAGAATAAATGCTCTTATTTGTAGAATCTGCCAGACATACAATGCAACTTTGCGCAGCTCGTGTAGACAATTAGAGTTTAAAAGACTCAGCCAATACTGGCTGTTGAATGTCGTGGTTGCTGGGTGACCTAAGATTGATATTCTTGAGTCAGAAAAGGCAGGACAAACAGCCAGCAAATTATAAAGGTCCTCTGATACTGACAGGTTGCATATGGGGCAGAGTCTAGCAGGATCATAAGTAAATTTATATTCTCCAAAACGTATACAACCCCTGATAGAGCCCAGAAGTCTAAGTTGAACAATAATAGAAGTTATATAAAAAGGTAATCTAAGGTGAAGATATGATTGAAAGTCCGGATAGAGGTTAAGATGTGGGAAGACTTGGAGACTACTTTAATGGAGAGATCTTTCATAGTCGGAACGCCAGTGATAATCAGAAAAGTTATTCAGAAAAGCATCCATATTTTCAATGAGCGACGTACAATTACGGTCTAGCCACATTTTCTCTGAGTTACATAGAGTGAACATATTTTTGAGCTGGAGAACCCAGTTATACTTCGGATTGCAATCAGGTTTTAAGGACATTGCCTTAAATTTAAGAAAACATCTTTTAGGATACCTATCATCAGGCTTACCCAACAACCTCGACAACCATCTCAGCGCTGACTTAAATATATCATAAGCTAACTGTAATCTACCTACCTCTAAGCGG
Source organism: Belonocnema kinseyi (assembly GCF_010883055.1). NCBI lineage: Eukaryota > Metazoa > Arthropoda > Insecta > Hymenoptera > Cynipidae > Belonocnema > Belonocnema kinseyi. The sequence goes on from NC_046660.1 coordinate 138,657,499, forward strand.
AGAGCAAAATTCGGCGTGTATGTTGGTAAGCCTAGTATTTTTTTAAAGAAAGAGGACTGTAATTTCTCGACTGAATCAAAGTACCTTAATCCCCAGACTTCTATTGCGTAAAAAAGAACACTAAGTGTGAGGCTACAAAAAAGGGTAGTCTTAGTTTTCCAGACATTAGATTTAGATGCGAATCAAATTCTTGAAGCAGCACCCATAGCAATATTCGCAGCAGACATTCTTTTTATGAACTCTTTATAAAAAAAAACCGAGTCTGATGTGTTGACACCGAGATAGACAAATTCGCTCACTACCTCCAGCTGAGTCTGTGCGTAGAAGAATTTGTATTCACATGGCCGACCTTTGTGGTATACCATAACTTCTGATTTTGCTTCGTTGACCGTTAAAAAATTGTTCATACAGTATTGGGCAATAAGGTTCATTTTTGCTTGTAATTCAACTTGAAAGTGAGCGAATATGACTATGTCATCAGCATAAGCAAGTAGGATAACGTCGCATAAGTGATCTATCGAAATTCCATGCATACCATGATTTCGTAAGTACTTTTCTAGATCATATATGAAAACTGCAAAAAGGAGAGGACTAAGGATCTCTCCTTGAAGCACCCCATAAGTTACATTTACTGACTAAGTCAGAGCCTCGTAAGTACGAATAGACATATTAGCGTTATCATAGAGATTTTTTATAATTCATACATTTAGTGGACATGCCTATCCTTAGGAGTTTGTTCCATAGGTGACAGTGGTTTACTGAGTTAGCAGTTAGGGTATAAATATGATCAACACAACTTCTTCCAGGCCTGAAGCCGGCCTGATTTTCTGGGAGAATGTTTACCTCGTTGACCCACGCAGTCAATCTCTTCAACAGGATCTGAGAAAAGATCTTAGTAATAGTATTTATAAGGGCAATTCCCCAGATCACGTTGAAGAGTCGCCCTAAGTATTCTACCCAATTTACTGGAAGGTTTTTGAAAAATTCATTGGGAATCCCATCCTCGCCCGGCGCTTTATTGCGTTTACATTTCAATAAAGAGGCTTTAATTTCATCAATCGAGATATCACAGTCCAATAATGGGTGTTTGTTTACAATCCACTGTATGCAAATGGGAGCCTCAATCGGATAAAGAGAAAAAAGAAGGTCTTGCCACGCATGCCTGCTTACATTGTTAGTCGAAGGAGTCCGCAATCTGAATCTATTGACCGCTGCCCAAAAATCCTTAGAATTATTACAAGCCGATAGCGAATTCAGCAGTGCATATTCGTATTGCCTCTTCTTGGACCTACGTAACTCCAGAAAAGATCTCTTGGTTTCTAGATATTTTGCCCCCTCCGCATCGGCAAAACCCGACCTTTTAAAGATATTTAAAGATTGTCTAAGCCTACGGCGCGTGACTCTACATTCTTTATCATCCCAAGGTTTCTTTCCTGGAGTATGCCATTTAGGCTTAGCGAGTAAATTTAACTTATCGACAACAGATGAGATTGTGAGAATTAAATTATTATTAGAGTATTTATCTCGACACCGGAGTAGGCAGAGTTCTCAGAAATAGACATTTCATGTATATAGTCACATTTACGGTTTTCATTCCAAATTATTTTATTGTAAAATAAAAATGAGTCTCCATTTACATTTTTGTCCATCTGTATGGAATACGAAATATCAACGCGAACCGGAAGGTGGTCGGATGACGTAGGCAACTGAAGTACTTCAAAATTAGAAATCAGGTCCATTGCGCCAATATTACACACAACAAGATCGTTAACACTCATACCCTGAAATCCAAGGAAAGTAGAATTTCCTGGAAAATCTTTAGGGAATCTCCCATTTAATATCATTAGCTCTCCACTCTCAAGAATTTTAACAAGAACCTCCCCCCTTGCGTTGATTTCAGAGTCCAATGATCCTCGCTTATACATTGCTGCAGAATTTTCGAGGAGGAATAACCCTTTTAGGTTATTTAAGTTACCGATACGAGCATTAAAATCGCCTCCTAAAAACATTGGTAAATCTGGATAACCCGATATAACCCCGGAAAGGTCCTCCTCAAGTCTGCTCGAACAGCTTCGCATCCATAGATGTTTTAAAGTAAACATTACCCACAATAGATTGAAATGCCCTCCGCCAACATTAAAAAAAATACATGTAGGAGAAATTAATAAAATTTCAAAGTTAAATACAGCTTTGATTATAAAAATTACTAAACCCCCAGTAGGGCAGCTGACTCTAGCAGAACGTTGTGCATTACTTACAATAGCGGTGTGATCGGGGATCCAAATAGGGGATTCTAAATTCTTTAAAGTTACCCATGTCTCTCAAACGCAGATGATGTCCGAGCTGAGTACGTAATTTGCGATATCAGAAAAATTCGAAAGGCTGTGAGTATTCCAGAAAAAGATGCGAAGATTGCTGCTCTTAGAAGATTGAGACATGACATCCTGATTAGCGACTTCTTTCTCTGCTGCAACTTGCTAAACCTTACCAGGCATAGTAGGTTTTTGACATTTAGACTGAGACTTTTCCGCCTTTGAAGCAGTTTTACCTATAAAGGAGTCCAGGGAGCTATTCGATCCATCCGTGATGCGCTTTTGCCGTGTTTTGTATTTGTTTCCTGACGAGGAGTGTGTTTCGGTCGGAATTTGTTCATTTCCCTTTTCATTTAAGAGGGAATCGACCTCCGGGGAAGAGAGCTGACGTTCCTCCAGCATCAGGACGGGCCTATTGCCTTGCGTTCTTCCCAGACGATAAATGGTGTCAATGTTTGACTCATTTAGTGAGAGACCAGCGCTAGTGAGAATATTAAGAACGAATGAGAAGAGATCCCTGTTAGATTCCTCATCGTGTGATAGGTTGTGAATCAAAACATTGCATGAGCGGGCTTGCCGCTGAAGAAAGTCAACCTGTCGCTTGAGTGAACCGCACTTTTCCTCTAATTCCTGATGACTTTCTTTCAGCTTTTTATACTGTGCTTTGGATGTGCCAAATTCGATCTTTAGAGCATCAAAATCGGACTTCAATTGAGCTGTGTCAGTTTTAAGAAGTTTGACGTTCTTTTTGGTTTCCTCTGTGTCGGCTTTGATGGAGTTTAAAAGTTTCAGCACATTTGAATTGCCACTCATTTTTGTAAATATTAGCTACTTTCAATGTTGGAGATAAGAGCGATCGATAATAGCTGTCACCTCACACACACACATACACACACGAACACAGCGCGCTAAGCCTGGAAAAATCACGCACACTACCTGAGGGGCAAAGCGAAATTTGTAAAGATGTCTGTTGAAGACCACAAGTTCCTCAGAGAAACATGAAATCGTTCAGAATTCTGACAGAAAATCACAAAAACTCGAGCAAAAACTCATCCCAAAAGGTGTCACAGCACAAAACGAGCGCGATAAGTCAAATCAAGAAATTCATACGCAGCACGAGAGACACGTGTTGCTCACACCGGCGCCATATTGCCATTCCCACCTCTCGCTGTATCTATTAATATATCTTCCTCTTTGTCTAATTGTTCTAGAAGGTTCTAAGTTATAATTAATACGTGCGGATACAGTTGTTTGACATCACGAAATGTAATGCATCATTTACAATAACCTTAAAGTTTTTTACGAAAAACTTCACAGTAAAATTTAATGATGATGTCATTAGTTTTAGAAGATTCTGGTAAAATTGCACGAATCACTGAATCTGTAGAATATCGGTAAGGTAGGTGTCTATGGAATGGCTTTTATGATCTCTGGATTAAATTAGTTATCTGGAAAGCAATGTACCATCCTCGATTTTTATAAAAACTATATTAACTTTGGATTGTTTAATTTCTATAAACTATATTAACTTTGGATTTAAAAAGTTCCAGAAAGCAGATAGTCACTGTGTCATTTTTTACAATGTTTGATTCACCGTTTCCTTTCATTGAATTTTAATACTGCTGAATTTATTTTTGTTATTTATGATGCTTTATTTCAATTTTTGAAATAAATAAATTGAATCTTTTTTAGCAGATTACTCTATTATGTGAAAGATGATTTCAACGTTTCTTAGTCAAATCCAATATTTATGTAACTGATTTATTTTATAAATTCTAGCAAGCGTTTTCAAATTGTATTGTCTTCATCAACTGTATGTAATCAGACCTATTAAGAATCTGTTTGTATTTTTCAAGTCACTCAATAGCAAAGCCTTCTGTAATCTTACAAAATTATTTCTGATTTAAAAATTTTTTTAATACATAGCTCTCTCCCTCTCTCTCTCGCGCACTTCATCTCTCTTCCTCCCTAAACTATACATGCTGCATGTCATTTAGCATATTTTCTATTAATATATCCCCTCTTTGTCGAAATATTCTACAATGTGCTAAATTATAATCGACACTTCTAGACACGTCTGAAATATAACGTCTTTCTTCATGGCTAATAGTTTATTTCGCATCCTAGTTATAGCAATAAATTCTACATCTGTTGCAGTGATCCACTGTATGTAAAAGAACCTCTTAAGAATTTGCTGGTATTTTTTGAGTCGCTCAATCGTAAAACCTTCTGCAATATTACAAATTTAAAAAAAAAATTTTTTGAATTAAAACTTTTTTTAATACATGGCTCTCTCTCTATCTATTTTTCTCTCTAAGGTATACATGATGCAGATGATTTATTGTCGAACTACCACAGCTGTAGAATATCGGTAAGGTGGGTTTCTATAGTCTCTGATAGTAATATATATCTACCTTTTTTTGTTTCAAAAGATTCAACATCATAGAAAAATAATTTTAACGCTAAATTAGATCATTCTCGATTTCTATAAAGACTATACAGTAGCTTAAATAGATGATTGAAAATTTTTTAAAATATTTTATTATATTTTGTATTTTTTAAACTTTTATTTTAAATCTTTAACGTATCTCTAATTCTCGCTCGCTTGCTAACTTGATACGAGAATAAAGCGACAAGGATCCCTTAGCATTTGATCTACCTTATGGAATCCTATTATTATGATTTTAGATACCTTTCTTGCGCCTAAACCATTCAATTGACTTCGAATATTTCTTTATTTTAATTTTTTGGTTAATTCTAGACTACAAAATAATGTTTCATCTATCAGGAAGCAGTAAATCAAATTAATAGTCAAAAACAGGATGGCATGCATAACCCCCATATGAAATGTCACCTATACACATGAATCTATTGCGTATTAAATACAATAAAGGTAGGAGTTTTTAGTTAAAGTTCTGTTGAAGTTTTCAAAAAATATTTCTTTGAATTGTCTCCCTCTCAGGTCCATGTGAAATAAACCATCTACGTCATCAACTTATCTTTCGAGCGGTGGCTCAGCTGTCAAAGGGGATGATGATTCACCACTCTGTACTCTTCGACTCAAACCTGTTTACACTTGCAATATACATTTCTCAGAAATTACCCTGAAAATAATCATATCACACACACTCTACATCAAAGATACCGACTATTTCTCAGAATTATATTGACAATAATAAGCAATTATATTCAACGATAAATTCATCAAAATACAGGAAATATGACACCACTTACATCATCATATCTCCTGGCGGCTCACTTATCAGGGGATGATCACTCATCGCCTAGCACCAACTAGCACTCTTAACTGGTCTCACACAGATGCACACCTTATAACTAACACGGATATGCACTCACACATAGCGATCCATACTCCGTCTTACTTATTGCTATCCGTACGGAAAAAAGTTGAAACATGGTAGCACTGTAGGTAAGGATTCCTGGAACTATGGTGACGTTATCAGGATGGAATTTTGTTTACCCTAGACATTGTTTAACATTATATGAAATATCACGCCTATGTCGGAAAATATCAAAGCAGAACATTGAATTAATTTATTTCATGTAGATAAGGATTCCAGGAATCGACGATGACATCATCAGAATGGAATTTTGTTTACCCCAGAAATTGTTTAACATTATATGTAATATGACGCCCCTGTCCGCAAATATCAAAGGAGAACGTTTAATTAATTTAGTTCACATAGATAAGGATTCCAGGAATCGATGATGACGTCATCAGAATGGAATTTTGTTTACCGAGAATTGTTTAACACCATGTAAAATATGACGCCCATGTCGGCAAATGTCACAGAAGAACGTTTAATTAATTAAGTTCACATTGATGAGGATTCCAGGAATCGACGATACTGTAATGAGAATGGAATTTTATTTACCGAGAATTGTTATAATAGCACGAGGATGGTTTCAGATCTTGGAAATTTTTAATGACACACCATTGCGATAAACATTTAATACATAAATTATATTATTTTGGGGTGAAAAACTTCAATTCCGGGAGCAAAAGGTATTAAATAGTCTAATATTGCGATATCGTATATCATATATTCCATATTTTTGGGGCTGAAAATATCCATTCCCATGATTTTTAAGTATTGATTTCCAATATCGATAGTGTGGATAGTTCAAAACTGTAATTCATTAGTCAGCACAAAGAGCGAAATCAATTTTACAGCCTTCTGCGCTTTAGCCACAAGTTTGCTATTCATACGGAAAATCTGTATCCAATACCGGCCTTACGTATCTACTGACATATGTACGCTAGTGGAGCGTACAGGTCGCGTAAGCGATTTTTTACCACTTTTGAAGCGCTATTGCTAATTAGAGTTCTTTTATGAATAGTTAAAGTCGAAAAATGATTACATATTATATTTTTGGTCTATTATTGATTAATTTTATATCAAACAAAACTATGTCACGATTTTTTAATCATTTAACTTTGCTTTATTTCTATATTATTTTGTACTTATTAAAAATGTATTTTGCCAATTATAACAATAGAATATAAGAAACAGAAAGATAAAAAGATTAGTATATTTTTTAGTCATTTGGAGTTTACAGATCTTTAATTTTATTTTTTATATTTCTAAGCAGAATTATCAAATTTTGTTGTATCTAATATCTACGTTTAGTAAATAAATTATATTTGTCGGGAGATTTGAAAAATCTAAAGTGCATACCTACTTGAATCACATTGATTACTGCATATTTTCTTATTTTATGAAATTTGAACGTATAATAAGTAATAAGTAATAATAAGTTTGAGTTTTTTTACATTACCTATAAAATTTCTAGTTCCACGTCCTGGATATGTCTCAGATAGACCCGATAAAATAAACTTTATCGGACTTAGTTTTTTTATCGATGTAAATACTTCCAGATTAGTCTCGTTTGGATCTGGATATAACATACACTACAGGACTTGTTTCTTTTTTCAACGGTAATTTCCCAGATAGGTCCAGGTAGACACGGATAGACGCTTCTTTTGAACTTACACCTAATGAATTTTAGTTTCCACATACCAAATAAATCCCGAATAGATCCGGATAAACATACAATGTAGGACTTGTTTTATTTTTCAACGGCAAACTTCCAGTTAGTTCCAGGATAGACCCGTATAGACGCTGCTTTTGAATTACGAGGAAATCAATTTTTTTTCGTGTCCCGGATTGATACGGCATACACCCAGATAGATGGTCACTTTCATCTTTACTAAAATACAGGATTGGCGACGTGTTCCTCATAGAACTCGGATAGATCCGTAAAATTTCCGGATTGGAAATAATTTCACATATAAAGCCCGCATAGACCCATATACAAGACTTATCCAGTTTTTATCAGGGTCGTATCCGGTTTCTGTCGAATCCTGTCCGGAATTTGAAGCAGGGCCATACATTTAGAGGTAGTATCTCTTAGCAAGACCTCGAAGAGTCAAATTATGGAAAATTTTGGGGAAAATATGGCGAGTAAGGTCTCGCCTGTCTTCGTTATAGGTGCTGATCATAGCTTTAAAAAACCAAACTCGGTTCATGATTGATTGAAATCAGTCATTGAAGAATACAAATATCTATGTGATGTAGTGTTTTGTGATAATGATGGAACGTACAAGGTATCATTTAAGTTGGGAATATGCACGGTCGTATATACAGGTCCTGAAACTCCCGGGATTGGGGGTACCACCATTACTGACGCCCTCTTGTTTCTCCTGATTGCCGCTGAACCGGGAAGCCCTGCGATTAAGTAGTATGTACAGCTGTTTTATTATTATCAACCACGTTCTTAACCTAACCTGCGATGTACCCGCAATCGTTAAATATTGTTGTTGTTGAAAATGCCCTGAAATTGTGCAGTATCAAACTGCTGAACAAATAAGAATGACTCAAAAGAGAACCGATCTACATTCAAAGTACCTGTAGGATAATTTCATATTCATATTTTAGATAACCCTGATAATTGACACGTAATTTCGGAAAATAATCCTTAATAATTTTAGTTTAAAAACAAAAACTCTGAGTGTAATATGCAACGCGATATTTTTCTAAATCTTTCTATTTTGATTGTTTCATATTCCGTTAAAATATCCTCGTTTAAATTATCCGCGCATTCCACTACTCATCTATACCGCCCCCCGTGGCATTTTGTAAAGTCACAGGTCGTCTCATGAACCGTGGTACCCCTACTCCCGGGAGTTTCGGGACCTGTATATACGACCGTGGGGATATGTAACAGACGAACAAGGTTGTTTCTGACGGGTGCAAAGTCTCACAATGCTTACTTTGGATGTCCCAGGTGCACTGACGAAGGTGATCATGAAAATCACAGAATGCTGATTGCCCATTGAGAACAGATGATAATTCAATATGATGATAATGAGCTGGATTTAAAAATGGTGACTCAGTCTCCACTGGACATGATGCACATTCGCCATTTGGACCTGATGAACAAATTATTGAAATTGCTTGTCCAGAGTAGGAAAAAGGAATGCCCCCACCCGATAAAAGCGAATCCCCCCCCCTGAAAACAATTCTGGCTACGCTGCGGCAACCAAAAACTGTAGACGAACTGGATCGCTGGAAATTTACTGAATTCCGTTTGTCTCTTTATTATCTTGGTTCACTCGTTTTCAATTAATTGTTATCTGGAGAGTATGTGCTCTACTTCAATACTTTAAACACAGCAATGCCTATTTCTAATCAAATTTATTATATGAGAAACAATACATGTGCTGAAGATTTGCCGAAATGGTTCTTTAAGTCATTTAAATGTTTATATGGAGGAGAAAACATTGGTGTGCACGGTCTACCTAACCTTACACATTGCCCAAGAGCTTTAATATGCTGCCCTTCAGACTTCAGCTTGTGGAGACAGCTGATGGGACTAGTCACAAAATCTACGATGATCCTGAAAATTACCCACAGGATTCAAAACCTTATCAAACAGTTCTTCCTTTTGCTTGCTCCAGTGATTATGAGGAATTAAATTTCAAAGAATTTAAGTTTTTGATTAAAGAACCAGGCAACTTTTGCTTCTTAAAAAATACACATATTATTTCCAATCAGTACATTGCACGAAAAAGGGGAAAACTCGTTCTGACAGGTAATTCGCAAGATCTGGATCCCCTTGTCTCCAAAGGATTCTCTAGAACTGAATGTTTACTTATTTTCGATGTTTTTATGACGGTTCTTGTCTTGCATATACGGAACGAGAATTCTATCCTTGACGCATTCATCATTATCAAAGCCTGTGTAAAAAGAACGTAACACGATTTTTCCCTTTTTCAGTAGAGTTAATTTTGATCGTCACAATTCTGATTAGTTTCAAATCGAAATATTACGATGGGAATTTTTTAGACATTACAGTACCATTGCAAGAGAGGTTATTTTTCAAAAAATTTTAGCTGCGTTAGTTCATAAATTGAAACCGAATTAAATATTTATAATGTTTCTACCGGCCTATTTTGACAGGTGTCATATCTAGAACCGTGTCAGACGAAATTTTAATGCTCCTTTCATTACCTATTGTAGTCAAAACGAGGCCCAACGTGATACACGCTGGTTGCCGGTATACTAAATGTCATCGCTGTCCGTTTAAAAATTCCAGGGGAAATTCGAGTTATGTTTTTTTATCGGGACAATATGAGTCAAAAACAACTTACGTGTTTTGAATTTTACTGTTTTTCAGTGAAAAAAAATTATGTGCAGCCTTGTATTTGATGCAGAATTGTAGATCTGATCCCTGGCGGAAAGAAGGAACCGAAAGGAGCCTCTACAAAGTGCCCGTAAAGACCCCATTGGGTCCCCATTCGGTTCCTTTTTAAAACACTAAAAAAACAGCAAGATCAACTTTTAAGCTGTTGAAATTCGGACTCTGCGTTAAATTTTCTATTATAAACTCACGGAGTAATCGCAATACTTTTTTTTGTAGCGTTAAAAATGTTAAAAAATATCATTAACTTCTGCTGAAGGTGACTTCAAGCGCATCCATAATAGCGCAAGTAGTATGTTGCGCGCGAAGTTTAAAAATAAAATTCTCTCCCACTTGCATCGCAGCGTTGTTGTCTGTGGTTTCCACTGCGTGGCGCTAGCATCCAGACAAAATTCGTAAAGTTACCGGCGGAACGTTTATTAACTGCTACTAAAAGAAGATGCACTTGAAGGCGCCTTCGGCCCATGTAACTGACAGGTATTTTATTTTCAAAGTTTTTGACGCTGCAAGGAAAAGTATTGCGATTACTCCGTGAGTTTCTAACGCAAATTTTAACGTAGAATCCGAATTTCAACCATTTCAAAGTTGATGTTGCTGTTTTTTTTTAGTTTTTTAAATAGGAACCGAATGGGGGCACAATGGGATCTTTATGGGTACTTTGTAGAGGCTCCATATGGTTAATTCGGTCCACCAGGGTTCAAATTAAAATTAAAATTATTTCTTGAAAAAAAAAGAATTTAACGTGATCGATATTGTGTAGATTTTCTGCCTTTATGGTTTAGAGGGTTGTCTACGGTCGGTAAAGTACCATCTCTGATGATATAACAGATTCCTTTAAAATACTTACTTGTACCATTAACACCTAGCTAAAAATTAGCTTTATTTTCTTGAATTAAGAGTTCTTGTTCTGATCCCTCTAATAGCTTAATTGGAAAAGCACCTGACCGAAAATCACAAGTTTTGTGGTTCGAATCCCAATGAAGTAAAGAAAGAGTAGGATCTTTTTTTCAAGAAATAATTTTTATTTTTATTTTAAATATTATTTTCCATCTAGTCTGATTAGACGTTAAGCATTTTCTGTTATTGAAAATTCTTAACTTGATCGATATTGTGTAGATTTTCTGCTTCCATGGTTTGGAGGGTTGTCTACTGTCAGTAAAGTATCATCTCTGATGATATAACAGATTCCTTTAAAATAATCACTTGTACCAGTAATACCTAGCTAAACATTAGCATTATTTTCTTGAATTAAGAGTTTTTATTCTGATCCCTCTAATAGTTTAATTGGAAAAGCACCTGACCGGAAATCAGACCCTACCGAAAATCTAAACGATTTCTAGATTAAATCGCTATATATAGAATTGACCCCTTGCTAGATTATACCAGACGATTCTTAGACTCAAAAGGGTCGTCGTCCTCGGTCCCTTTTTTATGGCGTCAGCAGTAAAGCTGTAAACTCTTCTTAAACCGACCCTATTAATACGAATACCTGTGTTTATACCGTGTCTAGTACGCATCTAGGCAACGTCAAGTGGCCATCTAGGAAGCGTCAAGTGGGCATCTAGAAAGCATCTAGTGCGCAAGTAGGGAACGTCTAGATGGAATGAAGGAGGCGTCTAGTGGGCATCAAGAAAGCGTCTAGTCCGAATCTAGGTATCGTATAGTGTAAATTTGGGAACGTCTAGTGCGCATCTAGGAAACAGCTAGGTCAGTCTAGGAATTATACGCAGTTTCCACGATATTGAAAACAATTTTCGTTTTTTACTGTCCCTTTTCAGGATCACCCGTTTGGCTCTGCCCTACTCCCTTGCTTTCTCTTACTTCATCCAATTTCTTCATTCACATCACTCCCCGTCCACTACCATCCAAGATCCATCTTACACACTCATCCACACTCAACTGTCCCTCTTCCTCTCCTGTACATCTCTCTAATACATGTGCCCATGACACCATTTCGTATCCACATACTCTGCATAAATTCTCCTCTTCATTCATCCAATATCTGCATGCTCTCACTCCTTCTCCCATTCTGAACCGTATAACCCTACTTCATTTTTCTTCCTTTTTTATTTTTGGCAGATATTCTGGTTCCGTCAACCCTTTGACCATCATATACCATCTATTGTACATTGAATCTATAATCTTTGTCCATCTCTCTTCTCCTTGTTTAACCAATAGCTCTAACTCTATGTCCTGCCACTCCATAACCCCTTCTCGAATATTACAAACCCTTTTCATTTTTCTCTTTTCTACCTCGCATTTTGAATTTCCCACATTACCTCTCGCTTCATTGTTCCGAATTTCACCAAAACATGCTTGTGCAATTTTACTTCCCGCTCCCCTTTTTAGCTTCTCTTCAAACCTCCATGCTCTCTTAATTTGTCTAGTAACCATATTTTCTCTTCCTAACTCTTCTTTTAACATATATCCTCGGCAACTCCAGCTAACCCCCATTACCCACCTCAGGAATCGCTCATGCATACTCTCTACTTTCCAATGTTCCTTCCATCCCCAGATCTCCACACCAAAACACAACACCACCCACACCAACGCATCAAACAACCAGACCCTCATTCTCCAATCGTTCTTGAACCTTCTCTTTCCTATACCCCATACTTGGCCCATTACTTTACTCGCACATT
>NC_046660.1:138670277-138692354 GCF_010883055.1 Belonocnema kinseyi
GCCTCTTCTTAGTGTAACTATGACCGGGAAGTGCTCGGACCCTATCTCATTCCCTACCTTCATACTCCCTATCATATGCCGCATTCTTTGTTCAGCCAAGATGTAGTCTATTACTGTTGCTCCCTTTCCTATGAATGTGATCTCCCCTTCCTCATCTCCTTTCATATTGCCATTGCATATAAACCATCCTGATTCTCCTATCATGTCTAGTAACTTCCTCCCCTCCCTGTCCGTCTCTCTATGTTTGGAGTTCCTTATAAATGCTTCCTTTTCTTCATCCCATAACCCTCCCCCTTGTTCGCCAAACCATGCGTTTAAGCCCCCCCCCCCTCCTATTAAAACCAATTCTTCCTTCTTTTCCTCCATTCACCTCCTTATTACTCTCCAGCCTTCCTCTTCCCCTCTTCTTCTGTATACACACACCACTGCTATTTCTACTTTCCCAATTATAATTTTTCTTATCATTGTTCCATCCTTTTCCTCCATGTTTGCATCTTTTCTCCCTTTTACTGCTATTCTTTTTTCACCCCTGATACCATGCCGCCCATCCCTCTCCCTTTAACGTGTTCCTTTCTTGCTTCTTGCATTGTCCACACATAACCTTTCGGTAACATCTTTTTTATTCCCTTACAGTCCTTCTCATCTGTCCAAGTTTCACTCATCATAATCACATCCCACTTTTCTAACTCCTCCCAGAATCCTTTGTTCTTGTTCTTCAAACCTGACACATTCCAGAAAGCTATTTTCACGTTTCTCTCTTCCCCTGCCTCTTCTTTCCTCTTTACTTATTTCCTCCACCAAAGCCAAAAATACACCACTTGACAAAAAGAGTTCTTTCGCGATCGGTACCGGAAACGGAAGCCATCAACAATCAATATGAATTTTAAATTAAATACATTTTATTTATTTACATATATGTATTACAAAAAGAAATTTTTTCATCAATTAAAACATAAACTAAAATATAATTTTTAATAAACTTATTAAGCGAGCGTTCACATATTACGTAATATTATTTTTTAACCCCCCCCCCCTCCCTATATAACAGAACGTAACATTTATTTTTTACTTCTACCCCCACCGCTATTAAAAAACAATTTTTTTATTATATTTGCAAAAATACTAGGAATGTTCTAGATAAAAGAAAGTTTTTTCAGATTAAATATAAAAATATTGAAGTTACCTGATGTAAATAATAATTAAAATTCACTAGTTTACTTTTTTTCAGCGAAGATTAGGACTTTTAGAAGTTTGAAGAAAATCAAGAAATATTTAATAAATCTTCGTACATTTTTCCAAGGTTTTTAATATTTTTAATCTATTTAAAACGTCTTAACTTCATGAAAAACATTTTTAACTGATTTGAATTTTTCTTAAAATGTTCGCAAGTCGTTCAAAATGTAAAAAAATTTCCTTATATTCGTCTCGATTTTCCCAGGAATTGCCAAACAAAATTTGTTAGGCTCTTGACACTTTTCGAAATTCTTTTATAGCTTTTAAAGTTTATTTTTGAAATCTATTAAAATTTACATATCACAAAAAGTTTAAAGTTTTTAACTCTTTTTTAATCTCTTTAATTCTAATAAGTTTTTTTCAAATATGCTCAATTTTTTTTTTATTTTTTAATCTTACCAAATTAAGGCATTTTACTTAAAAATCTTCCACACTCTTTTTCGAATTTTTAGGAAATCGTTTGATATATTTAAAAGCCTATTTTAATGTTCTCTTAAAGTGCATATTTCAAAATAAAAAATCATTTAAAATAAAATTATTTTTTTAATCCTTTCAAACATTCTAGAACTTCTAATATTGAAAATTATTTAAATTCTTCTACAATTTCTTTTAACATATTTTTTCATAATCTCTTTAAATTAATTTTTCGAAATAAAAAATTACTGTCATTTTTCCTATGAAGGGATATGATTCTGTTCCTAACATTTCGGTACCGCAGTATAATTTCTAGACTTTCTTAAATTTTTAGAGGGATAAGAAGAATCAAATTATGAGCACAAATTTATTTTTAAGAATTCGAAAAAATAAAAGCTTTTTAATAATAATGGCAGTTTTTAGATTTTATTCTTTTTCAATATTTCTGGGAAATTTTTTAATGGTTCAGCTTTTATTTTAAAATAATAATAAGTTTTGAAGATTTCAAAATGTGTCGAAAAAGAATATAAAAGACTTTGAGACAAGTTTCTACATTTTTTAGGGTGTGAAGAGAATGGAAAAAAAATGTTTTTATAAGATTCATGTAGAAGTTTTTAAATATTATTTTCTAATAAATTCTAAGAGAAAATTGAAAAACATTAAAAAACATTTTTAATTATTTCCTACGATTAAAAAAAGTGTAAAACAATTTCAAATAACATGTATTATAAATAACATATTTAGAACATTGAGACGATTAAAAAATAATTAAAACTTGTATAAATTTTTAAAGAATTTTGTAAGGTTTCACAGAATTGGAACAAAAAATTGTTTAGGTTCTTGGGAAAAATTAAAGTAATTTTTTATTTCAAAAAATTAATTTTCAGAGATTATGTAAACAAATTTGAAAAGAAAGTTTGGAAGAATTTGAATAATTTTTAATGATCAGAAGTTCTAGAAGGTTTGAAAGGATTAAAAAAAGAATTTTCTGAACAATAGTGTGAAAATTTTTAATGATTTTTTATTTTGAAAAAAGCACTTTAAGGAAAGTTAAAAAAGGGTTTTAAGCATATTAAACGATTTCCTAAAAATTCAAAAGAGTGTAGAAGATTTTAAAGTAAAATGCTTTAATTTTGTAAGATTGCAAAATAAAATAAAGAATAGAGTATATTTGCGAAAAACTTATTATAATTAAAGAGATTCAAAAAGAATTAAAAACTTTAAACTTTTTGTGATATGTAGATTTTAATAGATTTCAAAAATAAACTTTAAAAGCTATAAAAGAATTTCGAAAAGTGTCAAGAGCCTAACAAATTTTGTTTAACAATTCCTGGGAAAATCTAGAAGAATATAAGGAAAATTTTTTACATTTTGAACGACTTGCGAATATTTTAAGAAAAATTCAAGTCAGTTCAAAATTTTTTCAAGAATTTAAGACATTTTAAACAGATTGAAAATATTAAAAACCTTGCAAAAATTTCCGAAAATTTATTAAATATTTCTTGATTTTCTCCAAACTTCTAAAAGTCCTAATCTTCTTTGAAAAAGACTCGATTTTTTGACAATATTTTGTACAATCAATTAAAAAATTTTCAATTCAAAATTAAAAAATTCAATTCAAATCAATTAAAAAATTTTCTTTCACATTTCAAACAATCTTTTTTAGTGACTCTGAACTTATTTTCTTGTTCTGAATTCTCAGAAATGAATTTCAACTCAAACTTCAGTGTTCAAAAAGATTTTAACAAATAAATACTTGTTTTTAATTTTTATGTTATATTATTAATAATATCATTTTCTAGTCATACACCGTATAGTTGTATGTTGATATGTCGATGTGTGGTGTAGGATGTCGTTGCATGCATTGCGTCGTGTGTTAATGTATCCGTCGATGTTTGCGATCAGAAGTTTTCCGACGCCGCTGCTGAATGCGACCTGGTCCGCTTGCATATTTCTGTAGAGCGTATCCCTTTTTGCACCGCCAGTAGCCAACCAGTTTTTAAATGGATGTAGCGGTTCATTTTATTTAGCTGTTGGCAGACCATATCCCTGCCGTAGCCTAGATCCTGAATCATCCACCTTTCGAACTTACCTAAAAACGAATATTCATGAATTAATATTTATTGTAATTCAGATCAATAATCAGTTTTACATCGGTGAAAGCGCAGTTTTTAAAACTGTACAATACATAAAATGCAATTTAACCGTCTGAATAAAGCTTAAACAACTAAAGAAATATTTGTATGGAATTCCACCCAAAAAAATTTAATTTTTTTTGTTTGATATTCTAAACACCTACGATCATAAGAATGTTTTTTTTTTACTACTCTTTACTTAGTTTTAAACATTTGAAAATCGTAGGTAAAGTAGGAATCAGTTGTGACATTTTTTTAAGGACATGTAACATTTATACGACCTCTACCTTACCGACCTTTTTTTAATCATAACAATTACACACGAAATAAGATACTGAGCTGAAAGTTTGGAAAAATAAAAAAAAGTGGACTAAGAAACGTTTTTTCACTAGTACATATTCATAGATTCAAACAAATTTCCGAACTTTTTTTTTCTCGAAATGTGAACATGTATTAATACGTGACTGTTACTTAATCCCTTTTCTTAATTTTGCTAAATTTTTAGCTCGATATCTCGTTTCATACGTAATTGTTATGATAAAAAGAATGTCGGTAAGATAGGAGTCGGATGAGTGTCACATTCCCTTACATAAAAAAGAAATTGTTTACTCTTGAAAGGTCTCTTTTACATAGTCTAAGTAACGTATATCCTTTTAGAGACAAATATCCAGTCAAATATGAGTTCTTGCTTTCAAATCAGAGGAAGAGTTGATAAGTAGGATCCCAGTCGCATCGCATTCCTTGGTTATTTTTTCTTTTCGCAAAAAAAATGAAAAAAGACAAGAAGGTGCACCCGGTAATAAGCGTTGAATAGAGAAAAATTAATATTTTCAGATTTCAGCGTAAAAGTGAAGATTATTCTATTATTTTGAATGCGCGATTTTACCATCTGTCTAAAATGTGATTATAAGAATATGATATCTCCGAAACTAATTTATTTCTATTACCATAGCGGCCGCAGCATAGGTTCCTATTCCCCAAAAGAGAACGTGTTTTCAATATATTTAATTCCTTGCAATTGTACCGACAGATACACCTCACAGAGATGTTTTCTATTCCTCAAAAGTGATCTATTTTGAGATTATTTAAGAGGGCTGTGTACATGGGCTTTTGGAGACATGTGGTCTAGGTGTAATTTCTCCGAAAGTATTGGGAAAAATATGACTTATGTGGTATGTATGGATTAGGAAAATAACGAGCAATGTCTATGTTTAATCAAAAGTGAAATAATATTTATTATATTAAAAATATGATTGGTCAAACTTACCCTACTTTTGATTGCCAATTTCTCGGCTTATAATGATTATTTCCAAAATTGTATATAAACATGAACGTAGATAAAGTCTTGCTGAAAAGATTAACATGCATAAAAGAATTATTGCTGTTAAATAAACACTAAAAAACATGCTTAAAAGAAAAGCATTTTTGGGTTAAATTTAAAGCAAGTAACTACCGATCCTAGCGGTGAAATGCTAGAGAGAGCGTTAGGCACGCCCACGCTGTTGTACTCAATGCAATGCATACCCTTTACCTCACCCCGGAATTTACATCTAGCACGATTTCCCAAGAAAACCTTGTTGAAATCATTTCTGAATTTTCTCTTTAGCTACCAATGAAATAAACGAAATTTTAAAGTTCCCAAGAAATATGCTAAAAATACTACTCTGACGTTCAACGGATTTGGGCGTTTCTTGAAATTCTGATTCGAATGGTATATATTTTTAGGAGTCACTTTTTGCATGAAAAATTGAATCTAATTATTCTTAAAAAGTAGGGTAAGTTTGTCCAAGCCTATTTTTGATATAATAAACATTATTTCACTCTTGAAGCTCGATATTTAACAACGGTTTCGACATGTCTTCAAAAGCATAAGAATCCAATCCAAGTATAACATATGATTTATAATTGTAAACAATGCTTTCATATAAAATAGTCGTAAGAAGTTGAAATAAAGTTTGAAATTTTGAATATGCTCTATATGAATTATCGTCTAATCGAAGCATATCATGGAGATAGTTTCGAGATATACTGAAATATTTCTTCAGAAATTTTTAAACTTTCAAAAAATATTTCACAAATTTTGTTTTTGTTGCGTTCCTCGCTTTCGGAAGCTTAAATAATCATAACTTTCTTTGAGACACATTTTTAGTGAATTTGCAGAAATTTTAAGGAATTGAGAAAAATTATATTGAATTCATAAACATTCTAGCTGCATTTAAAAAAGAAATAAAGTGAATTAAAAACAATTTTCAAATATGGAAAAAGTAATTCCATTGGGTAGAATTGAGTGAATTTAGAAGAACTCAAAATAAATTACAATAACTCAATAGGATTTACGATAAACTAATAAGATTTCAAGGCGAATTCCAAATGAATCGTACAAAATATTTGAAAATCTCTTCAGGTCGTCACAAGCAATTCTGTGAAATGCATTAAAATTTTAAAACTCCATACAATTATTAAAGCCCTTGGGAATCCCTCGAAATTGTTTATATTCTGGAAAATGTCATGGAATATTTAAAAGTATCAGAAAATATTGTAATTATATTTTACGACTGCATGGAAAATGTATTGAAGTACATTGATAGTTGTTAAATCCCTCGAAATCATAGACAGTCTTTAAAAACCTTATTAGATAATGTTAAATATTTTGAAATATTTTAAACCCTTGTACTTCCTGTAAAATCGTTTCATATCTTCAGAAATTCTAGAACATTCTTTGCCCTTAAGTAACGCAAAAGCTTTAAAAATACATAAAAGTGATGAAATTAATACAAAAAATGCCTTCGAATGTTTTCAAATCACGTAAACTACTTCCAAGTAAAAAGCTGGTGAAAATGTCTTTGAAGTTTATAAAATACCTGAAAATCTTGGAAATTTCTTCAAATTATTGTAATCTCTTTCAAAGTTCCCGGAGTCTTTATAAATTTATAAATGTTACATCTTTAAAAATATTTGTAAGACTTCAACATCTTTCAAAAATAGGTATATACGTGAAATGGATTGTGATTAACCCACGAATTAATGTTTAGAATAGAAAGTGACTAATGTTATTTTTTACATCATCCTTATGTAAAATATATTGTTTCTTTTTGAAGTCGACTTTGTTTTACGAATACTGTTTCAACTGATAATCAGCTCATTCACTTGACGCACGGCAATTTATGTCCGATTGAATTAAATATGAAAATTTCAAACTACACATTTCATTTGTTAAAATGTACTAAGGACATTTTTGAAGATACCTTTTTCGAACCACCCTATTATGTATTGAATTGATTATTCATAATTTTAGTATAGATAAATTCTATAAATTTTAAACAATTCGCCAGTCTAACGCAGCAATGTTTTACAAATAAAATGTTAATTACAACAAATTACGTCGTGAGATGTGGTTATGGCTGAAATTTTACAGCAATTTCACTGGGATAGGATGCAGTTTTTCAGATTAGCACCCGCACCCGGCGAAATCCTGCGGTTGTCCATATGACAAATTATAATTATGTATAATTATACAATAATTGTATATTTGTATATAATTTTTTAAAATCAGACTTAATTTTGTAGTGGTTTCAAAATTTCAAAATAAAGTTGGAAATTTTTCAAACATTTTGAGAGGTTTGAAGAATAAAACATAGTTTCACAAGAATATTTTTAATAAATTTTTTACTTACATAAGAGTTCGGTAATGGTCAAAAACGTATTCTGATGGTTTAAAAAAAAGTAGGGATAGTTCGAGTCAGCTTAAAAGATATTAAACATTGTTTAAAGTTTTTGATAGATTAAAAATATTCCAAGACTTTAAAATATTTCTGGAAATTTACGTCTCTCTGGATGAATTTAACCATTTTTTAATTAAAATAAAAATATTGTTCAGTTTTAATATCAACTAATGCATTTTTTGTTGAAAAATTATCTTTTTTCTTGTACCCGTGAAGACTCCGTTGGGTCCCCATTTGGTTCCTTTTAAAAAAAGTCGAGAAAACAACAAAATCAACTTTTAAATTGTTGAAATTCGGATTCTACTTTAAAATTCCCTATAGAAGGTCACGGAATAATCGCAATTGTTTTTTTGCAGCGATAAAAAGTTTAAAAACAATAAAGACGTATAACGCCTGTTGACTGCTACTTGTAGGCGATGCGTTTGAAGTGTAGCAGTCAACAGGCGTCATATGTCTTTTATTTTTTTGAACTTTTTACCGTTGAAAAAAAAAACTATTGCGATTATTCCGTGACCTTCTATAAGGAAGTTTAACGTAGAATCCGAATTTCAACAATTTAAAAGTTGATTTTGGTGTTTTTTTCGAGTTTTTTTTAAAGGAATTGAATGGCGACCCAATGGGGTCTTTACGGGTACTTTGTAGAGGCTCCATTCGGTTCCTTCGACCCGCCAGGGAAAATTCGTCTCTTTCGTTGAAATGTAACTATTATATTGAAAATTCGTCTTTTTATTTTGAAATTTATCTGCTATATCATCAGAGATTGTACCTTACCGACAGTAGATCAACCCTCCAAACCATAAAGGCAGAAAATCTACACAATATCGATCAAGTTAAGAATCTTCAATAACAAAAAATGCTTAACGTCTCAATAAGACTAGATGGAACATAATATACCTAAAAGATAGCTCTCATGGTAATAAGAGGTTGGATGAATGATATTTTCAGAGGTTATGTCAGAAACCTGAAGATATGAGATCTAATAGACTCTGAATTCGGTTTTGATACCACAAACATTGGCTGACCAGCTGTGTCAGCTTTATTTTTCATTTTTGGCAAAATCAGTATGAATCGTATCCTGCAAATTTTGTATCGTTCGAAGCTTACGTGTTTTTAAATTTATTTCTATATAACATTTTTATACAATTATTGTTATTTTAAATTAAAGCCATAATTTGAAAAAATTAAACATCAAACAAAGTTTCTTCAATAAAAATATTAGATTATTGTATTTTTAATAAATAAATAATATTGATTACAAAACTGTTTTCCCAATTAAACGTATACGTAAATATTTCGAGTACAAATAACTTATAAAAGAAAGTAAATTATTTAAAAAATGTAATAATTAGTGGAAAATATATGAAACAGTAATATAAATTACTTGTGGACTTTTGTCTTTGGTATTTATTAAAATGACCATGTTTTGCAAATTTATAAATGTAAAAATGTTTTAATTGGCAATTGACTTTCATTTCAAATGGTGCTTGTCCGAGCTAAGTTACCATCAGTGTGCCTTGAGGTGGCTGTTGGCAGAGATATTATAAACAAATTCTTGTTTTCTTATTCTTCGTAAAATATGATGGTAAAGCAGTCGAAAGATTTTTTGAAGTGAGAAAAGTTTGACATGTATCTCTCATTTTTTGCATATCTGAAGCTTGAGCCAGGTTTTCTGTACATAGTCTTTTTTTAATTATAAAAAAAAGTTTTCGCGAAAAATCGAATTTTTAATTAAAATAAAAACTATTATAGAAAGAAATTTCGAGATAAACAAGTGCCGAAAACATTTTTCTTTGACAAATTTTTTTTTAATTGAAATAATCAAATACTTATACCAAAGAAACAACTGTTTTAATCTTTAAAGTTTTTAAAAGTTATTCTTTAAATTAAAAATAACAATAATTAAAACAAAATATATTTCTGGATAAGATATTTTGGTTGACAGTGTTCATAGTATTTTTTAAATTACATAAGTTTTTTCGAAAAATCGAAATATTAATTGAAACATTTAAAAACAAACAGAGATAAATTAATGCTGATTTGAATCCTGCAAAGTTTGTCTGGAAAATGTTATTAGGTTTGAAGAAAATTCAGGGGGAAATTTTTTCCGTTTGAAACACATGTGTTTTTTTACATTAATTTGTCTATTTAATTTTTGTATAATCATTTTAATTTTAAATTAATACAATATTTTTTAACACTCCAAATAAATAAACAAAAATTTATTTGATAAAAATATTTTATTATCGTATTTTTAATAAATAAGTAATATTGATTAAGAAACAATTTTATTTAGGGAATTTTATTATCTGGGAATTTTCAAATTTGGTAATATTATAAACTGTTCGGGAATTTTATTAGTTTTAGAATTTAATTATTCGGAACAGAGAGAGTTTTACCGAGTCGGGAATGTTATTTTTCGGGATATTTCAGCCGTCCCTATATAAGTACAGAAAATTTTCTCTAGTTACAATTTCGGCGCTCGATATTGTTGATTTTTTTCTACAGTATTAATAAAAAAAATTGGTATAAAAATTTTTTAAATCACAAAGTTAAATATAATCTCAATTGAAAATATAAGAATTCGCTGTACATCCAATTTTTATTCTTGGGTCTTATGCGATTTTTTCCTAATTCATTTCAGTCACTGGTAAATGTGGGTGATTTTCTCTCATAAAATAAGTTATTAAAATTCGAAAAAATAAGGTGGGCTTTTTTAACATCTAGGTATGTACAAAAGGTAAACTTCTGACAATTTAAAAACTAATTAAAGAACTATTTACACTCTTTTAGGATACCAATAGTATTTACACAATACTAATTGTAAAATTTGCAAATTTTTAGGCTTTCAGTTTCAGAACTTGAATTTTAACGTTAAAATTTGCTTCATTTTCTGAATGCAGATTATTGTTTGAATTTTCAGAATTTTCGGTATTAGTTATAGTATAGGACAAAAATAACATCCTGGGATTCGAAATTGTTACAACGAGAAAAATTTCAAATTTAAACGTTAAAAATGCGAAAATATACCATTTGCATGCTCATTTGCAAGCCAGCGAGTCACTTTCTTACTTCTTTCTCCTTCTTTCTTTCTTCTTCTTTTAAAAATTAGGAGTCTTCGAAAAAGCTGAAAAAATGTTTAGTTCTGGAATGGAAGCTTCTAATGTGACTCCTAAGGGTTCAACATTTTGCTTGTACCTTCTTCTCTATTCCTTTACACACCCCCACACACTTACTTGGTGGTGGAAGGGGGGCCTACAGTTTAAGGTGGGTTCCGAACCACCAAGAGCAACAGCTTTAAGTACTTAGAGAACCTTTTTCTCTAGAGGTTCCGGTTCTACGAATCTTCGGAGATCGTCTTCTTTCTACCCACTCTCCACTGCGCTAGGGAAGGGGAATAATTAGTCTAGGTCCAGAGAGAATTTACTCCAAGCTAATAAAGCGTGACCTATTTGACCATGGTTATGTAGAGTAATCGTTTTAGGACTTGTGATGTATCGTCGAGAGATAATATTGTGTCATTGTGTAACGTTTTTGGCTAGGGAAACTAATTGGATTGGAAAATAGAGAGGTTAACATATGCGAAGTAGGTGGAAGTACAATGAGGATGGTGTTACGAACGAGTTAATCATCACGAGAATTTGTGTTGCACGTTGGCGTTTAATTTTGAACTCCGTTGACGGAGGTACCGAACTAATAAGTCAATCCAGAAGGGAATGACCTATCTTTATTTTTTTGTGTTGCTCGATTTTACAACCCTACTCCCGGACTGGGGGCCCTAACCCTTGTAGTTCTGGAAATTTGTTTGGTGCTGTAAATAATTTCGGGTCACTTCATCTTGTCATTAATAAGAATTAAGATAAATGTCTTTTATTCAAAAAATAAAATTGCACTACAAATCTACTTCTTCTAAAAACTACCGCCTATCTCCACAGTAGCAGATGAGATGACGGGCTAAGCACTTTCCTTCTACAAATCTAATAATGTACTATTTTCAATCACCCTCCGGTGGGTTTAATCAATCTTCAGAACAAGGATCTTTGATATCCCCCTCTACACCTTGGTGCTTAAGCACTAATTCTGGTTAAAATGAAAGAGACATAAGTGAGAGCGAGAGAGAGAGAGAGAGAGAGAGAGAGAGAGAGAGAGTGAGAGAGATAACTGATTTACCGAGAGATTATACATCGAAGTAAATTGAAAAAATACAATAAAATTTCTGACCTTTTTTTTCTGTAGTCCAAGCTTCCTTACGGTCGTGCAACGTTGCTCACCACTTCTCTACTCAACTGCACTTCATGAGATGCGGCGCGCGAACTGTCACTCCACTCTAGTTCTGAGCTTCACCCTAACACTGGTTGCTCAAAACTGATTGAATTTATAGTTTTCCAACTGTTGATTTTACTCAGCTTAACGTCGGAAAAACCCTATTTGTTGTTCACTGCCCTTCCGATACACGTACTTGTGAGAGTGACAACCCGCGTACCGAGTCCCGCACGAGGTAAAATGCCGACGGGCAAGTTGGACTTTAATTCTAACTTTCCTTTGGAACAATTGGTTCCGTTACCGGGAAGAAGTGATGGAAGACTGCCTCGATGCAATAGGGAGGATGCACATCATAGGCAATGTTATGGATAGCTTGCGTAGGGTTTATTGCTGATATTGCATGTAGACTTTGCCTGGCCACTGTGGGAACGACGACCGGACGTGGTTTTTGTGACTACGAAAAAGCTGATTGAAAATTCTTTGAGAGTGAGCAATTTTGCAGGGAACGTGCAGTATATACTGTTGCTATACACGAAATTTATATGTTAATTAAATTTGCAGTTAATAATCAATAATAATCCTCTACTTTTATTAGTGTAATTCCAAATTCCGTGTCAACCAAGGGTAGTTCCATTGTTAGTTCATTTTACGTTCAAAATAGGTATTCTGAAACCATCCATAGTTAACAACTCAGTAATTTAAATGAGAGACAATTAATTTAAATCAATAAAAGGCATATCCAAGCAACCATCTCCAATCCAAATTGGATTCGATATCTTCGATATTAATGGGAGCAATTAAAATTTATCATATTTCTAATCACTTGTTTCCTTTTAGGGTGAAGTAAGGATTGCGATCATTGTTATTTAAATAAATAAACTATGTGTACATGAACTGGTGTACAAGTAAGTTAGTTTAGTTAATTTTGACAATGTTAAGTTTCTTCACCTCGTTCCAATCTAATATTGACAGATACTTGTTGATTTCTGTATGTCTAATTTGTTTGTTAATAATGTTTAATAAACAACAGCCTCTTGCCTTTAGTTGAAATATTTGTATTGGGCTTCTAAATGATTTTAGTATCAGGACATCGAAATTACTAGCCTCCTAGACAAAGGAGAGCAGCGTTGAGATTTCTTAACACAGGGGCTCAAATCCGCCTCGGTGATAAGAATCGATCAATTGGTCGATTGAAGAGGGTAGCTGGGACTACTATTGATTATCTACTTTTCGAGTCTTACTGAATCGGGCCAATATTTTTAATTTAGATATTTTGGCAAATTTTAGAAGTTCTTTACTCTTTGGTAAAATTGGATTTATCAATAATTGATATTGTTCATCAACATTTCATAGTCACATGTGAACTCAAGAGTATTAGGTGAGCATGAAATAGGTGGAAGCTCAATATATATTTTTCATGCATTTCAGGCACCTGCTGTGACTAGTTTGTTGAATAAATTAGGGTTGATAACCATTCCTGATTTATTTCATGATATTATCTATATTGTTAAGGAAATGTACGGATTTTATTAATGAGGGGTATTTTTTAATGGGGGGAGGGGGTATAAATGATTTTTGTCAATTTCCGGTCCTAATCCCCACATATCGCTGCCAAACATTAAATTATCGTATGCCGATTGTTCTTCTTAAAGTTTGATTTAAAGGAATTTTTCATCTTGGATGATTATTATTGTTAATATTGAGCGTTTTGTGGCTGAGGTTAGCGTGCAAGTATCAGCACCGCAGGAAAAATTGGAAGTCGTTCATGAAGGAAGCGTGATTGCTGCCCACCTCTGTTCGTCTCATTATACTCCTCTCTCCGCGCGGGGGGTCTGATTAGGTGTGGGTTAGACCCGTGCGATGATCTTATATTGTCTCTCTCACTGGCTATTTGTGTAATCCTCTATAATAAGTTAATGCAGAGCAAGACTCGGACATTCAGCCTGTCCAGCGTACTTCTTTACTAATCTATTACACAGATACCATGAAGCCTGGCAAAGACAATTTTGAGTTGCCAGCCCACACGGGGTACACCGTAACAATGGCGTTGTCTATCAAGATCGAAGGGGCGAATTATGATTTAAAATTTTTTAAATAACAGGAATGTGAAACTGAACGGAACGAAAAAATGGAGAATAGAGCTCCTCTTTTTAAATGATTATACAAAGAAGATTAAATAAGTAGGTTATTGTTTTTAAAGAATTGTAAGCTAGGAAGAAAAGTTTTGTTTCTAGGATAGTAAAGGAAATATTCTATACTGAAGAGTGGTAAAAACCCGTTTTTAATAACCCAGTGGGAACTGGAACATCCTAAAGACGTCCTTAGGACGTCTTTAAATATCCTGGGACATTCTTGGACATTGACGTCTAAGTCCCAGGTTCGTTATAAAGACAACTTTAGGTAGTCCTAAAGACGTTCCATGTCTGGCCTAAAGTTGTCCCAAAGATTTCCACCGGGCTAGTCCTTAAGACGCCCCAAAAAGACCTATAAGAGACATGATTATTTTTTCACGCTAAAAAGTGAAAGAACTCCCTATGGGCATCAGGACATCAAAAGGACGTCCTAAAAACGTTTTTATATATCCTACGACACTGTGACTATAATGTGAGCCATTAAAAGTATTAAATTCCATGTCGAAACAGAATAATATTTTAGGGCTTTAAAAAAGCGAAAATTTTTTCTCTCAACTATTTCCATATCGTGCGTTGCTTGGCTTAAAATGTTAATTATTGTTTGTTTTTGGGGGGTTCGAAAATGCTATAACTTTAATCATTATGCTTTTATCGAAAAATTTCGTTGAGAGAAATTGTTCGTGTTTCTGATTACTACGGAAAACCATACATAGAATTTTCAAAAGTTGTTATGCTAAAAAGAAGTTGTGATGATAACATTGTAAGGCTCCCCGAAAGAAACATTTATTTACTCCTGACTTTTTTTCATATCATGCGTTGTTTGGCTTAAAATGTTAATTTTCGTTTGTTTTTCAGGATTTTGAAAATGCTATAACTCTGACAATTTTGATTTTATTGCAAAAAGTTATATGAATAAATTTTTCTTGTTTCAAAGTACTATGGACAAACCTGAATAGAATTTCCAAATCTGAAATAAACATGGTTTCAAAAATTTTGAAAATGTGCTTAGTCATTAAGTTTTCATACAAAATGGCTGGTTAACGAACTCATTCTTTCTTTTTGGGTCCTGAAAAAGTGTGCCGAAGCACACAATACTACAGACTACAGACAGATAAACAGACAGACACCTTCATAAAAATATTTTTTTCTGATTCAGGGAGTCTCAAAACGTGGAGATTTGATAAAAACCGACCATGTCGGATTTTACACAAAACCAATATAATAATCTTGTCATCCCCATTTAAAGTTCGTTTAGGCACACCGCGGTTATTTATAATATTCTGAGGACGTCCGTAGGTTGTCCTCATGATATCCTTGATAACAGTACAGAATATATGAATATATCATATATCAGGATATATGAATATCCGTACAGAACATTATTGAATTTTGAAAAAAGTGGTGACACATTCGTAAAAACCTGTTTTTCAGATTCAGGGGGTACAGAGAGTAATACAGAGAGAAGTTGTCATGTAATTTCCTATTGTCAATCATAATTAATAATTATTCTTTTTGATAATAACGATCTATTTAAATTTATAAATATACTGAATGTCTTGTATCATTTGAATTATTTCAAATGTTTACCGCTCTTAAAACTATTAACTGGTAAGTACTCAGTAATAGGGTGCTAGCGCCCTGACATATTGTTGTAAAACAGCGCATGCTGTTACAACACTGGATACGAGATAGCCGTGTATCGGCCAAAAGGAGTTTGAGGCAAATTGAAAGAGCGTTTTGACGTTTAGCGCCCTCCATGGTCATTAACAGAAGTAAGTGAAACGAGCGCGAAATTCGAAATGAATACTTCATGAGAAACAAAAGAAGGAGCATATTTTATTAGAATATTTATTAGAAGAATATAAAGAAAATGAAAAACAAGTATATTCTTTTACCATCTGTTGAAAATGTAACAATTTCAAAAAAATAATTCTTTATGGCTGAAAATTCGTCTCAGGAGGTAGACTGTTAACCTTTTTGATGACTAATTCTTCTTTTTTATTTAAAATTAATTTTTTCTGTTAATAATTTACTCATGAGGTTGACAATTCCTTTAAAAAATTCAAAATTTATGTTGAAATTTCATTTACTTTGTGAAACGTCTGGTTTCTTTTTGGTGGAAAATTAATCTCTTTGGTTGAAAATTTATGTCCTTAATGAAAATTGAACAACTTTAAATCGATATTTATATGTTTTATATAAAGTTTTATTTTTTCGAGGGACATTTACATGTATTTTTTACATGTATTTTGTGAAAAATCTTTGTTTTTCGGGGCGAAAAAATAATCTCTTCGGCGGAAAATAAGTTTTTGTATGAAAATTTATTTTCTTAACCGAAAATTCATTTTTAAAACTGAAAATATAACTATTCCAATTTTGATTGAAAACAATTTTTTATAGTAATTTTTCAATTTAATTAAATTTTAAATTGAATTACAATTTTTCATGTAATTTTTCACGTATAAATATTTCGATAATAACTTCTTCTTGGTTAAAAATTTATTTTACTTCTATTTTCTCTATTCTAAGGTTTTGAGAAGAACATAATAAAATTAAATAAAATTCATAAGAATATTGAAGTGATTTTATTAGTTCGGCACTAACCACATTCGAACTTTGGGGACCACGAGCCCAGTATATGCATGTCACGCATATATACATATACGCTAGATGCACACATGGGCGCATAGTCCGCAAGGAACGAAGGTGAGAGTGGGACTTACCGAGACGGCACCTACCCACTAAACCTTAACTCCTTACCTGCTCACATCTCCTGGAAACCGCTTTCGCATTACTTCAGAAGAAAGAGACTGTCTATTGGCCTTTAGATTCTCTATATTCTTTTTCTTTTGTCTGAATTATTTTTCTTATTGTTTGGTAGGCGATGTCCCAATACCGCTCAGACTTTAACAAGTATTTCATCATGTTAGATGGGGTGATACATCTATCTGTTTCCGCCCTTTTTCTATCATGCAGAAATTTCGTGAAACACCCGTGTCCTGATAGAGCTTGCGTTATAATCTACTTCTCCATTCTTCCTGTATATCCATAGTTTTATCGATGGGATCAGTTCATAGGTCCATCGTCCATGTTCGGCCATTTCCCATTCTTGCTGCCATTTCTCCATGAGATTTCTTCTAGCATTTTCCGGGTCTCTGCCTTCATAATTCTCCTCTCGCTCTTCTATCATCAGATGAATCGGTGGCGTTCCAGATATAACCGCTGCCCCAACCGATGATATTGTTCGGTATGCACTGCATATTCGTATGGTCATCTGTCTCTGTACCTTAGTTAAAAGCCTTTTTTGTTTCTGCTTTGTCACTGCTTTCGCCCACACCGGCGCTGCGTATAGCAGTTGCGAGTGCACCACACTGGACAATAGCGCTCTTTTTGATGCTCGTGGGCCTCCGATGTTGGGCATAATGCCCATTAATGCATTTGCAGTCTTGCTTGCTTTTTGTATCGCTTCATTAACATGCCTAGCAAAGTTTAATTTTCTGTCAATATATAAGCCTAGGTATTTTATAGCGAGACTAGGATCTACTCTTACTCCCTGTATGGTGAACCATACTGGACGCAGTTTACTCCTTTTCGTGACTGATAAGGCTTCAGTCTTTTCTGGGGCTAGCTCTAATCCCCTGTTTTGCAGTTCATTCAGGACTATTTGCATAACGGCGTTAGTCGTGTTCATTAGAATTTCTTCCATCCTGGCAATCACAACCAATACCAGGTCGTCTGCATGGCCTACTAGCCTAACACCTTTTGGGAGATTCATCCTCAAGACCGGATCATATAGTACATTCCACAGAGTCGGCCCAAGGATTGATCCCTATGGAACGCCGCTATTTGTCGAGATTGTTTTAGAGTCTCCTTCTGCATCTATTATAATTTTTCTCTGGGATAGGTAGGATCCTATGAGACTTATTAATCCCTCTTTGATACCCCTCCGTCTTAGCTCAACCAGTATCTCTTGCCATGAGGCACTATTAAAGGCGTTTCTTACGTCTAGGGTAACAATCGCGCACAGCTTCTTGTTACGACTTGCATAATTATCTGTACTTCTCGCGATCTTGATGACCTCACTGACTGCGTCTGTCGTTTGCTTACCCTTTCTGAAACCGTATTGGTTATTTGACAAACCTCCTGTTCTTTCTATCTCTGCATTTAGCCTTGCTAGTATTATTTGTTCGTACAGTTTGCCTTCCGTGTCAAGAAGGCAAATGGGCCTATACGAGGACGGACTTTTTTGTGGTTTGTCACCTTTTTTCAAAAGCACTAGTATCGCGATTTTCCACTTTTCTGGAAAAATAGCTTTTGTCATTAATACCTTGTAAACTTCCAGCAGATACCCTGGGTTGACACTTGCAACTGCTTTTAGGATTTTGGCCGGAATTCTATCTGGCCCTGGTGCTTTCTTATTCTTTAGTCGCTCACAGGCTTCTATTAGTTCTACTGGTGTGCAGGGATGAGCGTATCCATACTCTTTCAATTTAAAATTGACAGGCTCATGTTTGGGAAAAAGGTGGTCTACAACTTTCTCCACAAAAGACATCTTTAGCTGTGGTTTGGGAGGAAAACCAGTCATTTTTTTCATCACGATTTTGTACCCATTACACTTCTGGTGTAGATCCTTCTAGCTTTATTGCAGTCTACCCGCAGTTGTGCTATTTCCTCATTCCACCAGTATGCACTCTTTCTTCCAGGAGTTATTAGCCTTTTCGGCATAGTCTTATTGCACAGTTGTGTCAGCACTTTTGAGAAACCGTCTGCTGAGGTTGTGTGTTCATCAATGGTGATTTCGCCAGATATTTGGTTCAGCTTTTGCTTGTCCAATTTAGATGTACACCATCCGATGTACCTTCTGTTTTTATAGGTCATCTTCCCCTTTTGCTCCTCGGTCCTAAAGATAATGTATCTATGGTCACTCAAAGATTCATTATCTTTTACGCCCCATTGCTTAATTTTTTGGCTGACATCTTCTGTGGCAAAAGTTATGTCCAGCACTGAGGAGTAGCCCCTTGCTAGGTATGTTGGTTTGTCCCCTACGTTTAGGACCACCAGCTCGTTCTCGGCAACCCACTCAGCAACGGTTTGACCTCTGATGTCCGTATACCGCATTCCTCATAGTGGCGACTTCGCATTAAAATCTCCTGCCACGATGGCGCTCTCCTTATTGATGCGGATTCGTGTGGCGATTTCTTGAAGAGTGCTTTCGAGGTACTCGATTTTCTTATTCCCTGAGGAATAGCAACTATAAATAGTTACTGCCCCAGTTTCGATGTAAGAAAAACCCGAGCCGCATCCGTGATCCTCAATTACCATTTTACCATCTAAAACTTTTATGGCTGTGTCAAGTTTATCGTCGTGAACAAAGTCCTTTCTGCCTGCTATAGCCAGTTGATTTGGTTCGCTAACAAGCAAAACCTTTGCTTTGTTTTCTTTCCCGTACTGTATGGCCATATCAAGTGTAGCTCGACTTCTGTTGGTATTGATTTGCTGGTAAATTATGTCGCCTGCCATTTTCTAGACTTGGTTTGTCTTCCTTCCAGTCGAGTTTGGTTCTTTTGGCACTGCATGCTAAAGGTTTGGTGCCCCTCTACCTGACAATCTAGGCAGTAGGACATGTTTTGACAGCCCATGGCTTTGTGGCCCTCTTGCCCACATTTCCGGCACAGACTTTCACGATCTGGGCCATCGCACTCCATTCTTCTGTGTCCTTGCTGCCAGCATCTAGTGCATTTTATGTCTCTAACTCTCTCAGAGACGCTGCAAACTATCCACCCCACTTTAATTTTTCCTTGGTCAATTATTTTTTGGGCATCAGGATCTTGCATAATCAAGGTCACATTTTGCTTCCCTCCATATGCTGGTTTCAAAGCCCTTAACTCGACATTTATCGGGTCCACCCCTATCTCTTTTTTGATGGCTTGTTTGACTTCATTCTCGGAGGCAACCCCATCCATACCTCTGATATGAATGACCCTTCGATTTTTAAGAACTGTTACTCTGGCTGCTGGGTTTTTTTTAGCTACCTCTTTTTTGAGAACTTCTGGATCACCGCTTTTAACTGTGAGCAAGACATCCCCGTTTCTTGTCTTTTTTATTTCCTGGATTTCAATGCCATGCTCTTCA
Source organism: Belonocnema kinseyi (assembly GCF_010883055.1). Taxonomy (NCBI): domain Eukaryota; kingdom Metazoa; phylum Arthropoda; class Insecta; order Hymenoptera; family Cynipidae; genus Belonocnema; species Belonocnema kinseyi. The sequence goes on from NC_046660.1 coordinate 138,690,306, forward strand.
GGGTTAAGATTTTCCTTGACAATTTTCAGTTGATCTGCATAGGAAATTCCTTCCATCTTGATGCAGATAGCGTCCTCTTTGTACGGCCTGTCTTTCTTTGCACGTTTCGGGTATGTCGCAGCTTTCCCCTTTCTTTCTGTAGTTAAAGTGTCAGTTTCATTAAGATCTACACGCTTCTTTTGTACTCCACCGTGTATATTTACCTCAATGTTGGAACCCATGAAAATAAATTCCAGGATATTTCTGGTGGTTTTACCGCCCGCACCTTCAAGTTTTGGGATAGCCACCTTTGACTTCTTACTTTTTATGATAAGGTCCTTGGTCTTTTCTATTGCTCTAAATATGTCTTCCGGGCATACACCATCTTTTGTAGCCTGATCCGAGATTATGGGGTAGTAAATATCCCTACTTTCTTGTACTGGATCCTCCTTGTCGCCGGGAAAGCTCATTGTGCATGTCATGCGGGCAACATCTCCCTTTTCTTTGGCCTGTTTTTTCAGGCCTGCTTTGCCACCAGATTTGGCAATAGCCCTTTCTACTGCTCTTTGTTCGGAGGTGATATTTTTGCTGCATGGCAAAACAATCACTGCATCAATTGGTGACTCCCAAACACTTCCTTCACATACCCGTATATTCGGACATAAATCCTGATTCCATGAAGTCTGTACAGCTTTTTGGTAGTCCTGGAAGGTGCCACTTCTCCGAAGTTCTTTTCTTGTTTCTCCCAGTTTGAAAGTCCTGATGCACGCTTCACACGATACCTCGTTACTGGCTGGTAGTTGTAGGGTTTCTTTTGCTTGCGACCCACTAACACCTTAACTCCTTTACCTGCCAACCATTCTTGCCAGCTTGGCCTTCTTGAAGCAGATGATTCTCCCTCCAGGGGTACGCGTCGTCCTCGGTAGGATAGACAGATGTCTCTCCTCGGGCTCGCCGGCCTTCGACCTTGTGAGGAAACCACTTGTTCTGCAACACAAATAAAATAAACAGACAAAGGATAAGTGAAACAAACAAAAAACATAACCTCTCATGTCTTTGCTCGTCGTCTTCCACTTCTTTATTAGCCATTTTCCAACCGAGATGACCGCATCGTCCTCAGTAGCATGACGGCGTCGTGCAACGGGCTCGTCGGCTTTCGATGATCTTTATTGTTTATGGTTCGCTCTCAGTTTTACAGCTGTTGTTCCATCTCGTCAGTTTCTGCCTTTTTCTGTCGCAGAATTGTTTCGACGCAAGCTGCCACTGCTTCCCACGTTTCCTCGCTTCGTAGCATCTCTTCTATTACACTCTCCGGTGTAAGGTGTCCTACTTCTCTTTCGAGCCTATTCCTCTGCTCAACCCATCGTTCGCATTTAAAAAAAGAGTGCTCTGCGTCGTCTGAATCGGCTTCACAGTACACACACTTTGGATTCTGTACCTTGTTGATTTTCTGTAGGTAAGCTTGAAAATATCCGTGCTCCGAAAGAAATTGTGTGAGGTAATAGTTTACCTCACCATGGTTTCGGTTGATCCACGCATCTATTTCACGTATTAATCTAAAGGTCCATTTACCCCTGGTTTCCGCATTCTATCTTGTCTGCCATTTCTGTATAGCTTGTGGCCTGGTTTCTGTTTTGGCCTCAAATTTGCCACATTCGTTTTTCTTGACATATGCCACCTTGCGTTCTACCGCAAGTAGTTCAATTGGCATAACTCCGGCAATCACTAGCGTCGCTGGTTCTGAGACGGTGCGGTAAGCACATGTTACTCGTTGCGCTCCTCTCCACTGTACCCCTGCCATGCGTTTGCGGTATTTCTCTATTTTAAGAGCATCCGCCCAAACTTCGGCTCCCTACAGAAGGATAGAGTGCGTAACTGACATTAAGAGACGTCGCTTGCTTGGTTTTGGACCTCCTACATTTTCCATTAAACGACTTAGATTTGTCGTAACCGTGCATGCCTTGTCAGCCGCTCGTTTAATGTGCTCCCAAAAGGTGAGCTTATTATCGAGCAAGATTCCAAGGTGTTTTGCTACCTTTTGTGTCTGTACTTCCTCGGTTCCCACCTGCA
>NC_046660.1:138692454-138692979 GCF_010883055.1 Belonocnema kinseyi
CGCTAGATGCACACATGGGCATATAGTCCGCAAGGAACGAAGGTGAGAGTGGGACTTACCGAGACGGCACCTACCCACTAAACCTTAACTCCTTACCTGCTCTCATCTCCTGGAAACCGCTTTCGCATTACTTCGGAAGAAAGAGACTGTCTATTGGCCTTTAGATTCTCTATACTCTTTTTCTTTTGTCTCAATTATTTTTCTTATTGTTTGGTAGGCGATGTCCCAATGCCGCTCAGACTTTAACAAGTATTTCATCATGTTAGATGGGGTGAAGGGAGACTGCGTTTCTTGCAGAAAAGTTTCTCTTTCGAAGTACCATCGGTCACACACAAACATCGTATGCCTTGCATCATCCGTTTTACCACAGTAAATACATCTATCTGTTTCCGCCCTTTTTCTATCATGTAGAAATTTCGTGAAACACCCATGTCCTGATAGAGCTTGCGTTATGAAGTAATCTACCTCTCCATGCTTCCTGTATATCCATGGGTTTATCGATGGGATCAGTTCATAGGTCCATCG
>NC_046660.1:138692989-138693880 GCF_010883055.1 Belonocnema kinseyi
CTGCCATTTCTCCATGAGATTTCTTCTAGCATTTTCCGGGTCTCTGCCTTCATAGTTCTCCTCTCGCTCTTCTATCATCAGATGAATCGGAGGCGTTCCAGATATAACCGCTGCCCCAATCGATGATATTGTTCGGTATGCACTGCATATTCGTATGGTCATCTGTCTCTGTACCTTAGTTAAAAGCCTTTTCTGTTTCTGCTTATTCACTGCTTTCGCCCACACTGGCGCTGCATATAGCAGTTGCGAGTGAACCACACTGGACAATAGCGCTCTCTTTGATGCTCGTGGGCCTCCGATGTTGGGCATAATGGCCATTAATGCATTTGCAGTCTTGCTTGCTTTCTGTATCGCTTCATTAACATGCCTAGCAAAGTTTAATTTTCTGTCAATATATACGCCTAGATATTTTATAGCGAGACTAGGATCTACTCTTACTCCCTGTATGGTGAACCATACTGGACGCAGTTTACTCCTTTTCGTGACCAATAAGGCTTCAGTCTTTTCTGGGGCTAGCTCTAATCCCCTGTTTTGCAGTGCATTCAGGACTATTTGCATAACGGCGTTAGTCGTGTTCATTAGGATTTCTTCCATCCTGGCAATCACAACCAATACCAGGTCGTCAGCATAGCCTACTAGCCTAACACCTTTTGGGAGCTTCATCCTCAAGACCGGATCATAGAGTACATTCCACAGGGTCGGCCCAAGGATTGATCCCTGCGGAACGCCGCTATTTATCGAGATTGTTTTAGAGTCTCCCTCTGCATCTATTATAATTTTTCTCTGGGATAGGTAGGATCCTATGAGACTTATTAATCCCTCTTGGATACCCCTCCGTCTTAACTCAACCAGTATCTCTTGCCATGGGGCACTATTAAAGGCGTTTCTTAC
>NC_046660.1:138693980-138700599 GCF_010883055.1 Belonocnema kinseyi
CACTGCTTAGGAAAGGTTCCCATCTTGAGGCAGCTGTTGTACATATTTAGCATCATCCTGGGGCTTATATGTACAGTTACTTTTATAGCCTCTACTGGGATGCCATCCGGTCCTGGTGCCTTCTTGTTTTGCAGGAATCTTGCAGCTTCAACAAACTCCATCTCGGTGAAGAGCGAGATATCCTGTGTCAGTATATTTGTGTCTTTCTCCTCCAGCAGTTGGTGTGTGGGGAAGAGCGTGTCCACAACACGTGCCATTTTTTCGGTATCACGCGGACCCATTGAGGTAGGCCTTCCAAGCTTGCGAGTAACAATCTTGTAAACTAAGCCCCAAGGATCGTTATCCACCTCATCTTTGATGTTTTCCCACCCAAGGATCTTGCTTCTTTTGATTGCTTTTCCCAATTCCTTCTTAGCTGCTTTGAAGGCTGCAATTCACAGCGCTGCTTCGTCTGGTCGTTTTTTATTCAAACGCTGGGCTCTACGTCTTAGGACAAAGCATTCCCTTCTGCGATTTGCGATCTCGTCTGACCACCAATAGGCTGGACGTTGATTGTCGCGTGATCTTGTTTTGGGCATAGATGCGTCACATGCTTCGCGTATCAGCTGCATCGCGGCGTCAACAACGTCTAATGGGTCTTCCTGAGCCATTGCAGCTACTGTCTCCTGTCCGCTGGTGAGCGTTGTTGCCATCTTCTGTTTATCCATCTTGGTAGTATTCAACTTTGGCTTTGGTTTGGTCACCTTATGTCTTTCTCGACGAAGGACCAATTGTATATAACAGTTAATATACAGATGATCACTTCCAGTATAGTCCTCCATGACCCTCCAATTTCGGACCCTTTTAGCAAGGTTTTCTGTTACCAGAGATATGTCTGGGACAGTTTCCCTTTATCCAGGCCGTCGGAAAGTTGTCTCTCCTGTATTCATAACTACAAGGCCCCTTCTTGAGGCCATCTCCATTACTCTTTTGTCTCTGGGGTCCATATAGGTCATTCCCCACTCTAGAGCTTTTGCGTTGAAGTCTCCAGCAATCACCGATGTTCGCCAGTTTCGCCTCGAAGTCCTTGATGGGCTCGTTTGGGGTAAGGTAACAACTCACAAAAGTGATCTTGCGACTCTTAATCCAGACATATCCCTCGCCGGCTCCGTGACTTTCCACTGGTACCTCGTTTGTGTTTGTCACCCATATCGCAGCCGTACCAAGCATGTCGGAAAACCATGTAGTAGTTGACCTGTTTTGGTACTGTTCGCTCAATATCAGCAAATCAGCCTTCTCATCGTACACAAGTTGTGTTAGAAGATTGTTTGCATCTTTGCTTCTATTAAGATTTCCTTGCAATACGTTTATCATCTTCTGATTTTTTTCTCTAGCTCGCTCTAGATCTTCACGGAATATCAAGCACTTTCCTGAGCCAAGCATATGGTTTGCTAGCTATGTGTCCGTACCTGACTCAGCGCAAAGAATGCAGTGTAGCTCCTCCGTCCATTTTCGCCACATTTGTAGCACACGCCAGTGCGGTCGGGTCCTTTACAGTCCCGTGATTTATGACTAAAGCCGAGACACTTAAAACAGCGATCGACTCGGGTCCTCTCTCTGATTTTGCTATAGATCCAGCCTATTTGTATCCGCCCAGCTCCTAAGAGTTTCTTGACCTCTGGCACGTTGATATCAACGACAGCCATGACTTGGCCCCGTCTATTTGTCCTTGAGACAGTGGCCCTGAAGTCTCCAGTGTTTTCTTTAAGGTCACGCATCAAAACTTCTTCCACATCTTGTTTGGTCGTGATGCTTACGAAGGCTTGTGTATTCTTCGTGTCTCTTGCTAGTTCCAACAAGATATCACCGCCCAGCGTTTGACGAATAGAACGGATATGCGTCTCTGTGTCCTCAGGCTTGATTTTATGTCTCATTTCACTCAGCACTGCCGCGTATGTCTGCCCCGTTGCAGGTTTTATAATGACAGCATCGAGATGCTCCCTTTCGTTCCTTGGGAACTGTATAAATATCCTCTGCTTCCAACTACTTCAAACCACGTTTGTGGTGTAAAAACATCAACACAGTTGGAAAAACCAAGATTTGTTGTACTTGGATTTCAAACAAACAGAAAAAAATAATACTATTAGAAGCTCTAGCAACTTTGATCATTGCAATTTGACTAATGTAAAAATACTTTTAAATGATCAGTGCTATCCTTATAGTAATTTGAATTTTGATCTTAATTGAAATAGGTATGCTCTTCTTTATGAAATGTATACGAACTTTCGAGCTAATTACTATGGTAAAGAACCGCAACCATTGCTGTCGAGAGGAGAATTTATAGAGTATGCACCTCTACTAGTAATTGGCTGTTCTAAGCAAAATGAGTCCTTGAAATACGGACCAGTTGACATTCGATTGGAATTTCAAACTAGTGAAAATTTTCCCGATTAAACAATGGCATATTGCTTAATTTTGCATGATCGTATACTTGAGTATAAACCAATAAGTGGTGTGGTGAAAAAGTTGGTATAAAAACTACTGTAACCAAGTAGAAATAGTTTGGTTGCATATATATAATTAATTATAATCTATTTATTTTAGTTTTTTCAGGGCTCCTTGTCCGGATAATAATAAGTGCGAATAGTAGATCAGCGAATGATTGGTCGGTGAATATCGTTGACATTGGTATATTCGGTCTGCTGGATCAGATTGCATCCAAGAGCTGCAGCAGTTTAGGAAAATGAATAGCATTGCATTTTTCAATTAGGAGTGAATTTGCTTTAAAAATGTTACTGTCCGGTTGCATTAAATAAAAAAAGAACAATTTAGATTCAATTAATTTTCTTTTATTTTCAATAACTTGTATTGTACAAATAATTGTACAGTTGCTCAATTTCTTCTTCTTCCAATTAACATATAAACTTCTTTTGTTTGCTATTTCCAATCATATATATTTTATTCACAGCAATATGTAGATTATAAACTATATCTGCTACATCAAAGGTTTTACACTAGTCCTAGGTCTCTTTATCTCTAGCTCTCTCACTCCTCGACTTATATATCCACATCACTCATCATATTTATCGCCTCACTTGTTTCTACACATATATACAAGTTTTTTAGAATCGCTGTACATAATCTCAACTCTCCTTTGAGAATTGAATTCTTTATTTTTGGAAAAGGAACATAAGTTTTTATCAACATTCATTGCCTCCTGTGATTGGATTCTGTAGCCCAATGGAAGTGTGTCGGTTGTATGAGGAGGCAGCATCCTCTTATCATCTCGCCAGCTGAGGGCGATCTTGTTTTGCTCAATCCAATGAACTTCATCTTTTTGCTTCGAATTAACCGTTGAGGTTGAGTGAGAGTTTGATAATGTAGCTAGGCTTGCCTATAGTCCTCAAACGTAATTGTCCTCAAAGTGGACCCTTTAATCCCGTTGGCTTTCTTTTTCTCCCCTTCTTTACTCAAACCTTTATAAGAATACAATTTTGACCTTAACCCCACGAATCCAGTTACAATTTTCCGGCTACATTCGTCCTTCATGAGTCCCAAGACTTTTTTGTTTAGTAATTCAATTCCGTATACATTATTTGGTGAATAGTCTGAGGTGTAAAATTTATCGATATCTTTTTGAATATACTCACAAAAGTTTGGTTTTGTAGTGTGGTAAATTAAGCCGTCTGTGTCGGTGTAGAGTAATTTTGTCTTGTCACCGAATGTGTACTTCATGTAATTATAATAAAAGTCGTAAATCATTATGTTTGATATGTCTAGAACTGTGAAGCCTACATAGATGGGCTTATTGAATTTAATTTTCGTTTTACTGATTTCAATGGTCACCATGTCCTTACCAAATATAGTGCAGCTATGAAAGTTTGGTTTGGCAATCAGAGCTTTTGCACCCCATCTTCCCTCCCACTTTGTCACTAACCTAACATCTTTGTGCTTCCTTACGTTCTCCATAGTCTTTCCGAGGACAGAGTTGTTCATGAGTTTGAAGAAATTTTTTTCAAATTTATAGTTTGCCATCTTTCTCAAATCAATATAGGCTTTTAGCCATGGCTTTTGTTTGAATTCCAAAACTCAATTAATTTTAACAAGCTTCATTCCCACTTTTAAATACTGTTTTAAGTTTTGATCATGAAGAACGTAATTCTACTGTGATTTCAAATTGGTAATTAGTTTCGGGATTTTAGATGTTCGAAGAGGAGGTACAAAATGTTCTGGAAATAATGGTAGGCCTTATTGCAAATCACGGAGTTCTTCAGGATATTCCAAATCTACTTCAAGAATATAACCTATTTCTGAATCATCCGGAATGTTAAAAAATTTTGGTTCGTTTTCAAAATCAGTGAACCATTTAAAATTAATATAGGGTAAAGATTGGCTCATAGCTTTACCATATTGATTGTTTATATCGAAATAAGTGATATAGGACTGGGGTGCATTTTCATCAAAATTCGACCCCATGAATCTATTATTTGCTTTCGCATACCAATTGGAGCACTGACACACACCACCTCTTATTGCTCCTTCAACAAGTAATAACATTTCTACAACTGTTAATAGATCGAGTTCAATTCCAGTATACTTCAACATAGCATCGAAAGAAAGCCCTGGCGCTGTGTAGTAGTGCAATGGATCCAAATCATAAGTTTCAATGCAACGACATCTAAAACTTTCAAAAATGTCCACCAAGCGTAAATCATTATTTTTCAATATAAATCCGAATATTCACCCAAATTTTTTAAGTTAAATTTTTCCCACACCTTGCACGCAAGATTATAATCTTCATCTGAAATACCCTCATCATTTAATTTAGAATAAAATTCCTCTTTTGCTGGCAGACAATCTTCATCTAATTTTTGCCAATTATCAACAATCATATGGAAATACATGTTTTCATGTTAACAATTCAAATTCATCACTATTTTTAGAATATTTTCTTGTAATCAATTTTTCATCATTGCTAAGATTTGAAGCTAATTTGGAGAGGCTACTTGGCATACATCGAAAAGAGTCTATGCATCTGAGTTTAACTTTTGTATTTTGCACCCCTTTTGTAAAGGATATATATTTTTCGTTGTTGATATGTAATAATGAGATAAATTATGAAATACTATGGTAATTACATTTGAGGCTGAGTAATTTATGTTATACGATTAACTTGAGGTTCAGATTGTGAATCGTCAAAACTGCATTTTGTGCAATAAGCAAAACATGTAGTTATATGTTTCTGATAAGCATTTCCATGCATATTGGTAACTGGCTCTAACAAAAACTCTATATCAGCAATACAACAAATTGAATGCTCTCTTTGCAATTAAAATTTTTTAATTTTTAAATGTTATCCTCTTCTGTGGGGAGTGTTAGTGTGCAATTATTATTCAAAGTATTACAATCAGTTCTATGTCTTTCAAGAGATTTCTCAAATTTAAAGTGACACGAACACCTGTCACAAAAGTAAGTGGAGCAATTATCTTTTGTTATTTGGGATTTCACTAGTCTAGGTAGATTTTTGATCAAAGCAAAATAATACACTTCTACATCTGAATCAATGTTAGTATTTTCAACCATAAGAAGGTGAATAGTGGGTTTTCTAGATTTTCTCTGCCTTAAAAAGACTGGAACAATTTCCTCTCTCTTACTGTATTTAGCATCGGATCGGATACTTTAAAACTGTGATTCGTTAGTCAGCACGAGGATCGAAAACAATCTTACAGCCTTCTGTGCTCTAGCCGCAAGTTTCCTATTCATACGGAAAAAATTGGTCCAGAACTCTCCCTACCTATCTACTCAGTAGAATGTCAGAATGTATAATAAGCAACATTTAATTAAAGCTATACTTCATTCTTGCGATTCACTTTCGCAACCCTTGCGACTCAAAACAAACAGCCGGTTGCACACAGTCCATGCCACATCTCAATCATATAATTTTGTTATACATCACCCTAATTCTCTATACATTACAATTAATAATTGCACAATAACAATTATGTTGATATTTAGCGATACTTTATCTTATAAGACAATTCATTTTTTAAGTATAATCTTTTACAGATTTAAACACTCCCATCATTAAAATGATTTTCCACGATTTTCAGCAGTTGTAAAAACCGACTTGTGAACGGCCGCTTGCTTTTGCAAGCATGCAAGCCGTCTGTTTATAGAGGCATGAAAGCACCCTAAGGGGATTGTGATGGCTTTACTATTTGATTTTTTATTAGTTCATTGACCTGTCTAGTTATGTCCTGTCTTTGAACTTGGGGAAGTCTGTATTTTCGCGTAAATATGGGTTAACTATTTCCTTTAGGGATATTGTGTCATAGTACGTTAGTTGCTTCAAGAGGGTAATCTAGGGTTTAAAAAATGTCTTTATTGTTAATAAGAAGTTTCCCAACGTGAGTATATTCTTCTTGATTTAAATGTTGTAAACGTAATCATTTCTTTATGTTTTTGAGTTTATTTTCTTCGTCAATGTTTAAAATATGATGAAAATGATCTTCTTGATTTTATTTAGTATCAAAATAGTTAAATTTATGTTCAAATTGTTGTAATTCTAGATTTTGAGTTTCTTTTTTATTTGAAGTTTGAGTCTGATAATCTGATATTTTGATTACGTCGAAATCTAAAA
>NC_046660.1:138700699-138713041 GCF_010883055.1 Belonocnema kinseyi
ATGGAGCCTCTACAAAGTACCCGTAAAGACCCCGTAGGGTCCCCATTCGGTCCTTTTTTTAAAAACTCGAAAAAACGGCAAAATCAACTTATAAATTGTTGAAAATCGGATTCTACGTTGAAGTTCCCTACAGGAGGTCACGGAATAATCGCAATAGTTTTTTTACAATGGTAAAAACTTTTAAAAAATATAAGAGGTATAACGCCTGTTGACAGTCACACTTCAAACGCGTCGCCTGTAAGTAGTAGTCAACAGGCGTTATACGCCTTATATTTTTTTAAAGTTTTTACCGTTTCAAAAAAAAACTATTCCGTTTATTCCGTGACTTTCTATAGGGAATTTTAACGTAGAATCCGAAATTCAACCATTTAAAAGTTGATTTTGCTGTTTTTTCGATTTTTTTAAAAAGGAACCGAATGGGGACTCAATGGGGTGTTTACGGGTACTTTGCAGAGACTCCATTCGGTCCCTTCGGGTAGCCAGGGAACTTTCAGCTCAATATTTCATTACGTGTGGAATTGGTATGATTAAAAAAAGGTCGGTAAGGTACACCGAAAAAAATATGTAACTATATTAGTTCAATAATACCTTGGACTTATACGCTTCGCATGAATTAGAACTCAGTATGTAAAAAAGTCGAACTGGATCTCTTCATTTAATTTATAATTTTATCGATTTGAATATAGAACCGACGCTATAGTAATACCGAATTACATCGATTAAGTTTGTATGTAAAAAAATCAATCTCTGGTTGAATTTGTTGAAAAAAGAGCTTTATTTAAATGAAATAATGATTTATATGCTAAATTAGTTTCAAATTTTTTTAACATATCGATGCGGAGATCATTAATGTCAAAGTTGACTACTTTAACGTGTAGTTTATGAACAGTGCATAGGCACTCTTCACATTTTAATTTATAGTAATGAAACGAACTGGTAGAGAAATTTAAATAATATCGGTATTAGTACTGCTTGAAAATACAAATTTAAAAAAGATATATCAGGTTTTTCCACCGTGTAGTTTCATAGATAATTCAATGAAAAACATTGAAATTTTAGTCACTTTCAAACTGATAAACATAACAGTATCGCATAGCAGCAACACTGTTCCCTCTCTCCAGCTTATCTGCTGTACGAAGCGGTTCAAACGCACATGACAGTTGATCAGCCATGGTTAGGTTTTAATTGCGACGTTGCAGGGTCTACGAAACTGCCGCTGCCATAGTAGTGGTATACACATATGGTATACACATCCTACGAATTCTATGCCAATAGCGCACTGAAATCTTCACCATGCGGGTCCGTGAAAGTTTTTGAATGTAGTATGGCTTGACGGCGCCCCACGTAACTCTACTATTTGTACGGGGATGGGATTTAAATACAACTTTAAGTTGGTATTGAAATGGAGCAGTTCTTCATGTAGAACTCGCAACATTCATAAGTTGAATATCAGCTGTTCTAAAGCATCGAAAAAGACACTGTTCCACTTTTGTATCGCGTACGTAACGAAATTTTAATCAAAGTGCATCGATATAGATATACTCGCTATGCTTCGCTCCGTTCGACTCTGCTGGTTCGAATGAGGACGAACAGCGAGGATCCAACAAATCTGTAGCGTAGGAGCTTCCCGTAAGCATTACGCACAGTTGAGGTGCCGGACAATATGTGTTGGGAAAAATTAAACAGTAATTATTTCAATATCAAATCTCGCGTGTTTTCAAATTTAAACGGTGAACGTAAATAATTAAAGTAACAAACATCGTTTATACAATAAAGTGCGAGAGTTAAGGAGTTAAAGAATTAAGGATACAAATACGTGCGCCTAAATTTTTGAAAGTAAAATTCATTAATTTTTAAAAATAACAATTATGACCTTGCACATTTGATCCGCTGGAGTCTTTTTTATAGCAAAATATTACTACATGGCAAATCTCCATTTAATAATTACATCTACTCATCGTAAAAATGTATTATAAACGTTCCTTAAACCAAAATTATTATCACAAAAAAATCAATTTCATTAATTCTTACTAAAAGTTGTTTTGTTGAAAAAAAGACCTTTTGTAATTTTTTTTTTGTATCATTATTAGTTACAAATGGTAATTTGACGACCCGGGTGTGTAGGATCGTACACTATTTGATTTAATACGTATTGCACAAGAACTTTCCAAATTAAAATTTTTCCAACACTCAAAATAACTCTCAATGGTGAGTCGACGAACCGGGTGCGCCTGATTATGCACCAGGTCCTTTCGAAAGTTATATACGAAAACTTTTTCAAAATTAAAATTTTTCAATAAGCAAAACATTTACAAATGGTGAGTCGAGGACCCGGGTGCGCCAGATCGTGCACCAGGTAGTTTAAAACGAATTCTAAAAGGACTTTTTCAAAATTAAAACTTTTCCAAAATCAAAAATAGCTACTTATACTGAGGCGACGACCCGGTTTCGCGGGATAGTGCACCAGGTCACTTAAAACTTCATCTATTTAAACTTTTTCAAAATTCAAGTTTTTCCAAAACTCAAAATAACTACTCGTATCAATGGTGAATCGACAAACCGGTTGTCCAAATTGAAATTTCTAAGAGTTCTTGTAAATGATATTTCGAATTACCCGGTGCAAGATCCGGCGCACACGGGTCGTCGCCTCACCATTTGTAATTGTTTTGGTTATTGGCAAAATTAAAATTTTTTAAAAGTTCTCGTAGATGACGTTGAAAAGGGCCTGGTGCACGATTAGGCGTACCCGGGTCATCGGCTCACCATTGAGAGTTATTTTGGGTGTTGGAAAAATTTTAATTTTGAAAGTTCTTGTGGAATACGTATTAAATTTCCTAGTGCACGATCCTGCGCACCCGGGTCGTCAAATCACCATTTGTCACTAATAATGATACAAAAAAACGTTTACTAAGGGTTGGTTTTTTTCAACAAAACTTTTAGTAATAATGAATGAAACTGATTTTTTTTGTGATAATAATTTTGGTGTAAGGAACTTTATAACACGTTTTTACGATGAGTCGATATAATTAAATGGAGATTTTCCATTTATTAATATTTTGCTATAAAAATGACTCCAGCGGATCAAATGCGCAAGCTCATTGTTGGATCCTCGCTGTTCGTCGTCATTCGAACCAGCAGAGTCGAACGGAGTGAAGCATAGCGAGTATATATATATATATATATATATATATATCGACGCACTGTGATTCAAATTTCGTTAGGGGGCATCCATAAATTACGTGAGACATTTTTCAGGATTTTTTACTCTCCCGCACCTCCTGGTGAGATTTCGTAAGATTTACTTGAACTCCCTCCCCCCTCCCTAAATCTCACGTGAGCTTTTTAAAATGTGTTTTGGCTGTAAACCCGTTGGATTTAAAAAAAATACAAAAAACAATTTGCTCTATTACTTTTATTTAAGACTAGCAAAGACTAGTATTCGAGATTTGAGAGTATTGCCTAGTTTAAAATCACTGTGATAAAATAAATTAATAAATACTTCAATAAATTAATAAAAGATTTTTTCGAATTCAGTCCATGGAGTCTCGTGCACAGTCTCAAGAGTGAGTACTGGAACCAACATATCCAAGTGATTTTCAATGAAATAATCTGCTCCTCCAACTTTCCTCTGATTAAGTCACTCCAAACCATTTCGCTTGCACATAGAAGCTCAGTAGCTCGTCTTATAACAATCCGCGAGAGTCGCAATTTGCGTGTTTGCACAGATCGTGCATGATGGGCCGCACGTCGATGTTCTGCGACATTTGTGATGGATGCAAAATAGATATCACATTTATTGCAGCATCTCTTTTCTATATCATCACGTAAACTTAGACAATAGAGGTCGTAAGGCATGCTCATGAATGCGTGTAACAGTTGAATCAGTATGTAGTGGCGAATTAGGAATGGTGCAAATGTTTTTCCGTCATGCTGTTCAGGATCCGGAATCGTCTGATTCCCATTAACTTGAGTGATAGGATGCATTCGTTCGCACGGATACTTGTTAAAATATTCTAGAAAAATGGTAAAAAAAATTGACTGAAGTAAATATTGACTCGCTCTAACATGCTCGGTGTACCATTATTCAGTTGGAAGATCTGGAACATTAGAAATGTCGTAGTTCGGGTCGATGTAATTAGCGATTACTTCATGTCCATCAATGCACACTGCGGACCATATTTCACGTAAAATGTCTCCTGCTTTTTTGAAGTTATCTTTTTCCAAATCATCATCGATTGTTTTGCCGCAGGAGTCAAGATGTGTGCCAAAAGATTTATGGGGAAGAACAACACCTGGTAGTTCTCGGCTGAGTGGAGCCATGCGTCTCTCTACTCTATTGAAAGCACTTCTACCGGGGGCATTAGTCACAAAAAATATTGCGTCCAAATCATATTTTTTTAATATTCTACAGAATGTGCAATTACTTTTCGCTATCGCGGGTTCTCGGCCCGACCGTCTTCGCTCGAACTAATAAGGACAGGCTTGACTTTACCGTCTCCGTTCTTCATTAATTTAAGAAAAGGCTTAAGAGTTAAGAGCGTGTCCAAGTGTTGAGCGTGACTAGTTGCAGTCGAAGACGAGAGCTTACCTCTTCGGATTGATATATATGTTGGCCCCATCTCATTGGGTTTTACTTCACACAAAGCATAGACACTCGGAAACAATTTATGCCTTGCTGCAATTATAAAGTCGTAATCTGGTAACGACACTGTACATTCAACGTGCATCAGCAAAGGCGCTTGTTTGTTTACTGCTGTCAATCCTTTTGGGACCCGAGCTTTGTCATCTTGAGATCAAAAAGATATAGAATCAGGGCCAAGTATTAAGGCTACAGATTCTAGTGACCTTATGGAAGCCACAGAAAAGTATTGGTTTTGGTGCGCTTTATGATGATCTTATTCAGGACAACTCAACTTCACCGGAACAGTCACTACGTGGCGCTTAGCCTCCAGCGTATCTGCCCACAAGCGTCTACGTCGACCGTTTCTGCAGGGCTTTTTCCGTTCGCGCGTGCGCAATGAATTCGTTCACTTGCTTCTTCGATTCTTCCAGGCAACAGTTAGGTGAAATGAAACTTTTAAAAGGCAATTCTTAACCGATTTTGGATACTTTTTTTAGATTAATTGACCAATACATTTTGAAGAGGTTTTTTTAGGCTGATTTTTTAATTTTTGTTTCGTTTGAACTTTATGTTAATGCAAGAAGTAAAAAAAGTTGATTCTTTTATTTTGCTTCCTTATATCTTCGTGAATACTTTTTTCTATGATTAGCATCGCTAGACTTTATCCACGAGGAAAGTTGAAAGCAAAAGAAAATATTACATTTTTAAGTTAATTTTTATAAGCAAATCAACTTAATAAATATGGATTAAATTATACGCCTAAATTATGGATTTTTCGTTTGAATACTAAATTTTCCCGATAATTTTACTTGCTTTTATCGAAAAAATAATACTTTATTATGAGAATTTACCACCCGATGTTTTGTAATATTTTTATAAACAAATTCCCAGTGTGGACATGTAAAGGCAGAAAGAAATTGAATAAAATTTGAATTGCTTTAAAGGTAGCTTTTTTAGTGCATTTTATTATAGTATAAAGCATTACATCATTTTCTACAAGAAGGCAAATTTGAATTAATTTGGTTAATATCGCAGTCGAAATATGAAATATAAACAATTTTTTATCTTTATTTGTAACTAAAATGTAATAAAATCTGTTCATAATATCTACAATACCATCTACAATATATTTTTTATAAAATCAACTGAAAATAAGAACTTTTGTGCAATTGCATGTGACTCTTATCGAATTTAATTAAAAACGTCATCCAAAATTACAAAATTTCATTAAGAATTACATTTCCACATTGTGCAAAAGACTTCAGGCAATGTCATCAGCCTCTTGGGTGTCGGCAACAGAAAGAGTTAAGTTTTTATTTTTCTTGACGCTCGTCTTTTTTGTTTTATGCAGCGTTCGTTGCTAATGTATTTTTGTATTGCAGGGAACTGAAGGGTTAGCAGGTTTGAGATTCTCCCCTTCAAAGTTTCGAAGAGCGCAAATAATTTTTTTTTTCTGTCGTCTGCTCCGTGAGTTTTTAAATGACTTTTAAGATTCTTTAAAATGTGCAAAACGTTTATCATTTAAATCACATGTATGCTGTGATGATATGATGTTATCAAATGCATCTGAAATAATATAAACCTATTACTAGATAATAAGTTCCACTATTCTACTAATCTACCTCCATGGGACTGCGCCCTGATACATTCCTTTCTATGTGTAATTCTTAGACTGACCTGGGCGTTTCCGAGATGCGCACTACACGTTCCCAAATGCACACTATACGATACCTAGAGGCGCACTAGACGCTTTCTTGATGCCCACTAGACGCCTCTTAGATTCCATCTAGACGTTCCCTACTTGCGCGCAAGACGCTTTCTAGATGCCCACTAGACCAGGCGTCCCCACAATCCACAGGTGCAGTGTGACCCAGGATCGCTCGAACTGTTTGAAGATCTACTTCAAACTTGTAATAAAAGGTTTCGGTTTAAAGTTAAACAAATTTTAAACTAACCGATTGCGGATAGTTGTTTCTAAATGAATTTCTGCAACATCAATAATGCAAATCTTGTATTAAAATTTATCATTACAAATTCAAAGCTAATTCAACCGTTCAAAATGGAATTATTAAAAAAAAACTTTCAAATCAAAATAATTTTCAATCCGAGGCGATTCAAGTTTTAAAAACTCCAATTTCAAACTTGTCAATTTCTTTATAAAAAATAAATAATCTCAAATAAATTGAAAGCATTAAAATTTTAATATTTTGTGTTTTAATTGAAGAATTTTGAAATATAATTATTACAGATTAAGATTTCGAAAATAAAAAAATTTCAAAACGTTAAAAATAGTAATATAAAGGGTGTCTAAAAAGTCCCGGGACGGTTGGATATTTCCTTAGGTAAAATATTTTTCAAAAAAGTGAAGGTCATCTATGGAGTAAATTTCATCGAGAAATTCAATGGTGACCTTGAAATTGACCTTCACGGCTTTTTGAAGGTCAACTTTGTTTTTTTAAATGGAAACCCCCTTTTTTACATCTGCAATCGATAGAGCGGAAAATTCTACGTTCAGGTACGTACCCTAGTCATAGGTCAATTGTAACTGTCAAGGTCAGTTAGAGTTCTGTTCCTCCCTGAAGTGTTATACAGTCCTATACCGTTTTGCGGTACCTAAGTCAATACCTAAGGCGATACCATAAGTCCTATACCGTTTTTTCATACGAATATTACGAATCGAAACTTAATTCACGTATTACGAGTACAGACCTACTATATTTCGCTAAAAGATTATCATGAGGCAAGCTAAACTTTCGGAACGAAAAAAGGGATCTGTTATAATGATGCGTGGTTGGGGAGATCGAGTTCGATTTAATTATCGAGTTCAATTTAATTATCAAGTTCGTTTGCTTTTTAATCGCACTTTTCGTAACGGAGAAGGGTTAAATCCTGTCTCAAAATCAAGAATTGAAAGAACTGTAAGGCGCTTTATGAATCACGGATCTATCAAGGACCTTCAGAGAACTGGTCGGGCAAAATCTGCAGGATCTGAAGAGATGCAGATGGGCATAGCCCAAGCATTTCTTAAAAACCCACGCCTTAGTTTACGTCGAGCTAGTGATGAGCGCAACTTTGCCCCTGAGACAGTGCGACACAAATCCTGATTGGATGTTGGAGAGTCACACACAATATCTACAAATGATTAATGTTTGGGCCGGTATCTTGAATGATTCATTGATAGGCCCTTAATTCATCAATGGTAATCTCAATGCCCGTGCACATGAAGAGCTTCTCAGAAATCAAATTGTACCAAGAATAAGGGAGATTACAGGCGATGATTTTCAAAATATTTGGTTCCAGCAGGACGGAGCAGCGGCTCATCACGGTAGGGAGGTTCGAGCATATTTGGACACTTAGATCCCTCTAAGGTGGATTGAAAGAAGGGGTGAAATCGAGTGGCCTGCTAGATCTCCTGATCTGACGCCTCTTGACTATTTTCTGTGGGGTTATTTAAAGAGCAAAGTATACTCATTTATACAATCGCATAGCTTTTTGTCAAGAAGCTCAAGGTTTTTAGTTCGAGCATCCTCACTAAAGCGTGAGAGGCAAGGGGACTCACGCTAATCAAGCACCCTAAAGGGAACAGAATTTACTACGTCCACGTCGTTGTTCCTGGGTAATGCTAAACGTAAACGTAAACTGATTGGAAAAAACCTTGAAGATCATCACCAAAATCAATACAGAGCTCACCAATGAATTCCTCGTTGAAATTTACTTCAGGAATTACACTGACCTCTTGGAAAACTTTGTTAATTTGAAATAACCTCTAACTGACCTTTAACGTTACAATTGACCCATGAATTGGGTACGTACCTGAACGTAGAATTTTCCGCTCTATCGATTGCAGATTAAAAAAGGGGGTTTCCATTTGAAAGAACAAAGTTAACCTTCAGAAAACCATGAAGGTCAACTTCAAGCTCAAAATGAAAGCCACCATTAAATTCCTCGTTGAAATTTACTTCAGGAATGACCTTAACTTTTTTGACAAATATTTTACCTGGGGAAATATCCAACCGTCCTGGGACTTTTTAGACACCCTGTATGTAAATTAGAACTATGAAAATGGTATTATTAAAGATTCAAAGCTAATATTATTGCGTCCAAAATTGAATTATTCGAAAATTTTAACTTATAAATAAAAATAATTTTCAGTTCAAAGTGATTCAAGTTTTAAAATTATAAACTGCAAATTAAATTGAATGCTTAAAGTTTGCATTGTTATCACGATTAAATTTATTTAGAAAAAATAGCATGAAAAAATAGTTAAGTAAAATTTGTACTAAAATCACATCAATTGTTCAAATAATTTAGCAGAAAATGTATGTAATTTGTGAAAAATTCGCTCTTTTTGATGGAAATTTATGATAGTTGAAAATTCAACTATTTGGATAAAAGTTTATTCATTTCGTTGAAAATTAATTTGTTTAGTTGAAAGTTGGACTTTTTTATTTGAAAATAGTGTCGGAGGCCTGTAGTTAGGAATTCAGTCACTGCTGGAAATTAATACAAACTTTTAATCATTCAAATTAATAGTATTTCAAATTTCTTAGTTTTAAAGATTTAAAGCTATACATAAGCTCTGTCAAGTATATTTTCCGAAAAGTTTTAATTGTAATTTATTTATTTTTTGTTTATCTGCTAGATTTGATAATTTTATAAATTATCTAGGCCTATTTAACAATTTTTATAAACTCTTAATATTTAAAAATTGGTTATCATGGATTTAAAAATGGATTGTTTGTAATATCAGGACTATTATTTTAAATTACTTTATTTTATTGGGATATAATTTTTTATGTAATTATAATAATTATAAAATTAAGATATATTTTTGATAAACTTAAATCTTAATTTAAAATTAAATTTTTTCATTATTCATAAACAAATTGATTTTTAGCTAATTTGATTTGTGAGTATAAAACATTAAAATTGCATTAATTATTTTATTTAATATTATTATAGTAACAAGAACTAAACATTGATTATTTTATTTCCTAATTCTCAATTTTACCTTGAAGATTCCAATTTTAGCGTGAAGTTTCCAATTTAATGGAGAATCTCGAGTTTAAGGGTTCTAAGGGGCTCAACTCAGGTAAAGGATTTTAACAGTTCTGGGTCAGAGCCGAGTAGCTCCGAACCACTGACCTGGGATCGCTAGTAGACACCAGAATCGCTCTTTGGAGACCACTGCACTAGACGCTTCCTAGATGCCCACTCAATGATCCCAACTTTGGCATGTTGAGCTACTGCACTTGCATGGCATAGCGACTCTCATTGGTCGCTGTTGGCGCGCGATTCAAACCGAGTATAATCAATAATTATTGAAAATAAAATAGATAGTTATTATAAATTGCACATGAATATCAGAAATTACCTAATTTGTAAGGTAATGTAAAAAAAATAGTGCGTATAATTTGAAAATAATAGCATATTTTCTTTAAAGTCAAACGATGAATTTATATTTCATTAACCAAGGTTTTTGTATTATTATTTTACCAGGCAACTGCAGTAGCATAACATGCCAAAGTTAGGATCACTGTGCCCACTTGGCGACCCCTAGATGTGTACTAGACACGTGCTAAACACAGGTATACATAATAATAGGGTCGGCTTAAGAAGAGTTTACAGCTTTACTGCTGACCCTATAAAAAATGGACCGAGGACGACGAACCTTTTGGGTCTAGGAATCGTCTAGTATAATCTAGCAAAGGGTTAATTCTATATCTAACGATTTAATCTAGAATCGTCTAGATTTCCGGTAGGGAAAGTTGATCAACGACCTGTTATAGGTTATAATCGATAAGTCACAAGAATGAGATTTATATAACACTTACTATTCTACGTTAACTATTTGTCTTCAGCTGAGTATCGTAGGTACTTAGTTTTGCTAATAAGAAAAATTGTAATTGTTAATGAATGGAAAATTTGACTTAAACCTTGTTCGAAACTAAAGTTTAATCTTGTTTGAAAGAACGTATATGCAATCGATAAATATTATTCTATTCAGAAACCCACAAAGTATATTTTATATAAAAACTAAAAAGTAATTTAATTTCTAATGTTTATTGCTATTTAGGCTCAAGTGCATTGAGTATAAATGTTATTTAGCTTAACAAACAAAAAATAATAGTAAAAAATTAAAGTTCTCGTAAATTCTCGCATTCTCGGTAACACACGGTAACGTTCTCCGTTACCTTCTCCAAATCTTTGTTACCGAGAATTTTTTAAGTGTACCTTTTCACGCAGGCCTGTTTAGTGATGGGACTGACAACGTTCTGACCGCTATTTACCGGTCATGTATTGTAAATTGGTGAATGGGGTAAAACTCAAAATATGAATAAATTACTAATTAAAAGTAATTAAAAACATTTTTTAATCATTTTTGCACACAATCCGAATAAAAATACGTAAATCATTCTAAGATAAGAAGAGACTGTAGATAATAAGGAAATGCATGTTCGATGTGCAACATAACCAACAAATCTCAAGCCTTACGCGGCGAAATTTTGAAGACACGATTGGCTAAGTTAAAAAGAGCTTAACGTGTAAATGAACAATTTTTAGAACAAAAGCTTGGTATTGAAAGTATAATGAAAAAAGAGCAAAACATATTCCTTTTAATTCAGTTCGCAATATTTAACAGAAGAGTATTAAGGAATCAAAAAATTGAAGAATTTAAAGGAAAGAACAGCAATTTCAGCCATCTTATTTCATACAAATAATTAAAAATAGATAATTTGAATATTTTCCATAACTTTTCAAACAATTGTTAATAATTTAAAGAAATTTAACTTATTTAAACAATTATTTATTCCCAAATATTTTTTAAATAACCTGTTTTTAGGATGAAATGTAATATTTCGTCTTGACTTGGAGTGTTTAAATTTTAAAAAAACGTCATGCCATTATTTAAACAATTTATTATTTTTTAATTTCAAAATTTATAAGAATTAAGTTAGAGATGTCTACGTTTATCTCAAATTACTACCCTATTCTATTTTTTAATGAATAATTACAATAACTCTGAGACACTTTGTCTAATGTTTAACAAATTTATATTTGCTTGTGGAATTATTATTTGCTCAAGCAGTTTTTTCCGATGATCTTAAAAAATAATATAAAATAGAATAAATCCAATTATTTTTCGGACATTATAATGTATACAAAGAACACGTTAATAGTTTTTTAATTATTTAAACAATTTTTAAAAATATTTTTATAATCGTGTTTTCCGAAATAAACATAATATTCAATGATTTCGAGTAGTAAATGCTATAAAAAAAGGAAATTTTATTGAATAAACAATTTTTATTCGTTAACCATCCATACTCAATCTGAAAGAAATTTGAAAAAAAAAACAATAATTAATTTATAAAGAATTATATCAAGCCTTTCACAGAATTAGTAATCTTCAAAATCATTCAATATTATGTTTAATTAATAAAATACGATTTTTTACATATTTTCTTGGGAAAAAATATTTGTTTAAAAAAATTCAGTTTGTTCAAAAAATTTAAAAATAGTTAATATACTCTTTCTATACATGATATAGTCAGAAAAATAGTTGTTTTTGTTCCATTGTAAGTAGAATAGGATCACTATGGGGAATTCGGAGTGGGGAGGTGACTGCACTATGGGGAATATTGAGTGGGGGGTCACTGCACTATAGGGAATTTGGAATTGGGGGACTGTACCATGGGGAATTTGGAGTAAGGGGGGGG
>NC_046660.1:138713141-138724684 GCF_010883055.1 Belonocnema kinseyi
CTGTAGGGAATTTGGAGTGGGGGGAAATCCGCACTGACAGGTACTATAGGGAATTCAGAGTGGGGGAAATCCGCCATGACAGGTACTATGGGGAATTTGGAGTGGGGGAATCCACTATGACAGGAACTATGGGGAATTTAGGTGGAGGGTCATTAACATAAATATAAGGGTTAACATAAGCTAAAAATACACAGAAATTACTACTGCGAATGCCAGAAGTATTAGCACTCATTCAGTACGAAAAATTTGAATATAAAAATTGATTATTTATAAAAATCGCAAATAAATATCATTTTATACCAATAATGAATAAAAATAAATCAATTTTCCTAATTCTGCTAAAACTAAACTACATAAATAAGACAATATTACGTAAAATTATCGCTGGAGACAGGTCATAGAAAGGAAAATCCCCATTTTTATTTTCGGCTTAACTTATTCCGTAAAATGTTTATTTTGTAGACTCCCGTAGTGGTTTCCTCTTTATCTCCAGGGTCATTAAAGATGATTGCCTTGCTGCCGTTGGAAGTGCTAAAGACAATGCTGAATTTCCCCAATTCCACAGGTTTCAGGTACCCGTCTCCAGTCTCAAAGAAGGCTGATATATAGTCAATGCTATTTAACAAGCATCCCCAAGATGTCGAGTCGAGGAGCAGGTACCTCAGGTAAGCGACGTTTCAATTCAGACCGTACACCTGCTATGCCCATTGAGGCTGTATATGAATCCTTGGCTGCAATGGCTTGGATATCAGCAGTAGCAGCGTGAGTTGGTTTGTTCTCAAATATTTTGCGGCAATTGTTCTCTAAATTGAAACTATACTGAATGCTGCCTAGAGCTCTCACCCGCTTTTATACATACTTGGAACTTTGTCTATCCCCACCATATGGGGCAAAGACACATACCGGATGAACCGGTTTCTCCCACTAGTCCAAAAAATTCTCGTTGGAAAAAAATGTTCCTTTAAAATCGTGGGAAATCCGCCAGGACAGGTACTATGGATATTTGGAGTGGGGGTGCGCTACGACAGGTACTCTGAAAAATTCCGAGTGGGGGTTGACCTGTACCCTAGAAATTTACCAAAATTTTCAAAATTATTTTGAATTTCAAAATTTTAGTAATTTTAAAAAACTTTATCAACTGAAGCAATTTTCATAATTTTATTAATTTTCAACAACTTTATCAACTAAAGTAATTTTCAAAATTTTATCATTTTTTAATTTCCAAAGCTTGAACAATTTTCCAAAACTTTATTAACTTTAGTAATTTTGAAAATTTTCCTATTTTTAATTTTTTTTAATTTGAAAATTTTCCAAATTTCCTTACTTTTCAAAAACTTTATCAACTTTACTTATTTTCACAATTTTACCGATTTCAATAATAGTCCAAATTATTTTGGGGGTTTGGTCTGTACTCCAGGAACTTAGAAAAATTTTTAAAAAAATTTTTCGAATTTCAAAATTTTACTTTTTCTCAAAAACTTTATCAAATTTTCAAAAATTTTCCAATCTCACTGATTTTCAAAATTTTATTATTTTAAAAAATTTTAATCACTTTAAAAGGGCAGATGAACTATTCGAAAAATTTACAAACATATGATTAGTATTAAAAATAATTCTAAAAGCTTAAAAGAGTACTTTACTATATAATTCATTTAAAACTTTATGAAAGCAAACTTCTTGATACTTGATATCAAACCCTAATATCATAAACAAACACATTAAGAAAATGAATGAAATAAAAATTTTTACTTCTTTCACAGTTTACTACAAAGATTACCGAACATTATTTTCTACATGTAAATAATGCCATACTGCTTCAACTTAGTTCTTCTTTCAAAATTCAAAATGTATCTGCTTTAACCCATATTATTCCCCAAAAATTTCCAAATGAAAAACAATGTGAAAAATGTCACAAAATTTAATACACAGAAACTGAAAAATTCTTTTGAGCATAAAATATTATCAAGAGGACACTTTTGCATAAAACAAATGTTTTCCTTTTTGAAAATTTCTTTTGTAAATTTTAGCTCAAGAGAATTTTAGTCTAGAGAATGTTCAATTCAAAACTAAACATTATGTTTCAAACAAAAAATGTTTGAACTGAGATCATTTGCAGTAGAGGGATATTACTATACAAAAGAAATTTCGTTTTATCATTTTACAGAATAGTTTAGAATAAAAAATTAGAATATAAATTCTGCATTTTACAAGAAGACCTCTCCATATATCAATCAAGAAAAACTTTGAATAAAGACTATATTTTTAAACCCGACACAAACAAACAAAATTATTCCGAAAATAAAAAAAATCTGGCTTGTTAGTACGAAAAAATAATTTTTTCGCGATACCCAGAAAATTTTACAAGTTTCTCTACTGTCTATCGTGAATCAAATAAATAAACCGATAATACATCTGTCTCACATGAAGAAAATTTTCCTAAATGAAAATGACTCTTTCAAAAAATGTGAAACTTCAACAAAAATAAGCAAAAATTTATGGAATATCATATTTATTTGTCTAAGCTTTCTGTATGAAAATGTGAAACGTGGTAAAAATTGCTCTAAATTATTCTTAGAAATTTTACATTACTGTTGCCATTATTAAAAATTACTTTTTGCTTTCATAAAAAATGTACAACTTTCAGAAAATGTACATAAATAAAAATTATTCTTAAAAATTGTTAATGCTTTTTCCGTTATTAAATTTTATTTTTACTGTTGATGAATGAATATGAATAAAAAATATTAGGAATATCATATCTAGTCGAATGGGTTTTCCCATTTCTAGATGAAAACGTGAATCGTAGAGAAAATTTCCATAATTGAAAATTATTCATAGAAACTCTACATTCCCTTTGCCGTGACTAAAAATTATTTTTGATTACAATAAAGCATGTACAGCTTTCAAAAAATGTAAATGAAAAATATTAGGAATATCGTATCTAGTCGCCCAGGTTTCCTGGATGAATATCGAATATCTCGCAAACCTGTTTAATGGAGAAGAAAACGGAGGAAGGAACTGTCCAACCTTTAGAGCCTATTTATCTGTATTTATTTATCTGCGTATGAAAAATATAAAGATAATACGAAAAGCGTTTCAAAATTCCATAATTTTTAATTTTTTCGAACCATAGACAAGAGAATTTTTCTATAAATTAAAAAAAAAACTGAAACACTATAAATATTGTTGCATTTATTTACTATTAAGGCATTAAGCATTGTATGCATGTACAAAAAACTCGGCTCTTACGTGGTTAAAGTAAATAATTCTTTTGTCCAAAAACTAGATTAGAGTACTGTCACTTAGACATGTGAACCATTTTATATTTATTAAAAGACACATTTAAATCATTCGGCTTATCCATCTTTTTCAAGTTAAAATAAATGTTATACTAATCTGTGAATAAAGTGATTAGAATAACTGTAGAATTTATTTAAAGAATAGAACAAATTATATGACAAAATATTCTATACTGAAAGACGAACCTCCAAATATACTCTATTAAAATTAAGTAGTATCATTACACTTCTTGAAACAGCTAGAAGTGTTTTACGGATAATCAGTGATATTTCACTGGATCACCCAGAGGAATTCTGTCACTTAGTTTAATCAGCGCTAATCACTGATTACTCAGTACCAGTCAGGCATGGCACTCATCATTCAAGACTTTGGTGATAATCTTCGCAACATTAGCTTTTAAAACCCTCACTTCACTCTCAAAACAATAAATGCGAGCCCGGCTGCAAATAGAATACGATATAATACATCACATCTATGTGTGGGGAGACTCGTAATCGTCATTGCGTCAATGTGTAGCGTCACTTTAAGAAAAATCCAAGGAGCTAGGCTCCAATTATTTCTAACACAGTCACCAGTACACAAAAATGGCCATTGTGACTCGAGAAATGCCAAGTTCAGATCGATGACATTCGCGTACCAGACGACTGGAGGTTCATGCCTTTGTCGAGTGGAGCGCTGCATGATTGGTCGAGTCGATCATTTGGCTCAATAGGTATATTCAGTGACACTTTTTTAGGTTTGGGGCGAGGGGCTGTTTTAATCATTCGTTTTTCGTTTTGAGATTGAAACCGGGGAATAATAATAAAAACTAATTGAGCAAACTACAGCTTGGGGCGGGTGTGAGGTATTTTAAAAGTTTATAATTCTCGGTGTATGTAAAAATATAAAATAAAATCTATTGAAAGATTTGAAGTGAATTTAGTCTTGTCCGTCTTTAAAGTAAGCGTTGCAATGGTTATATATCTTCTGAATGACACTGAAGCCAGCTAATGACAAAATATGTAGATCAAGATTATGGTGTAGAAAATAACTTAAGACAAGAACTAATTTTTTATCATCAATCCTAAAATTGGATCTAGTTTCTCTAAGATTATTCTTTCACTGCGTAGACAAAATGTACAGTAAGAATTATTTCAAAAAAAGTGTTCTAATAACACCAATTTGCAAGCTTATTGAGAGTAAAATTTATTCAAACAAAATTTTTTAACATCTATGGTTTGAAACTTTCTAATCAAAATATTTTCACATCGTCAGTCAAAAGTTTATACTCTTAGAGTGTTTGTAGCATTATTGTTCCATTTAGAAAAAAGTTTTAAAAGAGTATTAGGTTGTTGGATTTTGCCTAATGTGAGAAACATAACTGCTTATACGAATGCAAATCCGGAGAATGATCTATAAAAACTAAGCATAATGTTTGTAAAAGTTGTTTAGAGTCAAATTTATTTTTATAGGGTGACATTTGACCAAAATAATAACACTTTTTCTATTGATTATAATATTGTATACACATTTTCTAAGATTAGTGAAAATATGTTCTAATTTTCTCTATTTCTACTACTTGTTCACCTGAGAATCTCTGGGATGATTCAAAAGAGCAAAATAAGTATTGCCATAAATGTAAAACGATCCACATGCCCAAGCAGCAATATACTACTGTACTAACGGGGTGTGAAACTCTCATTGGAACTTTAGGTAATAAAACCTCGGATTCGGCTTAAAGAGTTTCTGGATCCTTCCTTGTGATGTTTTATTCATTATATTTAGGTCCCAGTAAATTTTCATATTTTCAGATTCTCCGCACTAAAAATACGCGACAGCAAAAGTTAGTACCATGCACGTCGTGAAAATACGTTACATATCATCACAAATTCCAACACCAATGATGCAAGTGAATTGAGCATTGAGTGATCAAGAATTTCACTCCGTAGTAATTATATTCACGGAATAGAACTTTGTAAATATAATTGTCAATATTCTGCGACCTGATAACTTAATAAAATGCACAATTTTATTTTTATTTCAAGGTTACTTAACTTGAGAAAACCAACCTGGTTTCCAAGGGGGATGGAGGGAGTGGGAGGGATTAGGTCTTGCTATAGATGACACAATGCTGTATTCTACATATGTATCTTATTTCAGTGACAATATTCTCTGATTTTCTCAATGTCTGATCTTTTTTCACCAGTGAAACTCCAGAATCTCACGGTTTACCCCCGTAAAACAGAAGGATATTGTTTCAAACAATGTCGGTTTCACTGTTTCAGCGATTTAGAGAATCTACAGAGAAACTTTTCAATGCTCTTTTAAATTAAATCAGTGAAATTGTCAATGGATTGAACAGTATTTTTAATTATTGTTGGTGAACCACACGTTTGCTGACCTTGACTGGGTGAAGCAGTAAGTGACTCAACTAAAAAAGTGTCACTGAATATACCTATTGAGCCAAATGATCGACTCGACCAATCATGCAGCGCTCCACTCGACAAAGGCATGAACCTCCAGTCGTCTGGTACGCGAATGTCGTCGATCTGAACTTGGCATTTCTCGAGTCACAATGGCCATTTTTGTGTACTGGTGACTGTGTTAGAAATAATTGGAGCCTAGCTAATGTTGCGAAGATTATCACCAAAGTCTTGAATGATGAGTGCCATGCCTGACTGGTACTGAGTAATCAGTGATTAGCGCTGATTAAACTAAGTGACGGAATTCCTCTGGGTGATCCAGTGAAATATCACTGATTATCCGTAAAACACTTCTAGCTGTTTCAACAAGTGAAATGATACTGCCCTACCGAAAAGAATCTTTGAGTATATACTAAAAATTCTTTAGGTCAAAGAAGCTCAGAGAAATTCTCCGCAGGCACTCAGGTAGATATTTTTAAAGGTCCAGGAAGCTCGTTTAAATGGTCTAAAGGCTTTAAAATATCCTTTCTGAAATGGAAATAAGAATACGATCATAAATAACAAGCAGAGAGGCTATCTCAATAGAGTAGCAGACAATCAAGGGTCTTTTGTTAAGCTTCCGGATTAAAATTTAGAAGTAAGTTTTTTTTAATTTCATAGTTAACAGTCTAAAACATAATAATTTCGTATCTACGGGTTTCGATGACTTCAGATATCTAACTTTTTTTTTAATGCTTAAAATTTGAATTAATAGAACGTTTCTCGTAAATGGAATGAGATACGACAAAAAAGACAACATTTTTGAATTCAACTAGAAAATTGTATATCAGTATATAAGTTATAATTATAAATAAGTATAATGAGAAAATTGATCAATTAATAAAAAGTGTTAATAATTTGAAGAGAAATTTAAAAAGGGAGAGCGGATTAGCCACGACCAACTACTGTAAATAACTCTGCCCGCCCGGTACGTGACGAATACAAAAGGAACATTATATTACCGTCGCACCACTCTTAAAAGGACAACTAAAAGGATCTTGAAAAGGACCCAAATCTCTCAAACTATCTCCGAGACTATTTTGTTTCAAATCGACTTTGTTTATAGACTCAAATGGGCCAGGCTATTTCGCTAAAGAAAACTCAGAGATTTCTTTCGGTAGGGTACTTAATTTTAATAGAGTGTATTTGGAGCTTCGTCTTTCAGTATAGAATACTTTGTGATATAATTTGTTCTATTTTTTAAATAAATTCTACAGTTATTCTAATCACTTTATTCACAGATTAGTATAACTTTTTTTTTAACTTGAAAAAGATGGATGAGCCGAATAATTTAAATATGTCTTTTAATAAATATAAAATGGTTCACATGTCTAAGTGACAGCATTCTAATCTAGTTTTTGGACAAAAGAATTATTTCCTTCGGTGTTTGGTGTCAAATTTATCTGTTTTGGTTAAAAGTTGAAATAATCTGTAGAAAATTTAATTGTTTTGATTGAATTTTAACTTTTAGAAACGGAAAACTGCATTATTCTATTTTTGTTTAAAAATGTGATGTTTTTTTATTGAAACTTGATTCTTTCAGTTAAGAATGGAATTATTTGTTTAAAAATTTATGTATTTTGTGGAAAAGTTGTGTTTTTTGTTATAAATATGAAACATCTTCCTTGAAAATTCATCTTTTTGATTGAGAATTAAACTATTTTGTTGAAAGTTCTGTTATAGCTAGTCAAAAATTAATTTATGTAAGATAAAACTCGATTATACCATTTTTGGCAGAGAATTGATATTTGAAATTAAAAATTAATTGATCTTTTGAAGTTGAAAATTGAACCAGTTGTTTGAAAATGCACATATTTCGATGAAAAATCGTGATTTTGCTAGGAAATTAGTCTTCTTGCTGGAAAATTCATCTTTGTGATCAAGAACGAAACTATTAAGTTACACGCTCCTTTTTTTTGTTAAAAATTAAATTCTCGAACTGAAAATTTAACTATCCCACTTTTGATGGAGCACTGAAACTTTGAATTAAAAATTGATTATTTTAGGTTGAAAATTTAATTATTTGTTTCAAACATCGTCTTTTTTATTTAAAATTAATGTTCTTGTTTGAAAATTCATCTATTTGTTTGAAAGTTAAACTATGTATTATCAAATTCATCTATTTTAGTAAAATCTCAACTAATTTGTTGAAAAACTAATTGTTTGTTGTTAAATATTATTTTTTCAACTAAAAAGAAATAGTCCTATTCCTGGTTCTATATATTTATATTTTTAATAAAAAATTTATCTTTTTTAGTTGAAAGGTCAACTATTTCTTTGAAAATTGATCTTTTTGATTGAGGATTAAACTATTTTATTAAAAATTTAACTGTACAATTTTAGAATGAAAAACTATATTTGTAATTAAAAATTAATTTTTTATTTAAAAATTCGTCTTTTTGATAGAAAATTAATTTTCTTTGTTAAAATCGTATCTTGTTTATTGAGAATTCAACTATTTTCTTGATTTTTTGTTTGTTTGTTAAAAATTAATGTCTTTAAGGGAAAATTTAATGATATCATTGTTGGATGAAAACTACTCGTTTTTCAGAGAATTAATTTTGTGGGTAAGAAATTAATCTGTTTTTTATTATTTTCAACATAGATGTCCAAATTCCATTTTTTGTTGTCTTATAGCGGGGAAAAAACGTTTTGCGTGATTTACTATACAACAAATTTTATCTCTGAGAGAGAACCTGCTTGATTTTAAGTGAATTGCAGGAACTGAGATCAAAAGGTTTTGCTCTTTTAGGTTTCGTACTTCGAACGATCCCAAAACGAAACTTGAGGTTTCGTTCAGCTCTAGTACGGTCTATTTTTATTGCACTCTGTTAAAAATTTTATTCTGAGTGAACGTATACCTGCTGTGCTATACTAGTAAACAAACAGGGTTTGATTGAAAAAGTGGTTGGAAATTTAAAATCAAGGCAGGAAGACCAGTGCAGGTCAAGGAAACGGACTGTAACCCTCCGACCTAAACAGAAACACATGTAAGGTATTTTTAACCGGAAAGATTAAAACTAGTCATTGGAACTGTTAGTTTCGTACATGAGCAAAACGAGACCCAAGAACAGATTCTGTGATCAGGAACGAGGTCTGTAAGTTGTAAATGGAAATGTTTGTTAGTTGAGTAAAACAGACTTTTGGTCAATCTTTAATTTGATCTCAAACAAGTCTGAATTTCCAAGTAAACCCAACTAATGCTGTCTTATTTAATTTTTTTAATATTTTACAATACAACGACTAGTTTATTAAATATAAGATCTTTACATTTTTTAAATCAAATAGAATAACTGCATCAATATTGTATTATTTCTTTAAAAAGATGTAGAAGCTATCCCTGTGAAATTATAGCCCCCATAGTAAAAATTAAATATTTTTTAAGGTTCTGGGTACCTATTTAATCTTTGTGGAGTTCTTTATATGGTTTAGCAATAGTTATAACTAAAGCATTGGAAACTCATTTTACAAAAATTGGGGACTAACTGCACACCCTCCCCCCTCACTTTTGTAAAATTAAACTTTTTTGTGGACTTCTGTGTAGATTAAACATAGTTCTAGAGTTTATGATTATTTAAAAAAATATTTCCGGGTAATATTTCCATAAATCCGATGTTCAAATAAAAGTAGCTAGCCTCCCACTTTTTAAAAATTTAACTTTTTTGCATGATTCTCTGATTCCATAAGATTCTCTGATAACAAAATTCAAAATAAATCGAAAACCTATAAAATAAAGAGCATTATCAAAAATGCAAAATGTTGACAATTTTCACATTTGAAGAATCGAACAATTCTGTTCAGAGTTCTGGACCTTCCAACAGGAGTTCTAAAAAAAAAAGTCTGATAACACTTTTCGATCTAGTCAAAATTCGAAGAACTATGGCATTTTTCAATTAATTCAAAATTCGAAAAACTACGGCACTTTTAAGAAAATCTACAATTTTGCAATTCACCAATTTTGAGAGTTCTGAGAGTTCTGATCAGAGTTTTGGAGTTCCCAATGACAGATATGCAAACAAGTATTATA
Organism: Belonocnema kinseyi; assembly: GCF_010883055.1. Classification (NCBI taxonomy): domain Eukaryota; kingdom Metazoa; phylum Arthropoda; class Insecta; order Hymenoptera; family Cynipidae; genus Belonocnema; species Belonocnema kinseyi. The sequence goes on from NC_046660.1 coordinate 138,722,910, forward strand.
ACATTTTTCGATCAAGCAAAATTCGAAGAACTACGGCACTTTCAAGAAAATTCAAAATTTTTTAATTTACAAATTTTGAGAATTTTGAGAGTTCTGATTTGAGTTCCGGAATTCTTAATGACATCTGTAAAAAAAAGTGTCATAACACTGTTCAATCATTTTAAAATGCGAAGAACCACTGCACTTTCAAGAAAACCCCAAATTACAAAATTTTTTAATTTGGTGTTTTCTTAAAAGTTCCTTGTTCTTCGAATTATAACTTGATCAAAGAGTTTTATGGTGACATTTTTGTAAAGTTGTCATTAAGAAGTCCAGCACTCCGATCACAATTCTCAGAACTCTCGTCTTTTAGGATTGAACATTAATTTTTTTTTGTAGAAATTTTTTGTTTGTTTAAAAAATTCATATTTTTCTCTTGAAAAGTCATTTGGAATCTTTTTTAATAAAAATTCAACTCTATTCTTGAATTTTTTTAAAATAACAAATGGAGCTAGTTTAAGAGAAGTTTCTTCTTTTTGAATATAAATGCAACAATTTAGTAGAGAATTCAATAGTTTTATTAAAAAGTTCTTTTTGTGTTTAAAATCCGTCTTTTTGAATTGAAAATTCATTTTTTATTGGAAACATATTTCTTATTTAAAATTTCATATTTTCTTCGTGAAAAGTCAATTGAAATCTTTTTAACAGAAACTTCAACTATTTTTACGAAATTTATCTGTATTATTAGAAATATAATTTTTAAAATAAAAATCCAACATTTTGGTTAAAAATTCTTCTTCTTTTGTTGAAAATTAATATTTTTTAAATGATAATTTGACTACTTGGGTAAAAGTTGAAATACAGTGTTAAACATTAAATTTTTGTTTTAATGCTTATGTCTTTGCTTAAAAATTCAACTGTTTAGTCGAAAAGATGTTTTTACATTCTCATTGAAGAATGTATAGATTTGTGTAAAATTTGATCTGTCTATGAACACGACTACTGTTGAAAAAATTAATCTATTAGATTGGCCTTTGGTACACTCGTTTAGTGTCCTAAACTTAAGGTCAAATTTGTTAGTCAGCCATTTTTGATAAACATTCAAAAAGTGAACGCATTTTGAATATTTTTTAGACCACTTTTACAAAATTCAAAAGTTTTCTGTACGGATATTTAAAGTATTCAAAAAGTTAAACAATTTATCCTGAAGAATTTTTTCCTAAACCCAAAAACTACCAGATTTAAAGTATTTACAAAATACAAAAAAACACAGGAAAACGAATTCCGTTTATGGAAAAACGATTCAAGTTTCAAGAAATTGTTTTAAAACACATTTTTTTAAGAATTCGCATTTTTTCCAAACGGGACGATGAAAGTACGTATGTTTTAATGCAAATGTAAATTAAGAGTTATATTAATAGATATTTATGGGAATGATATAAAATTTCAGGGATATACTCGAGTGCGAAACACGAGATACGTGATGATAATGTCTTCGTTAAGGCCTATAGAGCTTTAATAAAAGAGAATTCACAAGTACCAAATTACTGTTGTCGATGCTTTCACCTTTAGTTTTAAAAAGTCTATGCACAAAGACCTACCGCGAGGTAAATACATTATCGAGCGCGATGTAAAAATCGTTTTTACATCTGATCTTGTTCAAATCATATTCAACAAAGGGGGAGGGTCGGTAAGGCCGGTTTTTGGCCTAGTTTATTTTTGGACCAAAAAATCTGAAAAAATCATGGTAGTACCTTATAAGTATCCCGAGTCGATTGCACGCTAAACGGACTACC
>NC_046660.1:138724784-138728733 GCF_010883055.1 Belonocnema kinseyi
TCAAATCGAGAGAAAACGGTAAAAAATCCAAAAAAATACGTTATAGGTTTTTGGAGTCGCTAATTACGAATCTGGCATCCGTTGAACTCTATCTCTTCAGGTCCAAGGTCATTTGAAGGTCATTTTAAGGTCAAATCGAGAAAAAACGGTAAAAAAATTAAAAAAAAATATGTTGTAGGTTTTTGGGGTCGCTGATTACGAAACTGGTTTCCGCTGACCTTTATCGCGTCAGGTTCAAGGTCATGGGAATGACATTTTTTTTCAGCGTTTTTTATCGATTTGACTTTCAAATGACCTTGAACCTGACGTGATAAGGGTCAGCGGACACCAGGTTCATAATCAGCGTCCCCAAAAACCTATAACATATTTTTAAAAAAATTTTTTTACCGTTTTTTCTCGTTTTGACCTTCAAATGACCTTGAACCTGACGCGATAAAAGTCAAAGGACGCCAGATTTGTATTCGGCGACCCCGAAAACCATAGTAAACCAGAGCTAACCTCAGAATACATGTTTAAGAGTGTCAAATCTCTCGAAAATACAGTTGGTGGGTAGTGGTGTTTCCTATATTTGTAGGGGGGTGGCGGTGGCTGGGGGGTGGAGGGTAGTCCGTTTAGCGTGCAATCGACTCGGGATACTTATAAGATACTACCATGATTTTTTCAGATTTTTTGCTCCAAAAATAAATTAGGCCAAAAACCGGCCTTACCGACCCTCCCCCTTTATTTACGCATTAACATTTGGTAAGTTTAAGAACAAATTAAATGAACAAATGCATATTTTCGGCGTTTTCAAGAAAAAATAAATGTTTTTTTCATCTGACCTTGCTCAAATCATATAAAACAAATTTAGTTATGCATTCCCTACCGAAAGAAATCTCTGAGTTTTCTTTAGCGAAATAGCCTAGCCCATTTGAGTCTATAAACAGAGTCGATTTGAAACAAAATAGTCTCGGAGATAGTTTGAGAGATTTGGGTCCTTTTCAAGATCCTTTTAGTGGTCCTTTTAAGAGTGGTGCGACGGTAATATAATGTTCCTTTTGTATTCGTCACGTACCGGGCGGGCAGAGTTATTTACAGTAGTTGGTCGTGGCTAATACGATCTCCTTTTTTAAATTTCTCTTCAAATTATTAACACTTTTTTTTAATTGATGAATTTTCTCATTACACTTTTTTATAATTATAATTTATATACTAATATACAATTTTCTAGTCGAATTCAAAAATGTTGTCTTTTTTGCTGTATCTCATTCCATTTACGAGAAACGTTGTATTAATTCCAATTTTAAGTATTTAAAAAAAGAGTTAGATATCTGAAATCATCGAAACCCGTAGATTCCGAATTATTATGTTTTAGGCTGTTGACTATGAAATTAAAAAAATCTACTTCTAAATTTTAATCCGGAAGCTTAACAAAGGACCCTTGAGTGTCGGCTACTCTATTGATATAGCCTCTCTGCTTGTTATTTACTCGTATGATCGAATACTTATTTCAATTTCAGACTCTCTGCTTGTTATTCATGATCGTATTGCTATTTCGATTCCCGAAAGGACATTTTAAAGCCTTTAAAACATTTAAAAGAACTATCTGGACCTTAAAACGTATCCACCTGAGTGCCTGCGGAGAATTTCTCTGAGATTTTTTGACTTAAAGAATTTTTAGTATATACTCAAAGATTCTTTTCGGTAGTGTTAACATTTGTTAATTTTACAAACAAATTATATAAGAAAATGCATATTTTCGGCGTTTTCAAGCAAAAATGAATCGTTTTTCCATCTGATCTTGCTCAAATCATATTCCAAAAATTTATTTATGCATTAAAACTGGTTAATTTTACGAAAAAATTATATAAACAAATGCATATTTTTGGCGTTCTCAAGCAAAAATAAATCGTTTTTTTCATATGATCTTGCTCAAATTATATTCATCAAATTTAGTTATGCATTCACATTTGTTAATTTTAAGAACAAATTATATAAACATATTGACAGTTGAACAGTTTTGAATTTTAAACATTTGAAATGAAAGTTCAACACATCTTTCATTGGGAATTTTTTCATTTAAACGCTAGAGGATTTACAAGTACTGTACAATAAAAGTAATGTACAAATACTAGTTTGGGAATTCATGTTTCTGATCGAAAATTCTGGAGTTTAGTTGACAGAAGTTGGGTTGGAAAATGAACTATGTTGCTGAAAACTTGGGTTTCTATTTTTTTCCAATAAGAAATCATTTTTTCCCTAAAAATTAAAATATCATTTGCTGATAAAAATTCAATTTTTGTAGAAAACAAATATAAGAGAACAATAATCAGTGAATTATTCTCTCAAAAATAATTCTTATAAGTAAAATTAATATTGGTAAAACATGTAACTATTTTGTTGAAAGCCCGTTTATTTGAGTTAGAAATGTGTTTTATAACTGAACATTCAAGTATTCACGTTAAAGAGTCATCATTGGAGGCAAAAGTTAATTTCTTCATTAGAAATTTCAACTACCTTGGTTTTGAAATTTATTTTTTGGTTGAAAATTTAACTACATTCTTGAAAACACGTTTTATCGTTTGATAATTAATTTTCTCCAACGAAAAGTTAACTGCAGGTTTCTAGTTGCAAATTTATTTATTTCAGTTTTAAATTTAAGTACATAATTGAATGAAAATTAATTTTTCTGTTTGATAATTGAAACTATTCAAGAGGCGAAAAACGCTGCTTTTTCAAGGCCCCATGATTATTTTATCACATTCTCATCCATAACGAGAAGAGTTTTATGCGAAAAATGATTTTCGCGAATTTAATTAAATTTAGAAGTTTTGAGGCTCCTTGAGTCAGAAAAACAAGTTTTTACATCGGTATCTGTCTGTCTCTCTGGCGTCTACGTCGTCATTATTGTGGTTGTGGTTGTCTGTATATCGGAAAACTTTTGAAAGAATAGTCGGATTGGATTGTGGTTTGACACAGATTTTTTTATTTTAAGAATTGTATGTAAAAATTGTACTATTTTTATTTTTATTACAAATATTTTTCTTCAATTAAATATTTGCAATAAAAGTGTTTCGAAGAGATTTGTTAGAAATCTTGCGGGGAATAAAATTAGTATTTATAGGTCGACAAAGGTTTGTTTTCTTCACCAAATTTGGCTTTCGTCTAAATTTTTCAGTTGTTTTTACTGTAGTACAATTTACGTTTGCATCTCGGGCGAAGAAATCCATTCTATTGTTTGACAAATATTCTTTGTAAATCAACATTTTTCACAGAAAATTACCCTGAGTGACAGAACGAAATCGAAAACAATAAGAGTTAATTTATTCAGGAACAAGCTTTTTGAACAAAAATGACCTTGAGTGAACCTTTAATATATATTTGTTAATTTTTACAAAAATCAGGCGTTATTTTCTTACAACAAAAAATTTTGTGGGGGGGGGCAAATTATCAAAAAATAAATAAAACTTGAAGTTGTATGATTTTAATTTGTAACTAAATAATTTGAGAGGTTTCAATCTAAAATGATCGAACACTTCCCATACAAAAATTCAGATGAAATATTTAAATAGCTTTAAATTTGAAATTATTCAATATATTCTGAAGACTACAAATTTAAAATGTCTAAATTATTAAGGCTTTAAATATTTTTGAAATTGCTGTTCTGGAGACTAAATAGCACTTATTCTTTTATTAAGAAATCACAACCAAAATATATGTGATAGAATCTCTTTAAATATGAAATTAGTCTACTTTTTCATGTTTGAGCTACAATTATTCCACTTTAGAGTTATAAATTACAGTCGTGAAAAAGCAATAAAATGTTTGAATTAATTTATATATAAAACAAAAAACCTTTGTATGATTCAATCTAAATGCAGCTGCAAAAATTTAATTTGAAATGCGTTGAATTCAAGGTATAGTTTAAAAAGAAAACTGAAAGGAAAGGATCGACTTTCAAAAGAAGCGA
>NC_046660.1:138728833-138737480 GCF_010883055.1 Belonocnema kinseyi
CTTATTTTCTAAGAGAAAATCACCCCTGTTTACCAGTCACTGAAATGGATTAGAAAAAAATTGCCAAGATCCAAGAATAAAAATTGGATGTGCAGCGAATTTAAACATTTTTAGTTGAGATTATCTTTAACTTTGTGATATCAAAAATTTCCATACACATTTCTTTTTGATAATACTGTAGGAAAAAATCAACAAGATCGAGCGCCGAAATTATAATTAGAGCAAATTTTCTGTAATTCTATGGGGACAGCTGAAATATTCCGAAAAATAAAATTCCCGACTCGGTAAAACTCTGTCCCAAAAAATACAATTCCAAAACTAATAAAATTCCTGAACAGTTTATAATATTAATGAATTTGAAAATTCCCAAATAATAAGACTCCCCAAATAAAATTGTTTCTTAATCAATATTAATTATTTATTAAAACTACGATAATAAGATATTGTTATAAAATTAAGTTTTGTTTAATATTTAAAGTGTTAAAAATTATTGTTTGAATTTAAAATTAAAATTATACAAAAAATTTTACCGACAAATTATTATATAAAAACACGTGTTTTTGAATTAACATTTCGATTTTTCAGAAGAACTTTCGTGATTTAAAAAATACTATATACATTTTCAACCAAAATATCTTATCCAGAAATATATTTTGTTTTAATTATTATTTTAAATTTAAACAATAATGCTTAAATAAGCGAGAAGAGCACATCTGCCGAAGGAGGGTCGAAAACCCGACTGAACCCCTGAACATGAATTTGAAGAAAAACTGCGTTACACTATTTATGCATGATCTCAATAAAGTAATTTAAAATAATTGTCCTGATATTAAAAACAATCCATTTTTAAATCCGTAGTAACCAATTTTTTATTATTAAGAGTTTATAAAAATTGTTAATTGGACCTAGATAATTTATAACATTATCAAATCTAGCAGATAAACAAAAAATAAATAAATTACAATTAAAACTCCTCGGGAAAGATAATTGCCAGAGATTTGATGTATAACTGAAAATCTTTAAAACTAAAAAATTTCAAATACTCTTAATTTGAATGATTAGAAATTTGTACTAATTTTCAGCAGTGACTGAATTCCTAACTACAGGCCTCGGACTCACCACACTATTAAACTATTTTACACTTTTTTGAAACAATGACACTATTTTTGTACTATTTCGAAAAAATTAGATGAAATACACTAATTTCAAATAAAGTCCAATTTTCAATTAAACAAAATAATTTTCAACAAAATGCATAAACCTTTATCTAAATAGTTGAATTTTCTACTAAGATCAATTTCTATAAAATTCTACTAAATAATTTGAACAATGGATGTGCTTTTAGTACAAATTTTACATAATTATTTTTTCATTAAATTTTTTCTAAATAAATTTAATCGTAATTACAATTTAAAATTCTATAATTTTAGCATCTTTCACTTTAAAACATTCAATTTAGTTTACAGTTAAAAATTTTAAAACTTGAATCACTTTAAAGTTTGGACTGAGAATTATTTTTATTTTTAATTTAAAATTTTCGAATAATTTAATTTTGGACGAAATAATATTAGCTTTGAATCTTTAATGATACAATTTTCATAATTTTTTTTATTTTCGAAATTTTAATTTGAAATAATTATATTTAGAGATTCTTCAATTAAAAAACAAAATATTAAAATTTAAATGCTTTCAATTCATTTGGGATTATTTATTTTTAATAAAGAAATTGATAAGTTTACAATTCGAATTTTTAAAACTTGAATCGCCTCGAATTGAAAATTATTTTTATTTAAAAGTTACATTTTTTTAATAATTCTATTTTGAACGGTTTAATTAGCTCTGAATTTGTAATGATAAATTTTAATACAAGATTTGCATTATTAATGTTGCAAAAATTTATTTAGAAACAACTATCCGCATTCAGTTAGTTTAAAATTTTTAATACTTTAAACCAGTGGTCGGCAAACTTTTTGCCCTCTTTTTAGGTAAGGGCAGGTTTGACCCTAGAAATTTTTTTCATCTGCCGCGCTTTGTTCAGCAACGCTATGTTTTTCCTGAGATGGGTTGGTTTTCCTGGGCAAGGCTGAATTCTGCCGTCCCAACAAGAAAAGTCGTAACTACATTTCGGATGAGTCCCCTGCCATCCCAATTTCGGTTACGTTGACAGGGAGCTCATCCGAAATGTAGTTACGACTTTTTTTGTTGGGGCGGCAGAATTGTTAGACGGGATACTCAATGTGAATAAAAAGTTACAAATGAATTTTGTTTTAAATTCTCATATTAGCGATTTATAAGTCTGGAATTCGAAATCTGTGACTTTCTTACGATTAAATACATCTAAACTTGTACTTGGGAAGTTAAAAATCAATGATTTGATGGAATTTAATGAAAAGTCAATTTCAAACGAAATGTGTTATAATGCGTTGATTTCCAGTATTTCAAGACGCTTTTTAGACTCCCTTTGTACGCAAGATTTCAAAGATTTTGGATTTCGAGGCTTCAGGAAGCTAATTTTCAAATTGAGAATTTTTTGTTTTGAATTTTAATCCCCGTTACTCGAACTGCTTAACAATGGAAGCGTCCACGGCAGGTTGGACCTTCTTGGTGGCAGCAGGTACTGCCACGAGATTCTGACTCGACCCGCCGCGGCAGCTAGGGCTGTCGCGCGGGAGTAGTTTGCCAACCACTGCTTTAAACCAAATCCTTTTATTAAAAGTTCCGTTAAGTTATACCAGAAAAAAGGTCCTCCAGGTTCAACTTTCAGAACCGAGTCCTTCCAACTGAGATTTTTTTGTGTGGGGTCATAAATTTTATCTCAGTTTCCCGTCGAAAAAAAATTGGTAGATCTTCAAAAAGGTCGAGCCATCCTGGTTCACGCTGCACCTGTGGACTGTGGAGAACCCTGGTCTAAGGATATAAAAAAAGGTATTTAATGAATAATTATTAATTGATTGCGAGTAATTTGAATATAAATATTAACAGTCCTGTTTAGATTGAATACATATATTAAATTTTAAACATTATATTACAAATAAAATTTCTAATTCTATGGGGTATCGAACCTACATCTATAATACCTATAAATCTATTGCCTAGCAGTCAGGAGTGCTAACCACTGCGCTAAACCTACAAATTGAAACTCTGTGAAAAAGCCATCCTCATAAGCTACAGTTCCGAAAAGTTAAAGTACCAAATTGTAAGCTCTCTTTTTCATATTATTTATTATTATGCGAAGTTATGTAAATGTAAAATACTCGAACTGTTAACAGGAATATCAATACAATAATTTTTAAATAAATAATTTAAATCGATTACAATTGCTTAACATTTCGTTTTTTCCGTTATAGACTACTGTGCAACTTTCTGCAATGACAGGAAATATACTTTTCATAAACATTAAAAATTTTTAATGACACACAATTCAAAAGTTAAGAATTGCCATTGTTGTGAATAGTTTTTTTTTAAACTAAATAAAGTGAAACTCTATTATAGCGCCGATTTTGGGGCTGACGGCGGATGGGAACTAACTCACGTAAGCCAGCTCTGCTTTTGTTTGTTCACGCCTAAATACTCGTCTGAGTGACAACCGCAAACTCCGGCGTCGATTCTCGGAAAAGCTATAGAAGGGAGGGCTATTGAAGGGTTTCACTGTATTTTAATTTGATGTATGTTCAAGTTTTTTTCCCCTTCGTTTTTTCAACGGATGCAAATCTTACTAACAATAATATATCTTCGATAATAATTGGAGTAATGTAGAAATTTAAACGTTTATTGAAGGTTTGGATAAGGAAATCAAGAATTGTGAGCAGTTACACGCAGAAAAAAACAAAGGTTCCTGAATTAAAATAGTTCCAGATTGAATAATAGCACTGCTTGCTAAGATTCAGTCAGTAAACATGCCTTGAATATTGTCTAGTTAATACTCAACTATGATAACCCGTTTATAAAAATATTTATTAATACATTTTCATAGACATTTCTGACTAAACCTAGACATTCAACTGAATCTAAAGCTATTTAAATCGAAAGAAAAAATTCGTTTCACTTGATGTTTCAAAATTTGAAATTTATTGATCTAATTTACTTATGAAAATGTAAATTGTGATATTTGGCCAAATATTATCAAACATATATTATTTTTAAAAATGTTTGTAACAATTCATGTATTTTTTTTTAAACTTCATCTTTTTGCTTACAAATTCATTTATTTCGTGAAAAATTACTCTTTTTGACTGAAATATTTTTGCCAATTGAAAATCAATTGTTTTGACTGAAAAGTTAAATATGCTGTTTAGAGTTGAATTTTTTCTTTTTTACTTGAAATTTGGTTTGGTTTTGGATGTTACTTTCTTTTTATAACTAAAACTTCCTCTTTTTAGTATCCGTATCATTCTCACCCCCACGCCATATCAATCAATAATTACGTTGGGTGATGGGGTATGATTAAATCTAACTGTTCTTTATTAAAGAAGAAAGTAGTTGAACCTTCATAGAAGTACTTGAATTTTAAACGAAAAAAGATGTGTTATCAATCAAAAAATGTAATAGTTGATATTTTAAGCAAGAAAACATTTTAATTTAAATCAAAAGCAGCTAAATCGAATGAGAAGGGATCAATTGTTAATGAAAGAGTAAAATTCTTACTGAAGGCCGATGAATTTTTAAACAAACAGTTATTTGCATGTTTAATCATTATATAAGCTTTCGGTAAAGTAGTTGAATATGTGAATTGTTTCATATTCCGGTGCAGAAATGTGGTCATGGCCCAAACCGGGCCCAATGTTGGCAAAAGTAATAACTTAATCGATAAATTAAAATTTTTTTAAAATAATTACTTGTACCATTAACACCTAGCTAAAAATTAGCGTTATGTTCTTGAATTAAGAGTTCTTATTCTGATCCCTCTGATAGCTTAATTGGAAAAGCACCTGACCGGAAATCAGAAGTTTTGTGGTTCGATTCCCAAGGGAGTGAAGATGGAGTAGGATCTTTTTTTCAAGAAATAATTTTAATTTAATCGAATTTTGTCTAATGTAATAATTTTTCAGTTTTGAATTAAAATTATTTCTTGAAAAAAAGATTTTGCAAAAAAAATCAATTAAAATTTTCACAGAAATGTTAAGAAATATTTTTCATTATCTTGAAACTAGAACAATCTGTAAATAACTTCAAAATTTAATTTAAAATCGTAAAAAATCTACACTGTTATTAAAATATTGTTGAATCTTTTGAAATGTTAAATTATTTTTCATTTATTTTAATTTCAAACATATCTTAAAATGACTAGAATTTCTCATAAAAGTTTGATATAATTCTGCAAAATGAAGAAATACCTTTAAATTTTATCATTTCTGTTTAAAATTTTAAGAATTCTTTTGAAAGCTTCTTCAATATCCTCTTAAAATTAATTTTTTAAAGATTAAATATCATTTTTAATTTTCATAGGAATCTGAATAAAATGTTCGCATATAATTATATTTTTAATTATTTTGGAATCTTTTCAAGTTTTATATTCTATTCGAATTTCTTTCTAAACTTCTAAATATCGTTTAAAAGGAATCGGATTATCCCCACATTTTTAAATAAAATATCCAAAATTTCAACAAAAAATCCTGTAAATCTTCCAAATTATTTTGTTGAAAATTTTATAAATCTGTTTAAATCTTTTTAAATATAGTTTGAATATTGATGAGGGGTTTTATACAAAATATTCAAATTTCCTACCCGAAAATATGAATGTTTAATAAAAACGTAAATTTTCAATGTAATAAAATAGTTTAATTTTTATCAAAATACTTGAATATAAACATTCATATGAAGTTTCAACAACAATAATAATCTTGTACCAAAAAAGAAGACATTTTAATACATGAATTTGCATTCAATTAGTGAATTTTTCTGTAAAAAACAACTTCAATTATAAATGAAACAGTTACGTTTGAAGTTTTAAAATCAATTTTTGAGTAAAAAGGACATTTCAACTAAATAGCCAGATTATCAGCCAAATTAATTATTAACTAAAAAATTTAATTTTTATTCAAAAAGATTAATTTTTAACCAAAAACAACGAATTCTATACAAATTAGTTACATTTTTTTGACAAATGCGAGTACTTCAAATAAACTTGTATGTAGGCGTAATATCATTAAATTGTACTGAAATTCATACAGTGATTTTTATTCCACCTTGATAAAAGAAAATTTTTCAAATGCGCGTACACAGTGAAGTTGAGTCCTCTGGCTATAAATTTACTCATGCTAAAAGAACTCAAATGATGCTTCAGATTCGGGAGTGACCCGTGTATTATATTGAACTCTGTTTCAGTGGGGTTTCAAACATAAAAAAGCACATTACAATAGTAAAATATATAGAAAACTATTTTGCGAGAGAAAATGTAGTACAGGAAATTTTGATGAGGCAAAATATTCAATTGAAGAGATTATTAAATTACTGAAAAAAAGTAAGAAAAAAAACTGAAATTAATGAAAGTAAAAGTTTTACTATTATAAAGTTTTTATTCTTTCTGGATTTTTATTAAATATATAGTGCATAGATTGTCTGATAAAAAAAATTTTTGAAAATGTTTAGTTGGTCCAAAATATAAAAAATAGCCAATTTCTGAATTTGTTTATTAAAATTATTTTAATAATAAATCAAATTGTAAGCGACTAAATTTTTCTGTGTATCGAATAAAACAAGATTGAATGGTGTTGACATGGTAGTCATTTCCCATTTGGTGGATAAAACTTAACACGTGAAGGTAATTTTTTTTGCAGGTAAAATTTACCCTGAAATCCACGTACTTCAAGATACTTATGGATATTTGAATATACTTCATGATATTTTTAAACAGCTCCTGATATTTAAATAAACATAATGATATTTGAAGCTACTCAAAGATATTTCAAGTACTTCAAGATACTTCAAGATACTTTAGGCTATTTCAAGGTAATCCAGAATATTTCAATGTACTTCGGCATAATTCACACACTTCAAGATACTGCGCATAATTCAGGATAATCCACGTATTTTAATATACCTCAGGATATTTCAATATACTTCATGATATTGTAAGATAGTTCCCAATATTTTCAGATATTTTATAATATTTCAAACTACTTGGATATTTCACCTATTTAAAGATACTTCAAGATACTTCAGGATATTTGAAGGTAATTCAGAATATTTCAATGTACTCTTTAAATCTAAATCAGTCAAATTTCACTGGTTGCCAGTGACATTTCACTGATTCAAGTAGCCAGAAATGGGTCACTGACAATCAGTGAAAGGTTATTACTTATTGATTCCGTGAAATAACCACTTTTGAGAGTTGGCAGCACTGCACCCTATCAATTTAGCAACCATTAACAAAATAATATTTTAGTACATTCAATCAAAGAATAATAGTAAAAACTTAAAACCCATAAATATGATCAAATATTAAAAAAGGTGAAAAGTTCCGATGCTTTTAAATGAAAACAACCTCACACATTACTTTAATTTTAAGATTGGAGTGTCATGTACAAACCAGTTAAGTAAGTACTTCCTACACGAGTTAGAATATATTTATCTCGCAGATAATTCAGCAAATTTACAGCTAAACATAACATGTTCGTTAATATTGTCAATTAATTCTTGACTGGGGTGCATATCATGAGAATTTGTAAGGTGTAAAGGTGCTGACTCCCGTGCAGAAATTGTCCGATTTCAAACGTAATACCGATCTGGCCCCGATCGGATTTCACGATCTGGCCCTGATCGGTAGAACCGTGTGGCCCATACCTGGGCCCGACCGGGCCAGACCAATTTCCTACTGAAACGCCATCTCCATGCGCTCGAAGAACTAGTGCTGCTTGTTTTTTTCTGGTAGTGCAGTGAAATTTGTATACATAATACTCATTTAAAATATTCTAGCAATGTTTATAAATGCATAAGGCGAGTAAGCCACGTGTTCAAAGGCACCAAACACCAGTCAGTAGAACTCGAAACCTGTGCGAGGAATATGAGAGTCAGTAATTACACTCTGCGGGCTCAGTGAAACCTAACCTCAAATAAATTAATAATTAATTAAATTTTTTGACGTAAAATTAGTGTATTTACTATCAAATGAGTCAAATATTATTATATGATGAAATTGATTAAGTTCTTTTGTTTTCAATTATTATTAAAGAACTCAAGGTTTTTCGATTTAATGTAGAGTTAAAATCATCAAATCTATTGACAAGAAATGAATTGCAGTATGCACAAAATTGTAATATTTTTAAATTATAATAGTAAAATATGTGATACAATCGATTATGTTACTGATACTTTGATTCTGTATTAATAATAAATTTAATACAGAAATACATTAAGGACAAATTTTCATAACATTCCAGCAAGAACTAGTTACTCAACTGCGCATGCGTCGCATTCAGCATCTAATTGGTTTCGCACGAAGTTTAAAATGATAAACGAAGTTTTTTTTTCTTTTTTATTATAAACAATGCAATTTCAACCTATAAAAATGTCCGTTAGGTCGAAATGAATTAATAATAATAAAAAATAATTAAATGCATATTCTGTAAATAATATTTAAAACAACCAGAAATATTAAATTCAAAAATTTTCATTTTTGTTTAAAAGTTGTTTGGTCTATATTTCTTCT
>NC_046660.1:138737580-138740757 GCF_010883055.1 Belonocnema kinseyi
AAGCATTCGAAAATGTCAAGTTGTAGGGAATCTTTTTGCGAAAAACTTTTTCTAATTTGTTAAAAAGTTTCATAGGCAACATTTTTTCAAGAAATTAAAATTATTGCTTAAAATATTTCTGGTTATCATTAATTTTTTTCATACAAAACAAACCCTTTCCTCGAAACTGATACCATCCACAATAATTTTACGATTTTCAAAAGCATAATTCAATTTTGTATTCTGAAACCTTTTCTTTTCGTGCCTGTAGTACGTTAATTTTGACTTAAAATAACTTAATTTTTAAATTCAAAATATTAAGGACCCGACCTGGACTGGTCTGGCCCCGATCGGGGCCAGACCGAGATTTCTGCACGGGCTGTGTCTTATCATTTGTTGATCACGTTGGTCCAAATGAAATTCATCAACCCCAAAATATTGTCGAAAATCATGCACGAATTTTAATGAGAGCCTATTCTTGTAATTCGCACTCTTTGTGCGACCTTAGCTAAGCTGGCTGTAAGCAGATGTCATACATACTTATGTCTTTGCTTAGACCTACAGTTGGGGCACAATGACATCCCGTGCAAAAATCTTGGTCTGGTCCCGATCGGGGCCAGACCAATCCAGGTCAGGTCCCGATCGGGATTCCTGGTCGGGGCAAGGCCGCGCATGAAACGCACGCCCAGATCGGGGCCAGGTCGGGACACCCGATTGGGAAACCCGATCGGTGCCCGATTGGTACACGATGAGTCTCATTATAATCCATTCATAAATTTCACAAATGGAAATTTAATATTAGTAAGCTCGAAACTATCGAGTAGTCCTCTGCTTTCGAAGGCCACCTTAATATTTTGAATTTCCAATTAAGTTATTTGAAGTTAAAATTAACGTAATACAGGCACGAAAAGAAAAGATGTCAGAATACAAAATTTAATTATACTTTTGAAAAACCTAAAATTATTGTGGATGGTATCAGTTTCGAGGAAAAGGTTTGTTTTTTATGAAAAAAAAATATGATAACTAGTCATATTTTCAGCAAAAACTTTAATTTCTTGAAAAAATGTTGTCTATAAAACTTTTTAACAAATTAGACAAAGTTTTTTCGCAAAAAGATTCCCTACAACCTGACATTTTCAAATGCTTCCAAAGAAAATCATCGGGAAATAACCTATGATTTACGATTTATTAACATTTTACTGTAAATAAATTCAATTTCTTGTCAATTGCATTACTTCTTGAAAAATTCGAGAAGGTGGTTGTAGATAATTTTTGATTGTATCACATTTTTTACTCTTATAATTTAAAAACATTACAATTTTGTGCATACTGCAATTCATTTCTTGTCAATAGATTTGATAATTCTAACTCTACATTAAATCGAAAAACCTTGAGTTCTTTAATAAGAATTGAAAACAAAAGAACTTAATCAATTTCATCACATAATAATATTTGACTCATCTGATGGTAAATATAATAATTTTAACTAAAACAATTTAATTAATTATTAACTAACTTGAGGTTAGGTTTCAATGAGCCCGTAGAGAGTAATTACTTACTCGCATCTTCCTCGCACAGGTTTCGAGGTCTACTGACTGGTTATTGGTGCCTCCGAACACGTGGCTTACTCGCCTTATGCATTTTTAATTATTGCTAGAATATTATAAACGAGTAGTATGTATGCAAATTTCACTGCACTACCAGAAAAAATCAAGCAGCACTAGTTCTGCGAGCGCATGGAGATGGCGTTTCAGTAGGAAATCGGTCGGGCCCAGGTATGGGCCACAGAGTTCTACCGATCAGGGCCAGATCGGTATTACGTTTGAAATCGGGCGATTCCTGCACGGGATGTATCTGTAGCGGATGAATTTTCTCTGGACTAAATGTGATCAAATGAACGATATGCACATACATCATGCTACATGCATCAAAACTCGCCTATAGTTATACAGTAGAGGGAAAGGATTAATTGATGATGATTTATTGGCTTGTAAGCTATCATAATTGTCTTATAATTATTCCTATAGTACCAAGAAAATGTTAGGAACTTTATTATAGGTCTATGATGATTTTTCACGATACTTCTTCGTAAGGGAAGCTTCCTTTAGTGCAGAAGCCCACCCCATTTCCGTCGGATCAACGAGATCCATTCAAGTTTTCTTCTCTATTCTTATGTTAAATGATCTCCAGAATCGAAAACTGTACAGCGAAGCTCTGGCAAATGTGCCCGCCACGAGATATTCGCAGTTGAGTATTCTGTTATGATTGTAACATTAAAAATTAAAAATTGTTTGAATATTTATGTTAATGCTGTTAGACAAGCTTATAAGGAATAACAGTTGTTTCCGCATTTTCCCGCTCCGACAACAATATTATATGGTTGAGAAAAAAGAAACACTCTTTAGAAAGTACCAACTGAAATACAGATTTTTGCGATGAACACTGATCCCTCACACTTCATAATTTGCAAGATAACAGAGCTTTTGTTAGAAGTCAAAACTCTGTCGGTACGTAAAATTTGATTCGAAATAGCGTAAACTTCGAATTATCGAAATTTAGAACTTGGAGGTATCTAATATTTTTAACATTTAAAGAATAGGAGTTTCAGCAAGGACCAAAAGAAGTCTTTGTGGAATATATCATTTAAACAAATAGAACGTCAAAATTGTACATTTTACGAATATTATTTGTTTTCTCCGAAGAGAAGACTCAGAGAAGTCGCTACCTATCAGAATTATTACAAATATATTTAAGAAATATAAATATCAGGCTTAAGATTTACGTCAATTGTTATAAACAATTTCTATAAACAATTATTTTCATCTGGTGCTCAACCACAACGAAAAGCTTTATCTTGATTAGAAATTCCTAAATATCTCCTAGAAGTAGTATTAAAGATGAAAAATATCAATAATTTAACAATTATTATTATTACAAATATTATAATATACAAATTGTAATATTTATTTTTCCAAAGTATTGTTTTGATCATCAGACAACTTTCAAATTAATTCAAAATTAAAATAAATAGCTGTAGAAAAATAAAAATGTTAAATATTTCTACACTGAAAAAAATAGTTGGTTGGGACAACTAAAAAAGTAGTAGGGCCAACTACTTTAGTTTGTAATATATGCCGCTGCTATGTAAGTAGTTGTGGCTACTACTTTTATTCGCAAGATTGGTAGTAGTTGTCCTTA
>NC_046660.1:138740857-138742658 GCF_010883055.1 Belonocnema kinseyi
GATATCTGTCAAAGTTTTCAAATATTTTCAATCTCTTAAAAACTTCTAAAATTCCTAAATATCCTTTAAGCTGAATTTAAACTAGAATTATTCCTACAATTTTCTTAGACACTTCTGAAATTAAGTTTTTTCTAACTTTAATCTTAATCTTCTACATTCTTTTTCGAAAATTTAGCAAATAATTGTAAAGGTTTTAAAATATTTATAAATAGTTTTTTTAAATTAATTTTTTAAATGAAGAATCAATTAAAATTTTTAAAATTTTTTTGAAATCTTTACAAATCTTAAATAGTTTTTGAATTTTTTCAAAACCTCGAAAACTTTAAAATATCTCTCGAAATAATTCAAAGTTTTCCTACAATTTTTTAAAATCTTTCAAAGATTACAAACATTGACATAAAATCTGCAGAATCTTTTTCGAAATATTTTCACATCTTCAAAGCTTGAACCTAATCTTTTAAAATAAAACCTAAAGTATTTAAATATTATTCTTACCTGTAACCATAATTTCATTTTTCTCGTATCTTTAAAAGTTTGAAACTTTAGAATGTTTCAAGGTGTTATGAATAAAGTATAAATATGACACTGGTAAAACTCTGATCTATTTCAATATTCTTTGATTCTTTTGAATTGTGTAAAAATATATAAATTTTTTTAGAATATTGCAAACTTGGAATCTTCATTTGAAAGGCAACGGAAGAATCTGCAAAAAGTGATGAAAAATTTGCAACCGCTTCCAGCAGTTGTTGGAGAAACTACAAGCGAAATAACGGAGTCATATGTTATTATTGATGATAACCGTTTCCGATTGGAAAATCGTTTGAGGGCAGTAGAGGTTTGCTTTAAATGCATTCACGCATTGCATGCGTCCTACCCTGTACAGAGTGAACTCTTATGGTTATTGTTGCAAAAAGCGAGTTTCGGTATTGAAACTGTGTGGGATAAACCGATTCCCGAGTTAAGTTTGATTTGTCATAAATTAAGCAATATGTCTTAGTCATTTAAACTCCGTCAATGATATTATTATATTTCTTCAGTGCGAAGCAATATTAGTGAGACAAGTCCCTTAAAAAATGTTCGTTTATTAGCTTTTACGAATAATTTATTTTGTCTTTAACGAACTATTGCGAGCATCAGCTTACAGATAATCTTTTATCATAATGCCTCGTTGCACAGAATGCTCGACCACACTGCCTACAATTACGGGCTTGCAATTACATCTTAAAATAGTCCATTGTATTTATAATTCCAATATATTTCGATGCCAAGAAGATAACTGTTTTAGGAATTTCGACTCTTGGACAAAATTTAAATATCATTTAAGTTCATTCCATAAATATCAGAGTAATGTAGCCGTTCATACAGCACCACAGAAACGTAAACGTGATGATGAAAATAAATATCAAGATATCAAAAATGTAGACGAAAACTCACTAGGCAAGGGGAATCCTGCTGTCCCCGACGATTCGTCCACTTTACCTGACTCTAAAATTGATAACACTCCTGCATCGTCGATTGTTGAAATCCAACCAAAATTTGTTGATTTCTTTGTGGACTTTGTTGGAAAATTGTATGCTGCTCCTAACTTGCCACGAATACATGTACAGGGAATTTTTAATCAATCGAAAGAATTAGTGGACGAAGTTTTGTGAACGGTAAAATCCATCGTATACAATACTTTAAGAAGTAATGAAGTTAACAAAGAAAATATTAATTCCATTGATGATAGTTTAAACGAAATATCAAAAGCTCTTGATATGTTTTCTACTGAACATAGGCGATTTAAGATTTTTGACAAAAC
>NC_046660.1:138742758-138744006 GCF_010883055.1 Belonocnema kinseyi
GGAATTATAAATACAATGGACTATTTTAAGATGTAATTGCAAGCCCGTAATTGTAGGCAGTGTGGTCGAGCATTCTGTGCAACGAGGCATTATGATAAAAGAATATCTGTAAGCTGATGCTCGCAATAGTGCGTTAAAGACAAAATAAATTATTCGTAAAAGCTAATAAACGAACATTTTTTAAGGACATGTCTCACTAATATTGCTTCGCACTGAAGAAATATAATAATATCATTGACGGAGTTTAAATGACTAAGACATATTGCTTAATTTATGACAAATCAAACTTAACTCGGGAATCGGTTTATCCCACACGGTTTCAATACCGAAAATCACTTTTTGCAACAATAACCATAAGGGTTCACTCTGTACAGGGTAGGACGCATGCAATGCGTGAATGCATTTAAAGCAAACCTCTACTGCCCTCAAAGGATATTCCAATCGGAAACGGTTATCATCAATAATAACATATGACTCCGTTATTTCGCTTGTATTTTCTCCAACAACTGCTGGAAGCGGTTGCAAATTTTTCATCACTTTTTGCAGATTCTTCCGTTGCCTTTCAATTGAAGATTCCAAGTTTGCGATATTCTAAAAAAATTTATATATTTTTACACAATTCAAAAGAATCAAAGAATATTGAAATAGATCAGTTTTACCAATGTCATATTTATACTTTATTCATAACACCTTGAAACATTGTAAAGTTTCAAACTTTTAAAGATACGAGAAAAATGAAATTATGGTTACAGGTAAGAATAATATTTAAATACTTTAGGTTTTATTTTAAAAGATTAGGTTCAAGCTTTGAAGATGTGAAAATATTTCGAAAAAGATTCTGCAAGATTTTATGTCAATGTTTGTAATCCTTGAAAGATTTTAAAAAATTGTAGGAAAACTTTGAATTATTTCGAGAGATATTTTAAAGTTTTCGAGGTTTTGAAAAAATTAAAAAACAATTTAAGATTTGTAAAGATTTCAAAAAAATTTTTTTAATTTTAATTGATTCTTCATTTAAAAAATTAATTTAAAAAAACTATTTATAAATATTTTAAAACCTTTACAACTATTTGCTAAATTTTCGAAAAAGAATGTAGAAGATTAAGATTAAAGTTAGAAAAAACTTAATTTCAGAAGTGTCTAAGGAAATTGTAGGAATAATTCTAGTTTAAATTCAGCTTAAAGGATATTTAGGAATTTTAGAAGTTTTTAAGAGATTGAAAATATTTGAAAACTTTGACAGATATC
>NC_046660.1:138744106-138789908 GCF_010883055.1 Belonocnema kinseyi
TACAAAACTGGTTAGTTACTGTTACCATCGAAGTAGTTGTTGTAGCTTATACCAACTCTACTAATAAGGAGCTTCTTGTCGCAACTAACCATTTTTTCAGTGTACTGTTAACAACAATAACATAAACAAATTCGAAAATGTAGCGTTTTACATGGGAAAAAAATGATTTTTTCTGCTCCATCATGTTGCTTCTTTCTTATTGGTTATAATTCAATAAGAAAGTGTGGCAATAACTCGTTAATGTTGTTATTATTATTATTAATATTTTAAATAAACAGTCATCTGAAGAAAGTTTGGGTCTGAACAAGCGGGTTTTTCGTAATGATTATTGTAATGCATCTCGATCGTAGTGCCTAATTAATGGGTAACTTTCTAAGTAATTCTGAATTAAAATTATATTAAATAATAATTTCGATTGAGAATTACTGAGAAAGTTCATTATTTAGGTACTACCATCGAGATGCATTAAAATAATCATTACGAAAAAACCGTTTATTCAGACGCAAACTTGCTACAAATGACTGTTGATTAGAAAACTGCAACATGACTGAGCAGAAAAAATATTGTTTTCTGTTGGAAAAGGCAAAATTTTTTAATTTGTTGATAATATTACTATTAACAATATAAATATTTTACATTTTTATTTTCCTTTAGATATTTATAATAATTTTGAATTAATCTGAGAGTTGGCAGATGAGAAAAACAATAATTTGAAAAAATTCAAATAAAATATTACAATTTGTTTATTAGAATATTTATAATAATAACAATTGTTAAATTATGGTTATTTCCATCCTTAATACTACTTCTAGAAGATACTTAGGCATTTCTAATCAAGATAAATTGTTTTTATTATGGTTGAGCACCATATGAAAATAATTTTTTATATAAATTGTTTATAACGATTAAACTAAATCTTAAATCTAACGTTCATATTCCTTAAGTATATCTGCAATAATTCTCATAAATAGCGACTTCTCTTCAGTCCTTTCTTCGGAGAAAAAAAATAATATTCTTAAAATATCCAATTTTGACGTTGTATTTGCTTAAATAATAAATTCCACAAAGTCAAGCTGGAAAATCGGGCCAAATTAGGTTCTGCAGAATTTAATTCTGAGTAATTTAATTCTGAGCTTGTTTTATGTAACACTAAATGATATCTTCTTTGCTTTATTAATCTTCCGCAGGAGTATAGAAAATTAAATAAAAACTATACTTTCTACATTTATTTCTTTAAATTTAAATATTATTTTATTCATAATCAAGTTTCCAGTAAGACTTCTGTATGCACTGAAAATTCGACGCAGTAACTGTAGTTTGAAAACTACGCAAAAGTCCCCTGATTATGAATATCAAGGATAAGATTTTTGTACAATTATTTTCGGAAAGTTCATAGAGAAACAAAACTTGTATGTCGTAAAAAATTTTGCATGCAATGACCCGTTTTCAAGTTTTCCGGTGGAGCTACAACTGTTGTTAATACATAAGTGTTAAAAATGGTCCCATTTTAACAACTGCGTATACATGTTTTTTTATTCTTCATAAAAGACTTTGTGCACATTGTACAAGGTCGGTGCTATAACTTGTGTACAAAAATCCAGCAAAAATCTTAATTGTGTTTTTGTTAATAACAATTTTTCTAAAAAATTACAGATATTTTATATTGCTTTACTTTTGGAACGTGTTTTTAAGATTATATACTAAACAAACAGTTGGAATCTTAGAGATTTTCATTTAATTCAAATGATTTGTTAACTATGGCCTTATAAACAATTAATTGAAAAATAATGTTTGGTCTGGCCCAGGTGCAATTGTACAGTTAATATTTTCGATGTTTTAATGTTATGTACCTCATGGGTTCTTCATAATCTTTCTCTCTGTCACCACTCTGAAAATATCCTTCTTTTGTATATAACAATTGTTATAAAATAAATCCTAGATGTACATAATCTGCTCTTTTCATTCGCGTTCCTTGAATCAGATGCAGAGAAAACTGTTATCTCTCCTTTGTTTGATCCTAATACTAAGAATTTGTTAATTACGGCCTTTTAAATTACACAGCCACACAAAAAAAGTGTGCGGATCTGGTAACAAGACACACGTATTCCTATGAATTTTGGGGCGCTGAATTCAAATTCGGTATCAAAAATTACCCATCACGTCATTGTTGAGCCGTAACCTCAAAAAATGACGAAAAATCATGCACTGAGGCAAATAAATTTCAAAATAATGCCAGTGATGCAAATTTTCACTTCAAAAACGTATCGGCAACTGTGAAGGATCAACCCTTGCCTGATATCAACTTATTTAACATAACTTTACCCAACAGAACCTGACCTCACCTAACCTAAATTAACAGAAATTTATTGAACTACACGTAAAGCTCTGGAAGCATATTTTCCCAGTAGCAAATGTGTGCTACATCGAATGAGTCACCTCGAGCCTAACCTAGAAATAAATCTAACCTAGCCTAACCTAACCTAACCTCACGAAGCACAATTAAACTGATTGTGTTGTCCCGTTGTGTTTGCGGTACCGTTTGAATCAGCTTGGGCTTAACCTGCAAAGAGGTCAAACCTATCCTAACCTAACCTAACTTCACGTAACACAATTAAACTCATTGTGTTGTCCCGTTGTATTTGCGGTACCGTTTCATTCAGCTTCGGCTTAACCTACATAGAGGTTTAACCTATCCTAACCTAAAAAAACCTGACCTAACCTAACCTAGCCGAATTAAATTCAACCACACGTGTAGCTATGCAAGCGTACGGTTCTCAGTCTTAAATGTGTGCTATACTTAATAGGTTAACTCGATCTTAACCTACAAATTAATCTAACTTAACAGAACTTAACGAAATTTTGCTTAACGCAACAGAACTGTAACTTAAACATGCAAATGAATGAGTTTTATTCAAAAAAAATTTTTCTCTGCTTTTCTTAGACTTAAGGGATATATTTATACTATCCTTCGTGTTTACATTTTATCTTGCAAATGAGTAATGTGCGTCTAAATTTTTAACCACCTGTAGAAAAATGAAATGAATTTTATTGTGTTACAACGGGAACACTTAAGTTAAGTTGTGTTGCGTTAAGCAAAATTTCGTTAGGTTCTGTTAAGTTAGATTCATTTGTAGGTTAAGATCGAGTTAACCTATTAAATATAGCACACATTTAAGACTGAGAACCATACGCTTACATAGCTACACGTGTGGTTGAATTTCATTCGGATACGTTAGGTTAGGTCATATTTTGTTAGGTTAGGATAGGTTAAACCTCTATGTAGGTTAAGCCGAAGCTGATTCAAACGGTACCGCAAACACAACGGGACGACACAATCAGTTTAATTGTGTTTCGTGAGGTTTGGTTAGGCTAGGTTAGATTTATTTCTAGGTTAGGCTCGAGTTGACCCATCCGATGTAGCACACATTTGCTACTGGGAAAATATGCTTCCAGAGTTTTACGTGTAGTTCAATAAATTTCTGTTAATTCAGGTTAGGTGAGGTCAGGTTCTGTTGGGTAAAGTTATGTTAAATAAGTTGATATCAGGCAAGGGTTGATCCTTCACAGTTGCCGATACGTTTTTGAAGTGAAAATTTGCATCACTGGCATTATTTTGAAATTTATTTGCCTCAGTGCATGATTTTTCGTCCTTTTTTGAGATTATGGCTCAACCATGACGTGATGGGTGATTTTTGATACCGAATTTGAATTCAGCGCCCCAAAATTCATAGGAATACGTGTGTCTTGTTACCAGATCCGCACACTTTTTTTTGTGTGGCTATGTTATTAACTGCAAAATACGACTAGCCAAAGATTAGGTTGCAGTTAATTGTTTATAAAGCCGTAATTAAAAAATTCTTAGCAATAAGATCAAAAATAGGAGAGATAACGAATACAAAATCAGATTCGGTAAATGTAGGATTTTGTTGACAACCATTGTTATTAACAAAATAGCAATAATTTGAAAGTGGTGACAGACATTATTTTGCAGTTAATTCTTTAAAAGGTCACAGTTAAAAAGTAATTTGTAAAAAAATCTGTAAGAGACAACATTTTTGTTTAATATCTCATATTAAAAACACGTTTAAATACGAAAACTGTATGAAATATCCCTATGTGTTTATAAAAACCGTTATTAATCAAAAAACAATTGAAATTTTTGCAAAACAACAAAAGGATTTGTAATCAAGATAATTTCCCCAAGATTTCCTTACAAATGATATAGCATCCAGCGTGTACAATGTAAACGAAGTGTTTTGTTAAGAAGTTCAAAAAATTGCTCACGTAGTTCTTAAAAAAAGGAGTGGAGCAAGTGACCTGAAAAATGATTAAAATTTTTATCGAAAATTTTGGGTCCAATAGTTTCTGAGATACGTAGCCAAAATATGTCAATGGTATGGCAAATTCAATTTTTTATACCGCTCTAACTTGAGCATAAAAGTTTTCTTTCTCCATGAATTTTTCGAAAATAATTTCAGAACATTCCTATTATAAAAAATAGTGCAATTGTTTTAAAAAGTTGTTGCACCAGATTTAAAAAAAGTAACCTTGATATTAATAATCAGGGGACTTTTACTGCGTCGCAACTTTAGTGCATACAGAAGTGTTCATGGCTGCTGGATTATTAGTTGATCCTGTGAATAATGAATTAATTAATTAAAATTAATCGTTTGTTTTTGTAAAAGCGTTCCTGTTGTTAATAAATTACTTATTTGTACACCATCCTTGTTTTCATTTCCTTTTCCATTCAATAAATTCTTCACCCCAGTGAAGCATAGACAACGGCATAGGTTTTGAATAGGCAAAATTAATTAGAAATTAGATTAAATAATATTGTTCGTAATGAAAATATGTTTTAAATGATTTTTCAACTCCACAAACATAATTAACTTATAATTATAACAAATGTTATTCAAAAATTCCAAACTTTTCTCCAAATCATATGAAACATTTTTGCGAAAAATAAATTTAAAAAAAATTAAAGAATAAAACTAAAATTATGTAATCAATTTTGCACTATCTTTATGTAATTATATATAATAAAAAATATATTATTAGTCACTCCCATGGTTTTTTCAAATTTATTTTTTGAAAAAATACATCATATAATTTCAATAGACAAGTTTGGAATGTAATAATAAAATTTGGTATATTTATAAGTTAAATTTTTTTCTGGGATTGAAAATTATTGCAAAACCGATTGTCATTACGAATAATATCAATTAAGGTAGTTTCAAAATAATTTTGCCTATGCTTGCCGTGTTAAAATTTGCGCCATCTGCCCTCGACGCTAGTGAACTAACGCTAACGTACAGTCGCTGCAGGGGGGGTTATTCCCAAAAGATGGTAGTTAGCGTCATCTATTAATTTTCGTAGAACAACGATCCCTGCACTCTGTTAATTCGATAAGGCAGCACGCTGACGTATCACCTGTAAAGGGGCTAGTACTGCAGATTTCAACCGCATTACTCAATTAGACCTTGGCGAGTAGCGACACCTACCTATCGTTTTGCGTACTACGATCGTCAAATCCATCGCCCCAGTATTTCAAAAAGCGGCCATCATCATATTGCATCCATATTGCCTCAATATTTCGTACAATATTGCGGATGTTGCAGGAAATATGGGTGCAATATTGAGACAATATTCTGTGTTAATAGGGCGTGTTCAGTGAGTGGTCGTGGACTTGAAAATAATTAATGACAAGCAAGTGATAGGTCATAAGTTCCCAGCAAGACGTTCAGTGGGTTTAAAGTGACTGCTAGCAACTGGAAATTCAGAGGTTCAAAAGTTACCGTATGCGACTATAATCTCAAAAGGTTTTTCGTGTGCCGGTGGCACTTAGCTTCTTTTCATAAAAATAAGGGCAAAATGAAGTTAATGAGACACAAAAAATGATAATTAGAATTCTAGTTATCTTTTATTTCTCATTTTGCGTTTCTTATTTGATTAATTTTGTCTTTATTCTTCGTTTTTGGTTAATTATTTTGATATTCGACACACATAAGGATGGGCATATACATAGGCATGCACCAACCCATGGATACTCGACGAAGTTCTCCTGCCCATCGCAGAGTGCGCTGAATGTCGCCAATTATTTTCCACATAGTTGACCGAACCTGATCTTCAACCGTTTATCATGATCTAATAAATGCATGGTCTAGCCACTTGAGGGCCCCGTATCTTTCAAGTCATGCAACCGCTTGGTTCCACCATTTTGTTATTATGACCGCGCAGTTTGAGTTTGACGCGTACTCTGTACGGCGAACTATTATAGGAAAATCAGTATTATTTAGGAAAAAATATTATGAAAATATTGAAAGAATGAATTAAAAAAAAATGGGAATGGATAATGAATTATGTATATTAGAACACTGATTTTTTACTTGATCTTCGAAATTGTCGAGTGAAAACATTGTCGACGAATTACCATATAATGAACTATGAAAAGTAAATTAGCATTAGCTTAATTTCTATATGTTGAAAGTAAGACCTATTATTATTCTTACATTAATTAGACAATACTTTCCTATATTGTACTATTTTGCCTTTCTTTTGCATTTACATATAAATCTGTATGTCTGCAATCTTATAGGGGTTTGCCAACAACATTAATTGTAACTTTGAACAGTCTGTTAAGAATAAGAGAGATTTTTAACGTAATACAATGTGATTTCATATTGCATCTAAACAGTGGAAAGTCAAGAAGGAGTAACTGACTGAATGAAAATTGTACTTGACAGCCGTAAAACTTTGCGTGAAATTCATATCGCCAGTTAAATAAAAAAGAAATGTTACCTCGGAACTGGGTTAAAACTTTTTTTTAAACTTTCTTATTCGGCTCGTGATTAGGCGCGGATCCAGAGAAGGGCTTGGGGGGGGGGGCACACAATAATTACCATCTCCCCTCCCCTCTCAAGGGGGAGGTTAATAATCATTTTAAAGTTATTCTTCGCCCGGTTCAAATCCGGGCTGAGGCAGATTTTTTCTTGATTTTAAAAAGTTATTTGTATGAGAAAATCGTTTTAACGAATCAAAACTTATATTATTTATAAATAAGCGCTATCATTTTCGATGTCCTAAATTGAAGAATAAATCAAAAAGTTTATGAATTTTCAAAAATGATATTTCAAAAAATTTTAAGTTAAAAACATTAAAAAATTTTAATGAAAAATTTTTATCGATCACTTTTTAAATTAGAAGTTAAAGTATTTTAATTTTTAGTAGTTGCAAATGAATAATTGTTCAATTTTTATTTGTACATAGACATTATTTTATTTTTAATCTTATAAAACATTTGATAAAAGTATATTTTCTTACTAAAAAATCACTTTAAATATTTCCAGGTACCTCCAAAAAATTCATGATCTCGAAATCTTTTAAAATGCCTAAAAACCTACCAAATTTTGTATTAAAATCTTTTAAAATCTATATTTTCTTTTAAATGTTTTGGGAATCTTTAAATTATTATTTTTACAATTTTGGAAATTTTTAAAAATCTTTATAAATAAATATTCTCTTGAAATTAATTTTTCGAAATAAAAAGTATTTTCAATTTTATAAGGAATCTAAATAATTTTTTAAAATATTTTTATACCTTTTAAAATGCTTGAAAAGCTTCTAAATTTGTTGTTTGAAATCTTAAAAAATCTACCTGTTGTTAAAATTTTTTTGACATCCTTTAAAGTTTTAACTTATTTTTGAACTTGTTCGAAATTTTTAAATATCTCTTAAACTTATTCCTATTTTTTTCAATTTCATAACTATTCAATTGTTATTTTTTTATCAAACTTTGCTATTGTTTTGAAATATTCCTAAATATTCTGCTGAAATTAATGTTTCGAAATAAAAAAATCATTTTGAATTTCACCAGGAATCCTAAGACCATTTTTTTACTACATTGAAACCTTTCATAATCATTAAAAGGTTCAAAATTTTAATTTAAAAAATTAGAAGTATTTCCTTAACTTACTCGCATTTTTGCTAAATGAATACATTTATATCTGTTATTCACATATCAAAATTTAACATTTTCAATTATAAATAGAAATGTTTTTGAACATAACAATAAAGATAACATTGTGACGTTCTAAGTTTGAGTTTAGCTCCTTGAAATTTTAACGATTCCAGGCTTTCTGCTTCAAAAAAATTAGTTTTAAATTGTTTAGTTTTTAATATTCCATTTTAAATAAACAATCAAACATTGCTGACTGTTCAAAATTGCTCTTTTTCTTAAAAAAATTTTTAAATGGAAAAGGTTAAAAATAGTATATTTTCTGCTGAAACAACAGAATGTTTATAAATTTACAGTCGCAGGTTTACGTTTGATTAACTACTAAGGTTTTTGAATTGTAGCAGTTCAATCTTTAACGTCATAATCTGTAAATTTTTAAATTTTAACTGATTTAGAATCGCCCCATAAAATCATTCAATTATTGTTCAATGTCGAATACACGAACTACAGTTCAATTTTAAAAATCATTATTGAATTTATATTGACGTTTGATCAACTTAAAACGTTTTTTATCAAAAAATTTCAATCGCAAAAGCTTTTAATCTTTTATTAAGTAAGCCTTCAAAACTGTACTTAAAATTCTTTAAATGGAAAAAGTACCATAAAAATTGAAAATATAAAATTGTTATGGTAAAATATTTTCGAATTACACATTGTAAACTTAATGATTTCATGACTGAAAAATTTAACAATTACACTTAGCATTAAAAAAAAGTTGAAATCAAACTTATTTGAAATTGTATTATATATATTGCGATATAAAATTCTTGACATTTCAAGTGATTGGATATATTTTTCTTTTAAATCTTGTAAAATTCCCGGTCAAAGAAAAAATTCACGATTACTTCCTGGTCTAAAATAATTCCTTCGTCATTTCCCAGTTTACTGGTCCAGTGGTCACCCTGAATCATGATATTTCAGAACCTAATTTCTTTCTTCTCGAATGATAATACATATTTCGTGCTTGGTATCTTAACAATTTTTCATTAAACAATCAGTTAAAATAATATATAGTTAAATAATTCTGACATTTTACTATTTTTTAAAAGCACAATCTTCTTATTTTTAAGTCTTTTTTTTAATAAGTACAATCACTAGTTGATTTTCGCATTTCTTCAGTTCTTGGTATCAGCTTGAACTTTTGGTATCATAACGGAAAACATTTTCTTTTTATAACGAAGCCAAAAATCCAGAATTTTGAAAAAAATTATCTTCAAAAAACGAAAGTCGCCTTAAAATAGCCAGAATTCAGAAATAAAATATTTACCATTATTGATTGTTGTAAAACGTAACCTCGCAAATCTCGCAATTTCCCTGTTTAGCTTAAATGGTTATTCACAATAAAATGATGTGTCATACATCCTTGTGAGAATTCGAGAATCTGATTGGTTGCGAGAATTACATGGTTGGGAATCGACATTGGCTGTCAGACTCTCTTGCCGCATGTGGATATGACCAAAAATATTATAAACGTAGATGCGGTACGGGGCGTCAGAGTGGGGAATTATATATATAGGACATCACATTTTCTGCCCTATCGAGGTGCTGCCCACACCGTACTACGAAGTCGAATTCTTGTTTTATCATTCTTCGTAAAATATGACGGTAAGGCAGTAGAAAAATTTTTTGAGGTTAGAAAAGTTTGAAATGTATGTAAATCACTGAATTTTTTAGTATCTGAAGCCTGATCCAGGTTTTCAGTACAGTCGTTTTTTTAATTATATAAAAAAAAAATTTATTGAAAAATCATATTTTTAATTTAAACAAAACTATTATAGAAAGAAATTTCGAGATAAACAAGTGCTGAAAACATTTTTCTTTGACAAATATATTTTTTAATTGAAATAATCAAATATTTATACCAAAGAAACAACTTTTTAAATGTTTGAAGTGTTTGAACATTATTATTTAAATTTAAAATAAAAATAATTAAAACAAAATATATTTCTGGATAAGATATTTTGGTTGAAAATTTATATAGTATTTTTTAAATCACAAAAGTTCTTCCGAAAAATCGAAATGTTGATTGCAAAACACGTGTTTTTTATATTAATTTGTCGGTAAAATTTTCGTATAATTTTAATTTTTAATTCAAACAATAATTTTTAACACTTTAAATATGAAACAAAAATATATTTGATAAAAATATTTTATTCTCGTATTTTTAATAAATAATTAATATTGATTAAGAAACAATGTTATTTTGAGAGTTTTATTATTTGGGAATTTTCAAATTCGTTAATTGTATAAACTGTCCAGGAATTTTATTAGTTTTGCAATTTTATTATTCGGGGCAGAGTTTCACCGAGTCGGGAATTTTATTTTTCGGGATATTTCAGCCGTCCCCATAGAATTACAGAAAATTTGCTCTAATTATAATTTCAACGCTCGATCTTGTTGATTTTTCCCTACAGTATTAATAAAAAGAAATGTGTATGGAAATTTTTGATATCACAGAGTTGAAGATAATCTCAATTAAAAATTTAAAAATTCGCTGTACATCCAATTTTTATTCTTGGGTCTTGGCGATTTTTTTCTGATCCATTTCAGTGACTGGTCAACGGGGGTGATTTTCTCTTAGAAAATAAGTGATTAAAATTTGGAAAAATTGGGTAGACTTTTTTGACATCTAGGTATGTAAAAAGGGTAATCTTCCGAAAATTTAAAAACTAATTTAAGAACTATTTATACTCTTTTAAGGTGCCAATACAATTTACACAACACTAATTGTTAGGTCAGAAATAACATTATGGGATTCGAAATTGTTACAACGCGAATAAGTTTAATTTTAAAATTAAAAAATGCGAAAATACACCATTTTCCATGTTCATTTGCAATTCAGCGAGTCACTTTCTTCTGCTTCTTTTGAAAGTGGATCCTCTGCTTTTAGTTTTCTTTTTAAAATATACCTTGAATTCAACGCATTTCAAGTTCAATGCTTGCAGCTGCATTTAAATTGAACTACAAAAAGTTTTTTTGTTTTAAATATCAATTAATTAAAACATTTTATTTATTTGTCACGATTGTAATTTATAACTTCTAAAATTGAATAATTGTAGCTCAAACATGAAACACTATAGACTAATTTCAAATTTATAGAGGTTCTATCATATATATTGAACTATTGAAACCTCTGACGTTTTTTAAGGTTTTTAAAACTCTTTTAAAAACTTTTTTTAATCATTTTTATTGTGATTTCTTGATAAAAGAATAAGTATTATTTAGTCTCCAGAACAGCAATTTCAAAAATATTTAAAGCCTTAATAGTGGAGACATTTTAAATTTGTAGTCTTTAGTATATTGAATAATTTCAAATTTAAAGCTATTTAAATGTCATCAGAATTTTTGAATGGAAAGTGTTCGATAATTTTAGATTGAAACATTTCAAATTATTTAGTTGCAAATTAAAATCGTACAACTTCAAGTTTTATTGGTTTTTTGATCATTTCTCACCCCCCAAAATTATTTTTTTTAGAAGAAAATAATGCCTGATTTTTGTAAAAATTAACAAAATTAAAATTAAAGGTTCACTCAAGGTCATTTTTTGTTCAAAAAGCTTGTTCATGAATAAATTGACTCCTATTGTTTTCGATTTCGTTCTGTCACTCAGGGATTATGTTTTTCATAGAAAACATTCAAATGTGGTATTTTCACATTTATAAAATTATAATTGAAGGTCACTCGGGGTAATTCTCTGTGAAAAATATTGACTTACAAAGAATGTTGGTCAAACAATAGAATGGATTTCTTCGCCCGAGATAGAAACGTAAATTGTACTATAGTAAAAACGACTGAACTAATTTAGACAAAAGCCAAATTTGGTAAAAAAAAACAGACCTTTGTCGACCTATAAATGTTAATTTTATTCCACGAAATATTTTTAAAAAAACTCTTCGAAACACTTTTATTGCAACAATTTAATTGAAGAAAAATATTTGTTCTAAGAATAAAAATAGTACAATTTTCACATACAATTCTTAAAATAAAAATCTGTATGTCAAAGCACAATCCAA
Source organism: Belonocnema kinseyi (assembly GCF_010883055.1). Classification (NCBI taxonomy): domain Eukaryota; kingdom Metazoa; phylum Arthropoda; class Insecta; order Hymenoptera; family Cynipidae; genus Belonocnema; species Belonocnema kinseyi. Next base: position 138,756,134 of record NC_046660.1, read on the forward strand.
TCCGACTATTTTTTCGAAAGTTATCCGATATACAGACAACCACAACATCAATAAGAACGACGACGTAGACGCCAGAGAGACAGACAGATACCGACGCAAAAACTTGTTTTTCTGGCTCAAGGAGCCTCAAAATGTCGAAATTTCATGAAATTCGCGAAAGTCATTTTTCGCATGAAACTCTTCTTATTATGGATGAGAATGTGATCAAATAAACATGGGGCCTTGAAAAAGTAGCGTTTTTCGCATCTTGACTCTTTTCCATATCAAGCTTTTTTTTGCATCAAATGTCCATTTTCGTTTGGTTTTTTTGATTTTGAAAATCCTTCAATTTTGGTAAGTTTGATTTTATCAAAAAAAGTTATCAATGTCAAAGCCCCATACAATCCGACCAGTCTTTAGAAAGTTATCCGGTATACAGACAACAACGACGACGCCGGACAGACGAACAAATCCCGACGTAAAAACTTGTTTCTCTGACTCAAGGGGCCTCAAAACGTCGACATTTTATAAAATCCGAAAGTCATTTTTCATAAAAAACTAATGCCTTTTCATTTTCGATGAGAAGGTAAAAATTATCAACAAGATTTGTAGAAAATCTTTCAAAGAATTAAATGATTGTCCTGTAAGTTAGAACCGAAAAATTACTATTTCAAAAAAATGAAAGTGGTTCTAAACATTGAGATAGACTCGCGACCGGGACAAATCGGGAAATGAGAGTAATTTTGAAAATTGAACTGCAGTTCGAGTATTAAAAATTTAACAGTGATTGATTTTACAAGATGATTCGAGATCTGTCCAAAATGATATAATTTACATATTTGAACGCTAAAATTTGAACTAATTTAATTCGAAAGCCTTAGTACTGACACAAGTGTAAACGTTCGAATTAATGGCTTCTTAAATGAACGCCTTTATTCAATTTCAAAATCTTTTTGAAGTATTACTTTATTATAAAATATTTCATTTTTAATCTATTTGGTTTGGAAATTAAAAAAAACAATTTTCAATGGTAAACAATTTTGAAATAAATTGTTCTAATTTCAAAGTGACAAATTTAAACTTTGAATGTTACAATTATAATTGTTTTATTTTTTATTTGTATTTCGAAGGTTAAAGTATTTTATTTTGATTCTTAAAGTACAGTTAAATAATCATTAATTTAGAAAAAAAATCAAATAAGCTGGAGGTTTCTGAATGTTTCAAAGAAAAGAACCAAATTTGGAGCTTCACAAGAATTTTCAAATATTAGGAAAAAAATTTAATTTCTGGGTAGATTTAAAATGATTTTTTATTTCAAAAAAGTGCATAACTCAAAGAGAATGTTTAAAAATATTTCAAAACATTTCAAAAGATTTACAATATTAGAAAAAATCTGGAAGCTCTTAAAACAATTTTGTGTGCAGGATTTTATAATAATGTTAGGAATAATGGGAATCAGTCTAAAAGTCATTTAAAAGATCCGAAAAATTTTTTTAATAATTTAAACAGATTTGAAATAATTTAAAAGAGAATTGATACTTTTGATGATTCAAAAATGTTTTTAAAAGGTTGGCTTTTTATTTTGGAAAGTTACATAATCTTAAGAGGAGGTATAAAAATATGGCACCACTGAAAAAAATCCCGAAAGGGATGAATGAAAAATCCTAAAAAATTTAATCTCCGACACCTGAATAATAATTTTATAAAAATTGTATTAAAAAATACGTGCGCTTTGAAAGAACAAAATGTTCAGCCTAAATTTTCTTCTTACCTACATAATAACATTTTTGAAACAAACTTTGCAGGATTCAATTCAACAACGATTTATAGCGAAATTTATTTATATTTTTTTGTTTATTAATAAAAAATACGATTTTTTTAGATATTTTTTATATTTTTTTCAAATACTATGCACATTTTCAAAAAAAATTTTCATACAGAAACATATATTTCATTATTGTATTTTCAATAAAGAAATAATATTTAATAAACAATTCTTTGAATTGTTTAAATTCATGAATTTTCTAGTTCGAATATTTTATAATTCAGCCATTTTCTTTAGGCATTTTTCAAATTCAGTAATATTTTATTGTCCGGAATTTTATTTATTTTATTTTTCATGAATTCTTTAATGCGACTTTTATATTTCGGGACTTTCATCACTTCGGAAATTTTATTCTTTGGTTATTTTGCAATTTATGCATTTTACAGTGTCGGGAATTTTATTTTTCGGAATTTTTCAGTCGCTTTCTCCGAAAAATAAAATTCCCACATCACTGTAAAAATTCCGAAATTATAACATTGTCGAAATATAAAAGTTCCGAATTGGAAAATTCTCGACAATTTACAATCTTACCGAATTTGAGAATTGCCGACAGAAAATTTCCGAATTATACAATATCCGGGCTAGATAACTCCCTAATTTAAACAATTAAAAAATAGTTTGTTAAAAAATATTTTTTCAATAGAATAATAAAATACTTACACCAAAGACAATTTTTTTTATGTTTAAAGTTTCTAAAAATTATTGTTAGAATTTAAAAGAACAATAATTGAACAAATGTATTTTTGCATGCAAAATGTGGTTTCAAAATGTGCATTGTATTTTTGTACATTACAGAAAACGCTCGCAAAAATAAAATTATTATTTAAAAAGTCGCGTTAAATTAATCTCAATTGCATCCTGCAAAGTTTATTTCAATTGAAGCTCTCCAGTTTTTAAATTTATGTGTGTATCACATTTTTAGACCATTATTGTTATTTTAAATTAAAACAATAATTTAACAAAATTCAATATTAAACAAAATTTCTATAATAAAAATATTTGATTATTGTATTTGTAATAAATAAATAATATTTCTGCAATTCGGGAATTTTCTAGTTTGTATATTTTATTATTAGACAGCATTCGGACTGGAGTTTTATTATTCGGGAATTTTCAAAATCCATAACATTGTAAACTGTCCAGAATTTCATTATTCTAGAATTTTTAAATTCGGGATTTTCAGGTTTCAGCATTTTATAATTTCGGAAAGTTTGCAGTGTCGAAAATATAAAAAAATTTTTAAAAGATTTATAAAATTGTAAAAAAAGTCTGCAAGATTTTGCGGCATTTTTTGCAGAATTTTACATAAATTTTACGACAAAATGGAAATCATTATGAATATATTTAAAAATTCTGAAAAACTTGAAAAATAATTTGAATTATATATATTTCGAGTAAGCTGTAGTAATTATAATGATTTAAAGTTTATTTTAAAATATATTTTATGGAACATGATATTTGTTATGAATATGCCAGTGAAATTCGGTTCGTCTAATTTTGTTTGCCACAAAATAAAAATTAAAAATCAATAATATTAAAGAACTATATATAGACAATACATAGAATGAAAATTATAAGTAATAATTTTAGAATTAGTGGAAAATATATGAAACCGTAATATAAATTACTCATCGACTTTTATTTGTCGTATTTATTAAAATAACCATGTTTTGCAAGGTTATAAATGTAAAATTGTTTTAATTGGCAATTTACTTTCAATGCAAATGTTTCTTGTCCGAGCTAAGTCGAGGGGCCTACTGAGAGTTGCTTACAGCGCTCGAAATGGCTGTTGGCAAAATATATCGATGGGTGTTCAGTGTGCTATCTACGGGTAGCGGTGTGTAGAGGGGAAGTGACTTTTTTCGCCGGACGCGCCGTCTATATTTATGGCGGGCAACTAAGCCCGCACCGCATCTACGTTTATAATATCTTTGATACGACGCAAGAGTGACAGCGCCAGTGTTGGGAATACATTCTAATATTGATATACGTTACCAGAGTATCTGTACGTAACTACATGATATAAAATGGGCGCTACATTTCAAAAATACACGCTGAGAATTGATGTTTTCTCTATAATCTCTATATCACATATATCACTTTTTAATAGCGGAAAAAAGGTTATTAAACACTTAACCTAAACTTATAGTTAATCCTTATTTTCCTTCGCCGATCTTTAACATTATAATACATTTGATTAGGATTAAAATATTTCTAAATCTTAAAATTACAAAAGATTGTATTTTTTACATTTTACATTTTAAAAGCCCTTACATTTACTGCCTTACTTATACAAAATGGAGTAGTTAGGCGGTGGGTTCTGATTAGTTCGGTTTTTTACTGGCCACTCGAAGTCGAACGTATTTGAGCATCGAATTGGCGGAACCATGCTTTGTTGGATCATGGATCACCCGAGTTAGCGTTACTGAATTACACAGTTCGTGCCATATCAGTGTTCCGAATAGTTGTCAGTGACGTTTCTCTACTCCAGTGCATTTTAGTTGATTTTAGTGGGCTGTCTTCTAACTTCTGTCTAGAATAGTGAAGATTAAAAGAGTGATAAAGTGTTAATTGTAGTCAACGACTAATGGTGTAATCGAACAATTTCGATGGTTTTAATCTGAGTACAAAACAACACAAGAGTTAAAAGTTGACATTTTCAATGTTCAATAACGTTATAATGAGCGAACTGTCGTCGGCGTTTTTAAAGTTCGCAGCTACACGCATAGTGCAAAAAGTAACACTTTCTTCAACTTCTGATCAACACAGGTATTATTTTTGCAAAAACGTACACATTTAAAGCAATGTCGGCAATATTATTAGGATTATTTGATTGAGTACAAGTTATGAGAATATTATGAAATTGTTCCTTCTTAAACTTCTTTCTTGTGTCCTTTAATAAGATTTTCGTGTGCTATGACATTGTACATAATACATGTAAATACTGTTATGCATCACTATGTTACTAACACACCTCTGCTGTACGAGCTACCACAATATCAATATCGTATATACTCTTCCTATGTAGCAGAATCTTCAAATGCAACTTCATTTTCAGATTTACGATAAAAACCAATCTGCGACTGAGTTTAATCCAAATGTAATGGCGTAACTGATTTTTTCTTGTTGAAGTCGTCTGATAAATTAAAAGTAGCTATCTTGCATTTTATCAGAATGGAGTTCGAATATCTTAGTTTTCATATATTTTTTGTTTGAAAACATTTAAAATTTGAACATTAAACATTTTTAATTTTACAGTTATGGATTTTTTATGCAAAAATTTATTTTGACGTTCCAAATTTAAAATTCTTAGATTAAAAAGGGTTGAAATTTAAATTTGGCTTGAATAGCAAATGCGAGCAATTCGGTAGGAAGAAGTTGTAAAAGGATGGGTTTCATTCTGCCATTAATGATAATCGGCAAACCAGTTTTTAAAACCCCGATAAAAGACTTAAATTATTACTTTTAGAACTGACTATTTAAAACCCACCAAATACATTCTGAACATTTTATAGCACTGTGGGTCGGAGGTGTTAGGTTATAGTGCTTATGTAACAGTTACAGTAAATAGTAATTTAAAATAACTAGACTACTACAACAGTAATTTATGCGAAGTATCAGCTTTAAAAATCTTATCTCTGAAGTTATAAGCAAATCCGAAAAATAAAATTCAAAATTGAACCATTCTAGTGTGCCCAGATCCTTATAAAGATTTTTTTTCAGATAAAATGCAAGCGAGAAAATAAGGAAGAACAGAATTTTTAATACTAATTAAGTGTATTAGAACTGAATGCTTTTGATCGACTTATTTAAATGTAAACTAGAGTTCCGGAGTTCAGGTGAGAATTATTTATAGATAAATATTTTTCTTCAACAAATTCTTTATGTTTTCGGAAACTATTTTATGCAGATTATTATACGAATTAAATAATGTGTCCGCAAATTTCAATATCTAGTCTTAAGATATTATAATTCAGGGGTTATTTAACACAAGTTAACGGTACCTCCATGGGGTATTTCATTTATATTCTTAAACTTGTTTTCATTTATAGCAAGTAAATTGTATAGGCGCTATTAATTATGCAGGAAGGCGTAGGGGATATTCTAATTTAAAAAGGAAGATAAAATGAGCAAATCCATAATTTTTTAGTACCTTTGAGTAATGTTGGACTTGTTCTTCTCCGTCATTTTGCTAAATTTAAGAATTTTTTCCGTTCGGCGGAGAAAATTTAAGCTTTTTAATAAACTTTGAGGCATATGAACCTAACCTAGCAGAATCATACAACTCGCAGATTTCTATTCTAAAATTCAAGATATTCAATTGAAAACTGGGATCTTTGCGCCGATTAATGTTTATTAAATGGAAACTAACCTAATTGAGTGATTTTCATACCAACAGAGGTATACGCATGATACCAAACAACATATGAAGTTAAATTGTTTCCAGAGTTCGTTCAATTGCCAAACTTAATCATGATTTTGTCATGTCAATGGAAACTGCAATCATCATATTTTATTGAATGTATAGGCGTAAAGAGCTATTATGTAAAATTTTGGGTGCATAAGTACAATTGCAAAGTTAGATTTTGATTAGTGATACTTCAAATAGATGCGAAGATTCTTGTTTAAAATGTTAAGAAAATTATCTTTGGTTGTGTGTCGGCGATTTTAGATTTATCGTCATTACGGGTAAGTGTGATACGTGTCCAAAAATGCTGAAATATAAATTTTGAAGATTATACGTTCGTTATTATAAACAAACCATCCACTGATTCTTATAATTTAGGTTTATTTTCAATTTCGTATCATTTATAAGAATGTTAATGAACATAAAATATAAAAATTTTGAATTAAGTTTTAGTGATACTGAGAAAATTACCTGCTTTAAATTGTATGCATTTGAAATTGTTTAAAAAAATATTTGTCTGTAAATATGTATGTATATTAAAGTGTTATCTTATAATTATTATTAGTTGGAAAGGTTATAAACCTCTCCAACTAACCTGGAACTGTGGACAGATTTTCGTATTTCACAAAGAAAAATAACATATACTTACCCCACCAGGCTGATTTTTGATCACCTTATCGTAAATTATTCTTGAAAATAATAAAAGTGTAACGTTTTTGAAAAAAAAAACAGGGAATATTCAATAAATTACTATAATTACATTTGAGAAATTATAATGGGCTTGTTTGCCAAATCATCCTCGTAGGAAAATAAATGTATTTCTTACTTTTTACTCGATGTAAATTGATTGTTTTATCATTTTCATTTTTATATATCTATTCTCAGTAGTCTAAAGAATGTCTCTTCAAGATGTCAAGTTATACAAGTATATCTGAGGTTCACAGTAAGCCTCCAAATATTGCCATTTTATGCCATTTTTGATATGCCTAAAACTTTTGCATAATATTTCTTAGGCATGAAAATGCGGTAAATGCAATATTCAATGATCGAAGAAATAAAAATAAGAAACATTTTACATTTAGAACTCCGTAAGACATAAGAATGGCCGGGGCGATGTCTAAAAATATATATGTTGTCAAAAATAAAAAATAGGCATTAATTTATTTGCTTACGAGAACGATTTCGCTAACAAGCCCGTTAAAATTTCTCGAATGTGATTTTTTGGGCCATCCTAATATATATATACACACATCCAGTGACCCATTTTAATCTATAATCCCAAATATCTTCTAAAATACTTTATCTACGAAGAAATGGTTCCAACAAAGGTTGACTATGACCGAGTGGGTCATTTGACTGTACCGTCAATTTTGACCTTGAGGTCAAGTTTAAAGGTCAAATGGCGTTAAGACCCTTTTCCTAAATGAGAACCTCTATTTTTGACTGCGGCTTTGAAAAGAGCGGGAAATTTCACGTCAAAAATGACCTGTGGAAAAATGGTTTTTGTGACCTTGGAAACGTAAAAAATTAAGGTCAAATGTCTGAGAAACACCAGATGCCCTTTTTCTGCATTGTCTTGGGTTTTCAGGGTAAACAAACTTTCAAGATGCTTCACAAAAGTCGATGAATTATTAAGGCCTACATCACCTTGACCATCACGACCTTCAGGTAAATTTTCAAGGTCACTTGAAGGTCAAGGCGATTTTTCTTAGATTAAACTCTGTGCCCGGATGCATTTTTTGTAGACTTCCGGCTGTAGATTGTTATCACCCCCCCCTCCCCCCCCCCGCAGTAACAATCATTTCGGAGAAGATGTAAAGACTGTGATTTGCTGGGTGGTTTGCTTAACGTGAGTACCCTTGCCTCTCACCATTGGTACCAGTGTTTCAATCAGCCACGGAACAACTGTTCGAAGTGCTCTCCATTAGCTTGAAGACACAAACGTGGACTTCTTTCAAAACAGTTCACAGTTTTCAGCAAAGTTTCTTTACAAGTCATGTATTCTGATTGCCTTCTAATTTTCAGAGTTTGTTTGGTTATATGATAACAGTATACCCACCGATTTATAAACTTTCTAACATGCAATTGTTTATGTCCGTTTTATTTCAACAAACTGAACTCTGACTTAGAAATGTTATATAGGTTTGTAAAATATTTTTTCCGCAGAATGGATTAGCGCTTTCAGTTTTTCAAAATAATGACTCAGTTTAATTTGTTTCAATTATTTGTTATAAACAATTGCTAATGATATAAGGGAAAAAGGTACATTTCATTTTTCCATTTTGCTATGGATGCAATAATTAATTTGATGCTATCTGCCCCCAGTTTTTGCCTGGGCCTTTTAATGGGTTAATTGTGTCACTGTATACGAAAGGAGACAGGGATAGTCAGGAAATTGTAGAGGAATTACACTGCGGAAGGAGAAAGGAATACAGTCGGATAGTCAGGGGGGCTTTAGTTAGGAAAGGAGCACGATCGACAATATCTACTTTTGCAGCACGTGGTAGATAGCGAATTAGAAAAAAAAGGTCAAGAGTTTCTTGTGAATCTCAAAGGCGTGTGTCCTTTGGTGGATTCGGGGAGGTTGTGGCAGGTGATGGAAGAGAGAGGAGTGGGTAGAAGCCTGATCGAGAGGGTGAGGGAGGTATATGAAGAGACGAAAGATAGGATGAGAGGAGGGCAGAAATTGACGAGGGAGAATAGATAGAAGGTTGAGGCAAGACTGTCAGCTTAGTCCAACTAAGAAAGCTAGTGGCCGTAGTGGTAGGAGGTGCTACGGTAGGAGCAGTTAGGATACGGTCACTCGCGAATGCAGATCATATAGTGCTACTAGCAAAGAGCGATGACGCCTTAAATGAGATGAATCAGTTGAGAAGATACCTGAATAAGAATAGGTTAGAGCTGAATGCGGAAAGTCCAAAGTTATGGTGTTTAAGACAGGAGGTGGCAGGGATAAGGTAGGTGATTAGAAGTTTAAGGGAAAGGCAGTGCAGGAGGTGAAAGAGTTTGTGTACCTGGGCTTCCTGTTTCGGAGGAATAAAAGAGACAGTGAGAAGTGCAAATGTAGTGTTGAGGCAGTTGTGGGGGCTCGGAAAGAAGTTGTTTGCAGATGATTTTGGAAGGAGAATGATATTATTCGAGTCGCTAGTGATGAGCGTCTTATTGTATGGAGTGGAGGTGTGGGAGTGGAAGATAAGTAAGGAGGTAAATACGATACAGGAGAGGTATGTAAAGTGGACATTGTGGTTGGAAAGGAATGCGTGTGATTATATTGTTAGAATGGCGACGGGGAGAACAAGTTTAGAATTTACAACGGGAATTCTAGCATGTAAATATTAGGAGAAATTTTTGGAAGAGGGGAGAAGAAAGCTGGTTAGGGAGTGTTGGTGGGAGACGGAGAACAGGGTAGGGGCTGGGAAGATGCAGGTTGAAAGGTATTTTATATCGAATGGCTTGCACGAGGAAGGAAGGTGTATGAGATAATTAAGGGAAACAGCATAGAGAGAAAAGGCAAGAGTGAATAAGAGAGTCAAGGTTCAACAGGAACTATATGTGGATCATGCCAATGGGGAGAGCGCAATATTTGTATATGAAAGAAGAGAAAGGAAGTCAGAAGCTTATAGCGAGAATAAAATGTGGGTACATGTAGGATTTGAATAGGTTTTGACGTTCTAGGGAAAAGAGAATGTATAAATCGTGTGGGAAGAGGGATGCAAGATTGGAACACTGGTTGCAGAAGTGTGAGGAAATGGAAAGGTTTGGAATAAGCATGGAGGCATTGATGCATGGAAGGAGGAACAAAAGGGCAGTAGCATGGGTGAAGGGGGTGTTGGGTAAGACGGAGAAGCAAACAAGGAAGGAGGAAGAGGAATAGAGAAGGAAAGATTGTAAATAAAAGAGGAAGCAGATATAAGGAAAATGTAAATATTGGAAATAGTAGAAAAGTATTAGGTATTAGCTGCGGAGACAGAGTTTAGCTATGCGAGGTAAAGAGAGAAAGTAGGCACATGCGTGCGAGGCGAAGCGAGGAACGCAAGGCGATAAGAGTGAGCGGTCTTAGAGATAACGTCTGGATGGATGTTAATTTTTAGGGTTAAATTTAAGAAAATTCTTTAAAAATTGTAAAAGTAACCAAAGTCAATTTTTCAAGGTCAGCAGGCTGATAAATAAAAGTTTATCTATCCAGCGCTAATATATGCCACAAAAACTAAATTTTGTGCCCGCTAATGTTAGTTTGAAAAAGTAGTAATTTTGGGCTCAGCTGACTTCAGTATGTGAAACTCTGAAAAAATTAGTGTTATCAGAATTTCATTTTCAAGGAATTTAGTGCATATGCCGCAAAAACTGCTATGCGAAAAGCTGAAAATATTAGTGTTATATAATTTTTCTTTGTGCACAAATTTAATTCATATTCAGCGTATATTTCATATATGCCAGTAAAACTATATTTTTTGCTCCGTATTTTAGTGAAAAACATGTAGTAATGCTCGCTTCAGCTGACTGGTATGTGAAACTCTGAAACTATTAGTCTTATCGAAAACTTCTTTGCGCAAGAGTTAGGTGCTCATTTAGTTCCAATATATGACGCAGAAACTAAATTTTGTGCCCGGTAATGTTAGTTAGAAACATGTGGTAATGCTGACCCTGTATGTGAAACTCTGAAAATATGAGTCTTATCGAATTCTACTTTGCGTAAGAATTAGGTGTTTACTTATTGCTAATATATGCCGCAAGAACTAAATGTTGTGATCAGTATTTTAGTCAAAAACATGTAATGCTCGCTTCAGCTGACTCTGGTATGCTTATTTAGGGCTAATATATGTAGCAAAAACTAAATTTTGTGCCCAATGTTTTTAGTCAGAAACATGTAGTAATGCTGGCTTCAGCTGACTGCGGTATGCGAAACTCGGAAACTATTAGAAACATAAAATTCTCCATTGCGCATGAAATAACTGCTTATCAAGTGCTATGAATTTGTGTTATGCATAAAATTTGGTCACTTTATTTTTTTTACCAAAAACGGGTAGTAATATTAGTATCAAATTTTGGTCATTCGCATTTCGAAAAATTGAAGCACGTATTAATTGTTTTGAAATTTTAATAAGCATTAAAACAAGTTTGATAGAACTCCTAGATATCATTGAGTCCTTATAAAACATAGAATCGCACATGTTCATTATTTATTTGAATGATGTCAAGAACATGTATCATGAAAGAAATATAAAGAAGAGAGAACTCATGGAGATGTTATTTACAAATAGAGAGAGGATAAGGGAGCTATTAATTTTATAAAGGATTTCTGAAGATATACACTATAACAACGAGAGATCTCTTCTTTACTGTATCATATCATATTTTAATAGATTTGAAAGGATTTTAAAGAAGATGATTTTCTTAAATTATCCTTCATGGCTTTATTAAGGCCCAGGAATGTGACGTAATTGGAAACTGACTCTCAACGTATTGAGCTCGCTGTGTCCTTTGTATCAGTTTCGTAATAACTCTAAAAGAGGCGGGTCATGTATCTCGAGTTTGGGGTAAAAGCCAAATAGAAAATTCTAAATTTACAATATTTGTACTTCCTAAAAATTGTGTTCCATTGTGCAGATACTAGGACATCCGACAGCGTCATTCCTGAAGTAAATTTCAACGAGGAATTCAATGGTGCCTTTTATTTTCACCTTGAAGTTGACCTTGATGGCTTTTTGAAGGTCAACTTTGTTTTTTAAATGAAGACTCCCTTTTTTACATCTGCTATCGATAGAGCGGAAAATTCTACGTTCAGGTACGTACCCAAGTCATAGGTCAATTGTAACGTTCCAGGTCAGTTAGAGGTTATTTGAAATTAACAAAGTTTTCCAAGAGGTCAGTGCGATTCCTGTATTAAATTTCAACGAGAAATTCATTGGTGAGCTCTGTATTGATCTTGGTGATGATCTTCTTGACAAAAAGCTATGCGATTGTAAAAATGAGTTACAGCATTACGAATCATCTCCCCATCAATCAAAGTAGCCTTTTGCAGAATCCGATTCTGCAATTCGTCTAAGCTTTGTGGTTGCGTTGAGTATACTTTGCTCTTTAAATAACCCCAAAAAAAATAATCGAGAGGCGTCATATCAGGAGATCTACCAGGCCACTCGATTTCAATCCTTCTTCCAATCCACCTTTTAGGGAACTTCGTATCCAAATATGCTCGAACCTCCCTACCGTGATAAGCCGCTGCTCTGTCCTGCTGGAACCAAATATTTTGAAAATTATCGCCCGTACTCTCCCTTATTCTTGGTATAATTGGTTTCTGAAAAGCTCTTCATATGCACGGGCATTGCGATTACCATCGATGAAGAAAGGGCCTATCAATGTATCATTCAAGATACCGGCCCAAACCTTAATCTTTTGTGGATTTTGTGTGTGACTCATTAACATCCAATCAGGATTTGTGTCGGACCAATATCTACAATTTTGCCTGTTAACTTCACCTTTTAAAGTTAAAGTAAATTCATCTATAAATACTGTATTGTACAAGAAAAGAGGATCTCTATCAATTCTGTCCATCCTAATTTCACAAAATTCAACCCGACGATCAGGATCGTCTTCATTGAGCTCTTGTACCAGATGAACTTTGTAAGGATGGAAATTAATGCTTTTTAAAATATTTCGCACTGTCTCAGGAACAACGTCACGCTCATCACTAGCTCGACGTGAACTAAGGTGTGGGTTTTCAACAAATGCTTGGGCTATGTCCATCTGCATCTTATCAGATCCTGTAGATCTTGGCCGACCAGTTCTCTGAAGGTCCTTGATAGATCCATGATTCATAAAGCGCCTCAAAGTTCTTTCAATTGTTGATTTTGAGACAGGATTTAACCCTTCTCCATTACGAAAAGTGCGATTAAAAAGCAAACGAACTTGATCATAAGATCGAACTCGATCTCCCCAATCACGCATCATTAATACAGATACCCTCTCTCGTTCCGAAAGTTCAGCTTGCGCCACAGTAATCTTTTAGCGAAAGATAGTAAGTATGTACTCGTAATATTCCTATGGAAAAACGGCATAGGACTTATGGTATCGCCTTAGGTATTGACTTAGGTATCGAAAAACGGTATAGGACTGTATAACTCTTCGGGGAGGAACAGAACTCTCACCCGAACACCTGAAACTGACGTTGAAATTTACTTCTGGAATTACACTAACCTCTTGGAACACTTTGTTAATTAAAAATAACCTCTAACTGACCTTGGACGTTACAATTGACCTATGACATGGGTACGTACCTGAACGTAGAATTTTCCGCTCTATCGATTGCAGATGTAAAAAAAGGGGGTTTCCATTTAAAAAATAAAGTTGACCTTCAAAAAGCCACGCAGGTCAACTTCAAGGTCAAAATGAAGGTCACCATTGAATTCCTCGTTGAAATTTACTTGAGGAATTACACTGACCTCTTGAAAAACTTTGTTAATTTCAAATAACCTCTAACCGACCTTAAACGTTACAATTGACCTATGACTTGGGTACCTACTCGAACGTAGAATTTGCCGCTCTATCGATCATTTATGGATGTTTATCGATCCTTTATAGATGTCACATCCTTAATGCGGCTCTGTGGCGCGTCCATATATATATAATTAGAAATTTGTCATAAGGACAACCGCAGGATTTCGCCGGGAGCGGGTGCTAATCTGAAAAATTACACCTGCTCCCAGCGAAATCGCGGTAAAGCTTCAGCCACAACCACGTCTCACGACCGTGAGATAGGTGGTTACAGTCTGTAACGGAATCAATATGACGATCCAGCAAAAGCCTCGTGCAACCTTAGAACACGGAGCGACCCAAGGACTACCGCCTTCTGCATTTTTCCCGCAAGTATTCTAGCATTTTATTGACACGCAGGGATGCTTTTTAGGCCATTAGCAAGTGAAAGCTTGGCACCTCCAAGAGCGCTGATGATAAGGACGATTAGCTTAACAGAATATTCCGGGTACAATTGTTGCAACTCCCTTATAAGATATCGATACCTCTCTTTCTTTTCATTCTCTTCGAGTGAGCAACAGAAACAATAGTCGAGAATATAAAGTTCCAGTATATGCGGCACTTCCCATTCTCGACAATTGACTCGATTTCCCTAGGAGCATTTAGAGGAGCGATATTAAGGTTAATGCCGTCGCGTGACAGAGATGGTAATAAAGCACTCTCAGTGCCGCATTGTGCCTTTGAATGTAGGTCGTTCCCGCGTGAGTTGGACAGCTAGATAGTATGTGAGCTAAATGCTTGGGGTGTGCATGGCACATCCTGCAGCTATCTTCAGGAATGTTTTGTCTCAAAATGTGGCGACGGTATGTTAAGGTGAAAATTACACCGTTTTGGGATGCCAAAATGAAACCCTCAGTACCAGACTACTCCAAATGAATAGAGTACTACCGGGACGGCAAGCATATTCGTTGCAGATACTTTGTTCCTCGCCGACAGTTCGGAAGACCAAATCTGCCGGATGAGACGTTTGTATCAGCTTCGGAGAATATCCTTTATAGATGTCACATCCTGAATGCAGCTCTGTGGCACGCCCAGGTATGTATAAGTCTCTCCAGCGCAAAGGTGTCGTATAGGGCTTCTATCAACGAGCTCAGAATCTTCAGGGATGCCATTAAGTTTTCCTCGCTTCAAATAAACTTTGGCACATTTGTCTAACTCAAATTCCATTCCAATTTCCTTAGTATATCGTTCGACAGTCCCTAGAGCTAGACGTAGTTGCTTTTTGTTTTTAGCATTGATCTTAAGATCGTCCATGTAAAATACATGAGTGACCTTGTACTTTCGATCTGCAGGTTTGCCGCACAAGTACCCGTTGGAATGGCGAAGTGCTAGAGATAGTGGCAATAGTGTAAGGCAAAAGAGGAGTGGGCTCATGGTATCCCCTGAAAGACACCTCTCTGAAAGGTGACCTTGTTAGTTGTCAGACGATTTTTTCCAGATGAGATAGTAAATCTGGTTTCCCAAAGCGGCATCAATCTCTCTATGCACCTAACTATTTGCGGATGAACCTTTAAGATTTCCAAAAGACAGATGATAAGTCTATGGGAGGTCGAATCGAAAGCTTTCCGATAATCAGTCGAGGCCATCGATAGGTCACGCTGGTATAATGCTACATCTTTGCAGATACATCTATCGATGAGCAGGTTCTCCCGGCATCCCGCTGTGCCTTTCTTTGAGCCTCGTTGTTCATACATTTCTTGCCACACAGGTTCAATTGCCCGATCAATCTTCTCGGTAGTGATGAGTGGGCATTCTTTATCTGGTGTTATGAGGGCATCACATAGCTCCTTGAAGCTATTTATATTTTCTGAGTCTTCGTCCAGTCTAAGCTGCACTTCGTAGATTTCTCTCTAAAATACTTCGACCTCCTCTTTCGACAGTAACTGGAGGGTCTTGGAAGAGTTGAGATGGGTCAGAGAGAAACTTGATTTTCTCTGACCCACCTCTCCTTCCGCTCTAGACTCCTCTTAGCGTCAGATAGTATCCGTATTCTCTAACAATATGCTGTCTGATGGTCAACAGCTTTGACTTGTTAGGTGTGTGATAACGGGTCCGGAGTTCGCGCGCAGACTTTCGAACCTTGGCGGTAAAATTTCTGCCAGATGTTGGTTTTGTTTTACGGTTCGCATCGGCCAAAGCTCTCGCTGCATTATGTACACAATAATTGATAGCTCAGAGGTCGGATTCTCCGGAAAAATGTCCACGAAGCTCGTCATCCATTTCAGCCAGATCTTTAGGCTTGAGAGAAACCTTGGTGTTGATGTTTTTCCGGGTCATAAAGCATCGCTCCTCCTCTATTGGATGCCTGCCCGCGGTTGGTCTTAATGTCGCCTCTCTTTCTCTGTTGCCGGCTTGTTGTAGCTGTGGTAGAGTAGGCGTTTCGCTTACGTAGACCCTTTTTCGGAGTAGTTCGACATGGTACCGCAGATATTGCTGCGCAAAGCTCGATAGCTCCGGGTGTTTCTCGCACCAAAGAGCAATCAGCCGCGCCATATAACCCCGTTCAGGGGCCAAACTCACATCGTAACACTCTAGCAAGTCGTGATTCAGTCGCTCCGTCCATCTAAAGGTCCAGAGATTCCGCCGATCCGTCGCATTGAATCCAGTTTCATTGGCTCCGCCAGCTCTAGAGTGGTCGGCATTGTTGGCCGACCCACTGTGTTGACATTGTTGTTCCCAAGAGAAGCTAGGGAAAGGGGTTCCTCCATTCTTGTAGAGCCCCGCATACAAGGATAAGGCTGCGTACTCTGAGAGGCCTTCCGGTATTCCAGAGTCATCGTTCTAGACACCTCACCCAGGTGCCATTCAGCTTTCGGCACGGTTTTCACATCTCCGCTTGGGGGTTAATTCCTTCGGGACCACCCCTGGACAACTTTCCGCAACTGCCTATTTATTTTTGTAACCATATTCAGCAGAAACCCTTGGTACAGGGACCCTCTATCCGCAAAGGCTGATGACCTTTTCGGCATAAAAACAAAAACACAAACCCAAGACGACCCTCTCGGTTCCAGTTCTGCCTAGTTGATCGTGATCCAGTTCCACGCTATTTGATCGTGATCCGAGAGAAGTATAATACGCCTTCTGGAACACATTAAAGAACACAATAAATATTTGCGAACATGGGTAAAGAATAAATCTGCTAGGAGACATGAATGGATGGGTGGGCGTCGAAAATCAGGATACAGAAAGAGTACTAGGTAATTTTAGGGATCAAAGAAGAATATATAACGGAGATAAATTAGTTGATCTATGCTTAAAAAGGGTCTGTTTACTACAAATACTTGGTTTAGGCATAAAATGATCCACATGTACACCTGGTCTAAAGGAAATGGCCACAGTATAATTGACTCTGTAGTTGCGGATGAAAGACTAAGAGAGTTAGTCAAAGATACAAGGGTGATGAGGGGTTCTGAATGCAACACTGATCACTATCTTCTGATCTCCAAAATTAACATAGGTCGGGGATGGAGAAAAAGAGAACAAAGAAAACAAAACAAACGCGAATAAAAATTGGGAACCTACAGAAACTGGATGTGTGAATAGATTTCCAAAATAAGATAATCGAAAGCATAGATAGGGCAGCATGGGAGGAGCTCATGAAAAAAAGAGATATAGAGGGCGCATGGACAAAGTTCCGGAATATCATTGTTAGGTATGCAATCGAAGTATGTGGTACCGCGTTTGTAGGAAGAATGTCTGGTGATGCGTGGTGGAATGATAAAATTCATACTGCCCAAAATGCAAAGAAAGAAGCGTGCAGGAAAACTTTGAACATCGCAGTTCTTAGCGATGAGGAAAGAAATAGACGTATAAATGATTACAGGCACAAAAAGAGAATACTCAAACGATTAATTAAGGAAAGTAAAGATAAAATTAGAGCAGAAGAAGAGAAGAAAATACAAAATGACTTTGAAGGAAGCAAAAAACTGCTTTATGAAGAAAATAAAGGGAAATACAAGTACAGAATTTGTCAAGATCAGGAATAGTAATGGAGAAATGCTATAAGATGCAGATAGAATACAAGACGCTTTCAAATACTATTTTATGGGACAATTCGGAGATGAAGCTATAGGACGCCACGTCTGTGATGTAGAACACGATTCGTTAGAAAATTCAATTGAGAAAGTTTATGTCACTGAGGTTAGGGATATTATTAAGAACTTGAAAAACGGTAAGGCTGCCGAGGTAGATAGTATTAACGCTGAAATGTTTAAACACGTTGGCGAGTACATACCACATAGAGTGTGCGAGTTGATAAATTTATGTTTCGAGATGGGAGACGTCCCAGACGATTGAAAAAAGCGATTATCGTACCATATATACAAAAGAAAGGGAAATAAAAGCGACTGCAGTAATTACAGAAGAATTAGCTTATTAAGTACCGTGAGCAAAATATACTCAAAAATACTTATTCGTAGGGTAATGAAAATAACAGAAGAAAATATTTGGGAAGTGCAAACTGGGTTTATGCCCGGGAGGTCATGTAAGGATCGAATATTTAACTTAAGCAAATCACAAACAAAAGTTTGAGAGTAGGAAAAAAAGTTTTCTTTGCATTTGTTGACCTAGAAAATGCTTTTGACAAGGTAGATAGAAGTTAACTTTATAAAGTATTGAAAGAGTATGGAGTCAGTGGATAAATGGGAAATTGAGTGACTGTTGTTATGGTCGAAGAAAAGAGTAAGAAAACACTATGCAACATTTTATTAAATGATGAGAGAATTGAACAAGTTGGTAAGTTCGTATACCTTGGTAGCTTATTTACTAGGGACGGGAAGATAGATGAGGAATTAGATAGACGGATAAACGAAGGTAAGAAGGTTATTGGTAGAGCAGGGCCCCTTATCAGAAGTAAAAATGTATCAAATAAAGCTAAAATGGCCATAAATAATTCTATATTTGTACCGACTGTACTATACGGTAGCGAGACATGGACCTACAAAGAAAAAAAATAAGAGCAAAGTTTATGCAATTGACATGAGCTTTTTGCGCATGATACACAGGGAAACTCAGATGGACAAAGTGAGTAACGACATAATTCTTAAAGAGCGTAGTGCAGAAGAGACGCTTTTAGACACATGGGAAAGAAATCGGTTAAGATGGTTTCAACATGTTGAGAGAATGCCAAATGAACGACTAACGAAACAATTGTATCAAGGTAAAATAAATAGCAGTGTGCCCAGAGGAAGACCGCGGAAAGAATGGTTAGAATGTGTGCATGAGACCCCAGTTAGAAGAGTCATAAGAAGCTACCGAAATACGAGAGCCTGCATGAAAAAATGCATTGACGTAAAACACGCTACAGAAGTATGCCAGGACAGAAAAGTATGGCGGCAAATAATTAATTAAAAGAGTGTTAGTAAAGTGAATGACGCCAGAAACAAAAGACTTTGGACACTAATGGACCCAAGTGGGGAACCTTACATAACGAATTTGTGAGGATCTTCACTTGGGGTGATTGCTAGAGAGATTGATCAGCAACCTGGGTCGGAGCAGTGTCGCGGAACGAACGTGTTATTTACATAAATAACACGAGGAATTCTGGAACAATCTAAAAATTTTCTATCCCTTCCTCACATTACTCCTTTCCCCACACGCCTATCCCGAAAGGGAAATGGCTTAATAGTGTAATAATAATTATTATTATTTTAATATTTCCAATTATTCCTTAAATAATACTTTTTATTTGCATTGATAACAAAGTTTGAGATAGGGTTAAAGAAAGGATAAATTGATTCTTCTTGTTGTAGAATAGAATTTTTCACATGTAAATCAATTTTTGCCAACGAATTTAATTATATAATTTTTTTATCTAAATGTATGTATTTTTTCTAAAATAATTCTTAAGGGATGTTTTGAAATTATGAATTTTAGAAATGTTTCCGCTGCGTGGGTACGATCTTTTAGGTTTCGTTCTTCAGACTCGGTTAAAGTATGTCCTTAACCGGGACTTCCGTTTTAAGTAAACATGTTTGTCGTTAAGCATTTCATTGTACGTAGCTTGTGTCTTTTTTCGATACATTTAAATTTGTTATTTTTGACGTCTTTTTTCACGATTAAAAACGATAACTGCGTGCCCGTTTGAAAAAATTATTTCAAGTAAATTTGTAGATCTTATTTAGCCAAAAAATTTAGCATTAAACATTTTATTATACTTTGTTTCGTTTTTTGAAAAAATGTAAAATTTGGATTTTTTAGATTATTTTTCACATTAGCCAGGTTTGTTTCACGTACCAGTCTGCTGAAGGCAGCCTTATCACATCTTTTTAACTAAAATGATCGAGCACAAAGTTTAATTTCTGCGGCATATATAAGCATTAAAAGAGCAGTAAATTCCTGCTCAAAGGAGAATTCGATATCACGAATAGTTTCATAGTTTTACATAACAGTCAGCATTATTAGATGTTTCTGACTAACATTACCGGGCAAAAAATCTATTTTTTTCGGCATAAATTAGCACATAATTATAACTAAAATCTTGCGTAAAGGAGAAGTCGATATCACTTCTAGTTTCCGAGTTTCGCCTAAATTAGCACTAAATTATGGCAAAGTAGTTATATTGATATGACAATGTTGTAAATCCGATTTCCGGGACCTAGTAACGAAAGTTGCAAACGGTTTCCTGGTTATTATTCAGGTTATTTTTTTTAAATCCTTGATTTACATTGATATTCGGAGAATTTACCACTAACCCAAACAGCACGCAATATTGAAGTAATTATATTATTATTAAGACATATCTCTTTCGGGGTAAGCGTGACTCGATGAGGAAGGGAATGGTAGGAGACGCTAACGGGGGAATGGGAGGGTGTAGATTTTTAGATTTTTTTTAGAATTTTCGAGTTCCTTACTTAAATAACACATTCGTTCCGCCACACGGCTTAAAGCGAGGTGGATGATCAATCTCTCTAGCGATGACCCCAGCCGTAGAGCTTCAGAAAGTCATCAAGTAAAACTCCACTCGGGCCCATTAGTACCCAAAGTTTTTTGGTTCAGGCGTCATTCACTCCACTGAATTTATCATGCATTTCTTATAAACAATTTGTTGCTACACTTTTCTGTCCTGGTTTACCTCTTTAGTTTCCTTCCCGTCCGTGCATGTCCTCATGCAATCTCTTGTGTTTCGATGGCTTTTTATATTTTTGCGAAGTTGGGTCTCATTCACACATCTCAACCACTATTTCCTCTGTCTGCCTCTTGGTACGTATTCCGTGCCAACCACGTTAATGTGACTCTTATGCCTTTCTTGGTATGTCCAGGTCTCGCTACTGTACAGGGCAGTGGGTTTAAGTATAGAATTGCGTATCGCTATTTAAGGTTCACTTGGTATATTTTTGCTTCTGGCAATGGATTCTGTTCTACCGGTAACCTCTTTGCCGTCGTTTATACGCCTATCTGTCTCAAAACTGCAACATTGGATCACATCATTCATAACATTTCCGTGCATTACTGCTGCAATATATGAATGTCCTCTTCCAATCCATATTCCTTGTCAATTTTACTGCAATGTTGCAACAATTTCACGAAATAATATTGCAATGTTGGAGGGGAAAAATCGAGGATATGATTTTAATTCGTTGCACAGTTTTGTGTCACGAGGTCTAAAAAAGAATGCAATATTTGTGCCTGATTGTAACATTATAGCAATATTGGCTGGGAGGAGAAATTCATATTATCGGCTCAATATTTCAGAAATATTGCTGCAATTTTGCGTGTTGTGGGGAAAGTGCTCAACGAGACATGGTCATTGTATCATTTGAGACATGGTCATTGTAGCCGACCGAGAAAGAACGGGAGAGAGCGGTTTTGCCTCGTTGCGATCCCTCCACAGCCGAACACAACTGGAGCGAGACGAGGGGAAGGGTTGCGAAATGATTTAAGCCGGAAATACAAGGCACAAAATTTATTTGAATGACTTTATCTTTACTGGTTCCCGCATTTTCCTGCACTTCACACGAATGTGCTTCAGTGAAAGCTAACCGGAAACCCCAATTTGGAATTTTGGCATGCTCATCCAAGCCCTGATTCAATTCGATTGTGTCCAAGCCGGACCAAAGTACTTAAAAAATATTTATCTATTTCTGGAACAACTTTACACAACCCGATCACTCCTCAGAGCCGAACTCATACTGCTCTCTTTCTACGAGGTCAAAACAATTAAACTTTCCTCTCAATACACTTCTTGATAATAGATTTAATCATATATACGGTTGTCTAGTGCCACCTGTCTTCCGTCGACCCATCAAAAACAAAACTGTTTTAGTCCCTCCATCACGCCGTCCCACGTCTCAAGATTTCTCAGGTAGGGTTCAGGTAAATATCCATAAGGGTCCTATCGGTGACAGTCATATACATCATGTTTCTTGCTAGCCTCGTTGGTTTAGTAAGTCCTAGACTTTCGCAGCTTCCCAATTAAATCGTCACAATTCAAATAGCGTAATGACGGAGTTTTATAAACCTTGAGTTATAAATACATCCGTTTCAAGCCTACTGTAGTCTTTCTTACTCATACATTATTTATAGTGTTTTAGTGTACTAAAAGCATTTTCGGTATTCAGCAGTAATCGGTAATTATCTTTGGAAACTCAATATCTAATTACATTTTCTTTTGTAACATATCGAACGGTTTTCTACAGGTACTGGTGATTAGCAGATTTATTACAAAAATTAAAAATTTCAGTTTCTAGCCAGTTTCTTTCAAATACGAAAGCCCAGGATTTAAAAATAGAACCTGGCTAATAGCATAGCCTATTCTTTCTGTTAGTTCTGACTCGATGATTTTAAAGAAGTATCTATAGATTTATATCGGGTTTAATAAAATAAAAATGAATGCCTAATATATTTTAAAAGCAAACCAGGCTAGCAACGAACTCTACTATTCGACATGCTCGCGACGATCATCAGCGAGTAAGACACGGCACCTTATAAATTCATTTACGTGTTAAAATTAAACCCACTGTAAACCTTTATATACTGCTTAAGAATAATACCTTATTTCAGACATTTAAATTAAATACCTTAGCATGATTCGTAGGGAACCTATCAAAGTGCAGCATTTGTTACTAGCCTGGTTCTTTTTCCAAATCAAAGACTTACATTATCATTTGGAGACTCTATTAATTAATACTCACAGCGGCTGATTGAGGGTAAACGATAAAGCCCTTTATATGTCGAAATTATACCCCATATGAACGTATAAATACTTTATTAAAACTCAAAATTGAGTCATGATTATAAAGATAAAGTAAAAGCATAGGCTTTTCTTCCAGCTGGGGTGTTTTTAAAAATCATAGATTTTCATAAACTTTTGATGAAAATGTAATAATTTAAATCTTGCAGAAAGCTTTTAAGGTTGCGGCATTTCACACGGCAACTGCATTATTTCTATCTGTAAGAGGTGACAAAAATTGTTTCTATTAAGATCGGATTAAAAACGGATTGCGGAAAGTTGGTATATGATTTTGATTTCTTTTTTAATAGGGCGAAAGGTTCTCTACCAGTAAACGGATTTCTGTAGATTGAAACTTAATGGTTGGCAGATTTATTGTAATATTGGAACCAGTTTCTTCTGAGTTCATATTGCATTTTTGTATAGTTTTAATGCACAAGAAAACTATAAAAATGTAATTGGAATTCAAATCCGCATGCTCTAATGTTATAATAAGTTTGCGAACCATAAAGTCCCAATCTATAGAAATCTGGGTTGGCAGATCTATTGTAACATTGGAACTAGTTGCTTCTGAGTTCCTATTGAATTTTTGTATAGTTTTAATGTACAAGAAAACTATAAAAATGTAATTGGTATTCAAATCTGCATGCTCTAATGTTATAATAAATTTGCGAACCATGAAGTCCCAATCTATAGAAATCCGTGAACCAGTAAAGAGCCCGTGGTCATACTATAAAGAATAAAATAATTATGTTCCGAATTTCCGTAATTAGTTTCTAATCAGATCCTAATCGATACAAATCTTGTTACTCCATGAAACTATAAATAATGCATTTGCCGTAAAGAAGGCTGCAGGCTTAAAGTTTGGAATTAAATATCAAGGATTATAAAACACTTTTCTACAATATATTAATGGTGACGTTTTTATTGAAAGTTTATACAAATCTAGAATTTTCCAAACACCCTGGCTTGTAAAAAAGCCTGTACTTTCACCTGATGTTTATAATAATGATTTAATTTTTAGCTAAAGACCGGCTGAACTCGGGTGGTGGTTTTCTGCCGTTTTTTTCTTCCCTGGCTAAGCGTTTAGGTACATGCGAGCACTTCTAATAAAGTCGGATGAAACTGCGGGTTATTAGTAGTTGCGATTAAATTCATAGAGTGATTCTAAGCCCACTATAGTAAAAGAAGAATTTTAACAGATCCATACCCAGTGAAGTGGAGTCATCTGGCGCTATATGTACTCATGCTAAAGATCTTAAATGATACCTTAACAGCGATGGTAACCAGTCTATAGACTTCTCACCTAGTCTTTAAAATTAAAGGACATAGAACAATAGGTTTTAACCACAGTTCTATATTACCTAAAGGGATCAGACTTACAAGATAATAATTATAATAATAAATTGGACTTAAACTCGACATACCAAGGATTTTGTCGGGCACTCGCAATCAGCGGCTTTGAGTAGTCGTTGTTAGTTTCTCGAAAATAGTTTCCCTATGAATAATGTCCCGATAAATTAAATATAAATTTATATAGGATCCAAATCAGACATATAAGTCATATTCTCGGGTACTATGACTCAGTAAGTTATCTGATTCAAATGATTTCTCACATTCCGATGACTGTTCTGCTAAGGATGTGGTATTCAGTGAATTCACCAAACCCAGAGACATTTAATATAAACTGCGCTTCGCGCTTTTTTGAAAGCTGGAAATATATTTTCTGAGCATTCCAGCGACATGAAATCTACATTGATTGTGGGCAAGATCAAAATGAGAGTTAATAAACTTAAAGTTGCGCGAAATTCAAAACAACTTTCTAGAAATAATGATTTAATTAGAAGCCTGTAATTTAACTGCTGATATAAGCCCCCTCAATTTACACTATTCCTAGAATTTAAATTCTTTGCATTTTGAGGATGAGGGGACCGCAAGGCCGAAATAGATGCGGTGCTCAGCCATGTGTGACGAATAGCAGCATAGCGTCAAAGAGGACAGTGCACGGATACTCACGCGCGTATGATGCGAAAATGGTTCATATTGCCCTGACTAAGTTTGGATTATCCTGATTTATGTTAAAGACCACTGCACGTCATGCCCGAAATCGTGCTCATATTAGGAGTTAAGTATACTTTTATGGTCAGAAGGATGAGACTAAATCTCACATACGCATCGTTAGAGAAGAGCACTTACTACTTGTGCTTGAACCTAACTTTTAATATGTTGGTCATGTCACACCATCCTCTGGTTGTGCAAATCATGAGATCACGGTTTTTTTAGTTCACCATCAACCTATTCAAGGGTGGCTTCGATGAGGTTGGTGTTCTCGTTCTGGAAGAGCAAACTTGTTGGAAGGTCATTATATGTAGACAATTCAAGCTTTCTATCAGATACTATAAGTCGTTTAGGAAAGCTCCAAATCTCGTATAAAACGTTTTTGTGCAGGTTATTGGCCTGCAGTTCTCTGCGTTGCACAAGTCGCCTTTTTTCGGTAGTATTACAGTACTTACTAACCCCAGTGTCTGCGAAATGGGCGTTTCTGACTTTAAATATGAGGTGAAGCTGCGGGCCGGATTTTGGTGTGTAAAAAACATTTTTCCACCAGAAGTTCTTGATTCCATCTGGCCCTGCAGCGGAAAAGTTCTTCATGACTTCAATTGCTTTTTTGGCCTCTTCGACAGTGATTGATGGCCATTCCTCTTCAGATTTTATGAGGCTGTCACAAAGCTTCTTGAAGCGGATGATGTTCTCAATGTCTTCCTCCAATTCGAGTGTTGGGATCTTGTGAACCTCTCTGCAAAAAGTCCCAATCTCGTCGGGCTTGTGTGGATTGTTGACAGAAATACGGAAATGACTGAAGAGGCGCAATGGTTCAGTGGTAAACTGTTAATTCTTCGTCACCCGCCCCTCCGTCTTCTGGCTTCTTCTCCTTGCGTAACATACAGAATGCAACAAAATATGTTGTATTTTGACAATAATGTGCTGCTTGATTGTTAGCAGCTTTGACTTGTTCAGTATTTGATGGCAGATCCTCAGTTCGTGGGAGAACTTTTGGGCCATTTTCGTAAACGGCCTACAAGATTTTATGTAGTCAATCACACACTGAATATGGGATGTACTCTGTCTTGCCCATCCACTGTTTAGTTTATGCAAACGTCTTTTGTTCTTTTAATTCATCGTCGATTTAAGCCTTTCATTTGAATCAGCCAAATCTTTCGCTGCATCATAAACTGAACAATTGATGATCTAGAGGTGCCTGCATTCCGCCACAGAGTATGCGTCTGTGCCATAAAGCTTCAGCGAACAGAGATAATGCTGGCATCGTAGCAGTCCAGCAAGTAATCTTTGAGTCAATTCATCCACTCAATATTAGCGTTTTGTCAGTTGCATTGCTTTAATATATTATTTATATTCTCGTCATCGATGAGAAGTAATTACTCTGGTTTTGACATAACATCAAAACTCAAAATAACGCAAACATTTTTCAAAAAAGCTTATGCTATCTAGCTTTGCTAGCTGAAAATGTTATTGACTAAACGTATTTCGAATTAAGTTACGATATTAGATGCGAATGTTCAGGGTCTGCAGATATATTATAAATTTCGCTTAAAATTAAAAACAAATGTATAAAAGTGCCATTAAACATCGGGCCAACGACCATTGTTTAATGATAGTTTTAATTTTTCTAGCCTGATAGTTTTTGTTTAACGACGCTACCTTTTCCTTCTGTACGATTATTTTTGCTTGATGAAGGTTCATTGCTAAACGACCTGGGTAATGAAGTTTCAGTCTTTTCGTTGTCCAATAGGTTTATCAGTTACCTCCTTTTTGGGTTAATCAAAATTGATCCCTATTGGTGATATTTATGGTTGTATTCTTCACCTGAAATTAATCAAATACCAAGGATATAAAAAGAAAAGTATATTTCCGACACAGTAATCGGTCCTCTTTCCTATTCAGTCTTTAACAACGCGTGTTTTATGAAGATATGCTGCGTTATAATAGGAGAACTCATAAGGTTTTATTGTTTTTTTTTATATTATAACTTACTAATTAATAATTAACGTTAGTCTACTCTGAATTATAAGATTAAGGGGGGAATGGGGGATAATGCATGACAATTTTTTTAACGAATTTCTTTAGAGATCTGGTTTAAGTAAATGTATTTAAATGTTTTGCATGTTACAAAGTATTATTTTAAAAATAATTAGTTTTTTTTTGTAAAAAAATATCGTGAAACAAGCCAGTGAGTATTTTTGAGTACGCCTCTTGAAAAAGATGATTTGCGGTGCCAGCGATATCTTAACGCAGATTTATCGGAAATAAAAAAAGTTGCATAATTCAGCTAAACTATAAGTTTTTCCTCGCTCCAACGATTATTTTTAGGGATTATTATTTTATTATCATTTTTTGTTAACATTTAAAGTAAAATATGCAATTCTGTACGAAAAATTTTGTCATTTTTTATGTGAAAAACAACGTTAACATAAAAAAAATGTAAACAAAAATATCTTAGAGGGGAGGATGTTTTATATGTAGAAAAAGTTTACCGAGTTTGAGAAGGATCGGTTAAGTAGTTTTTTAAAAATCGCTGGAACGGGCTTTTAAAAAGTGATTTCGAGAAATACTTTTTTAATGTTTTAAACATTCAACAAGTTAAAAAAAATTAATTTTTATAACGATTTTAGCTCCTTTTTTCCATTACACTGTAATGGAAAGTAGAAAGTGTAGTGAAAACTAATAAAAAGTCCATTATTTTATAGTATTTGTCATTGTCTTCTGGCACGTTCCTATATTTTCAAGCGCAGCTGTGGTCTATGAGGAGGGTCAGCTTTAAATCTATATCTTCAAGAGTTCTGCTCCGATTGACTGGAAATTTTCACACAATATTTTAAAAATATTTTACAACAAATAAATTTTTTTTCAAGTTTTTATCCCTCATTCTCCCCTTAATCGATTCTTGCCGTAGAATTCGTACTACCCAAGTACTCCTTACGTTAATTTATAATACTATGACAATTTGAAAGGCGTTTTACTATGTTTCTCTTCTCTTTACAGATATCGCCAAGTACAACCCAGTTTTCAAGAAAAGTTTGTGAAAAGAATGATGTTCCTATAGCGTTGACAATCATTCAGACTCAGCTAAATAAAATTTAAAGAGAAGTGTATATAGTTCACCTTCTTTAAAAAACGAATCATCTTGTTCTCCAGAAGTTTCAGGCCAACATTTTTATTTTCAGAACCGCATCATTGATCATGAAGCATATGATCAGCAAAACTTTAGTGATGCTGAAAATGCAATCGCCTCTATGGAAAATTTGTGCAAAGCAACAGGTAAAGTATCGTAGAAAACTTACAAATTTCACATAATGGAAACATAGTAGAAGCCAAATAATTATTTACTATTAATGGGAAATAATTGAAAAATCATCCCCCATTCAAAACCTGACATATAAAATTTCGAGCCTATCTTCTAAAATGTTCATAAATCCTGAAATAAAATCACTAAACTGGACCCTATTCATTTTGTTTCATTCACTGTAGCTTATTAAGAATAAGTCAATGATATTTTCAGATTGTACAATTTGCACACCCAGTGAAAGACAAAAATTTCCCAAAGTAATTATCGAAAAAAAAATATTTCCAAAGAAGAATATGCTGTCAGATGATAGTGAGACAAATCGTAAGAACGATGACACAAATCAAGAGCTGTTATCAGAAAATCCCATAAGGAAAATATCGGCAGACACCAACGACCACTACAATGTGTCTGTAGCTCTCCATGAAATAGAGAAGAATATAGATGAAAATATGACTCTAAGAAGTAAGCGGAAAACATCCGTATACTCTCTCGTAAACTTTGATAGTAGTGAGAATGCACATAGATTAGATTTTAAGCATAAAGACGAAGACAAAAGCCAAAAATGTTTGCCCGAAGAGAACAAAAGTCTTAAGGAAATGTACATAAATAAATTAGTCTCGCCTAGAAAAACGTCTGTTAATTCGACAATGCAGGAAATTCAAGCTGAATCCATGGTAACGTATGGCACAAGTAGCAGCATGGTTCTTCCTGAAGACCATGATGTTGAACAAGATTCACTTTCCATTGATACATGCATGAATAATCTCACGTCTGATGTAAAAAGAATAAAAAGTACACGATTTGTAACTTCTAACATTATGGGAGACGATATTGAACTAGATAACAAAGACTTAGAAAGTCAAAGAGAAGAAGACGTGGGCGTGACAATATATGATGTAGATGACAACGGCACTAGCATTAGTGATATTGTAGCTACGCAAGCTCTTCATGAATCTTTGAGTAAAATGGGCAAAGTGCCTCCTTTATGTGCGCAAATAGAAATTAGAGAAATGAATGTCAAATCTGACATAGAAAAAGAATGTCAAAAAGATGTTGCTATTCAGGACGAAGCAGTTGAAGGTTTTATTGGACCACTTCTTGATGAAAACTTTAAAGCAGATGAAAAGCTTGCACAAAAAACAATGGGCATGGACGAAGTGAGAAACTTGCTAATGAAAGTAAAGGTTCAGACTGTCGAACAAGATGATGATGACGAAGAAAAAGCCATAGGTATATCCCCAGATGGAAGATTTCTGAAATTTGAAGAAGAAATTGGCCGCGGAAGTTTCAAGACTGTATATAGAGGGCTCGATACTCAAACTGGAGTAGCAGTGGCCTGGTGTGAACTCCAGGTAAAATAACTTAAATAACATATAATCGAAAATAGTATTTATTCAATTCTTAATAACTTTATCTGATCGTTGTTGTATATAAGCGTCATAAATATCACAGTATTCATGCATGAAAAGCATATGGGTAATTCTCTACAGACATGACATTTTGGTTTCAAGGGATTAAATTATTAAAACTGCTGGTTTTATTATTGTAAAACTTGGCAAAGATCATCATTTTAGTACTTCATAACAAGCCAATATTAAAAATTAGGTTATATTGTGGTAGTCCAGAGTAAACAAATATTAAGTATCCGAAAAATCACTTTTAACACATGTGAACAAATGTCTGAGTTTACGTATTCTATAGTTTTCTCCGCGTAAAACATGCATTATAGTATGTCATTATAATAACGAATGCATTTACCCGTGTGGAAAAATGGAAGGGGTCCCCGTCAGGGTCCACATGCATTGCCCTCATGCTTTGTGGAATCCACGAGGGCAATCGAGGCTCGCTTTTGGAAACGACATGCTAATCCATAGGAGCTCAACATGGGCTTCCTCAATGGATCCCTCATGTTTGCAACCATCAAAGCGCTCTTGGTTTTTTTTGCCAGTGCTGGCACCTGTACTGGCATATCTCTGGACGATAACACTATCTTGTACTGGGCTGTCAGTGTTGGGTCAGCACTGGATATCGCTACTGGCACAGTACTACCCCAATGGGAAGTTCACCATGGACGCAGTATTGCGTCAGTGCTAACTAGTACCATACTGATATACTCTAGCGATATGGCAAAAAAGGTATTAAGAAGTAAATATTAATTGATTGCGAGTATTATGACTGCAAATATTAATAGACCTGTTAAGAGTGCATACATATATTACATTTTTAAACATTATATGACAAATAAAATTGCTAACTCTACGGAGTATCGAACCTACATATCTATAAACTAGCCGTTCAACAAGGCGACCTCCGGCAAGACGACCCGCTCAACATAACGACGAGCGAACGCTCCAAGAAACGACGGCGGAGGCCGTACCTCTATCCCCTCCACTTTCTTCTTTGCAATGCGCACGACCTAATGTTTCACTTAACACATAAGTTTGCTGTACACCGCACACGCTCTCAGCGCAGAATAGTGGGGGCCCATCACGCCGTCGTCTTACCAGGCGGCGACAGTCCCACGTTCGTCATCTTTTTGGCCGGCTAGTGTATCTAAATCTATCGCCTAACAGTCGGGAGTGCTAATCACTGCGCTAAACCGACATGTTGAAACTCTTTGAAAAAGCCATTCTCATAAGCTGCTGTTCAGAAAAGTTAAAGTACCAAATTTTAAGCTCTCTTTTTCTAATTATTATTATACGAAGTTATGTAAATGTAAAATACAAGAAATGTTAACAGGAATATCAATACAATGATTATTAAGTAAATAATTTAAGTCGATTACTATTTTTCTTCGCGTAATATTTCGTTTTTTCACGTTGTAGACTGCTTAACAACTGTTTACAATGACGGAGCATTTTTTCTGTAAAAAAGCAAGAATAAGTTGTTTTCGGGAAAGATGTATTTGTAGTTTTTTGAAATTTTGAATGCCTGAACTATTATAAACGTATTTTTATGTCCATTTTTTAGCATATAAAATATTTACCCTTCCGACTTAGAAATTTTAATCGTTGATCCGTGAGGGCAACCGAGCTGGGCCTCCAGCGGGGGCCTCTATGGGACATCCATATTGTGAGAGTTCGAATTTAAGAAAAGTGTTATCGAATTTTTGTCAGAAATTCGCTGTTTGTAAGTCTGAAATCATAAAAACTTAAAATTTGTGGCGTCAAAAAAATATTCACCATTTGAACTTGAAAATTTTAATCGTTGGTCCGTGAGGGCAATCGAGCTGGGCTCTCGACGGGGGCCCTCGTAGAATTTCCACGCGTGTAACATCCATGCGGGCTCCCGCCGGAGGCCCTCATCCAAAGAGATCTCAGCGGAGCTTTTTCCATACGGGTAGTTTGAAGAGCAGTAGGCGAAAAAACTAGAAATGGGGAGTGACTGCCAGATGACCGATTTCCGGTAATCTGACGCTCACCTGACTGGACAGGTGGGAAATGTGAAAATCATGTTATTACGCGAAAAATTGTTATTGTTATCATGATTTTTTTGATCCAATAAATAGTCTAAAATTGAGTTTTTAGTATTTTCTCGTGGTAGGAGAACCTGTCTGGTGATATACCTACGCTAACGTGAGCTGATCTCCAAAAACTAAACCTCCGCGAAGTGGAAGTAAGTGTTCTAGATGCTGCACTATGCGTAAATATTTTATGTTTTATCGTTAATAGTTTTGTCTTCACAAATTTAAATTGTTAAAAATTGAATAATCTAAAATTAAAATGGTTTGTAGCTAAATAATTGTAAAATATAACGGGTAAAAAGGTAAATTATACCATGGTAACAAACTACAAAAGTATTTGGTTTTCATTTAAATAATTCCAAATATTTTTTAAAATTATTTAAGCGCTTAATATTTTGTCACTTCAAATATAAATTTTTAAAAGTTATACAATTATAAATTTAAAGCCTTTATTTCTAAATAATTGTGTAATAGGAATGGTTAACATTAGAATTACATCATGATAAAAAAAATCAAAATGTTTTGTATTTCGTTGAAAGAATTCCAAAATACTTCATCCATTATGAATTCACAATACTTAAAATCGCAGTTTAAGATTCTCTCTTTCTTGCAATTTAGATAAATTATTGAAAATTAAACGATTTCCAAATTAAAACCTTAATAATTAAAGTAATGTTAAATTGTAAAAGTTTGAAGTATAATTTCAATGAAACTTCATGAATGAGAGAATTTCAAATTAAAGCATACGTTTAAAATTTAGGAAAAAATCATTAGTTTAAGTTTGAATAGCTAAAACTTTGGCATTTTTAGTTTTAAATTTATAGTAGTTACAGTGTTTTTTTAAAGCCTCGAAATAAAGTATTCAATTTGGAAGGTTTTTGCTTTGTAACTGCATAATTTTCAATACTTTCTTTAAGGTCTATCTTGATAAATGTTTCATGTTTCGGGCCGATTAATTTAAAAATTTTGATTCGAAAAGAAAAACTATACTAATTTTAAACCAAAGAAAAGAAACTATTTTTCACTCAAAGAGATCAATTTTCAACTAAAGTGATCAATCTTAAAACAAAAAATTGATGATCATTATCATTATATTTAATAATAAATTTAAAGTTATAACGTTATTTCTTTTTTTGAAATTGCTATAATTCTGATCATTTTCTTGATACAAAAAGTGTTGAGGTTAACTGTTTAGTGTTCGAGTACTACGATTTCTCAATGTCTTTTTTAATTAAAGAATTTTTTAGATTAGAATTTTTTAATTAAAAAAATTGATCTCAAAAAATTTGAAAATGCTCTTTTTGAATTTTTATCCAAAACAACTGATTAAGGAAATTTACATAGATTTCCCTGATAGTAATTTGAATCACTCGCCCAAAATCTCAGAGTATCGAGGGTTTTGTCTAGAGATGGGGGGAGATGCCATACGTCGCCGACCGCTTAGGTCATTTGACCGATTTCCCGTAATCGGACTGTACGACCGAACATTTTGGGGAAAAGTGGAAATCATCTTGTAAGTAGTTATTGGAATGTTATTTGATGAATAATTTAAGATTTAAAAAATGGAACAAATTATTATGTAATTTCAAGTTGTTAATCTCCTCAGACGGATAATTTTCTCGATATGCGTGATTTGAGTGAGACTCAACCCACACAAATAATTCGGAATGAAGACACAAGTTAATAGCATATATGATGTTTAAATATATATATATATCGTATCGGAAAAAAATAAAGTTGGTTGCGCGAAGTTCAAATAGCAATGAAAACTTTAGTGTGGGAGTCAAAAACCCTTCCCTAAAATTTCGTTCAAAGCAATTCGATTTATACCTGTATAGCGATAATTCCATTAAAATATTTTTTACCCTCCCTAATTGACTGAAGTTTCAAGAAATCGAAAAAAGTCGACTTATTCGCTATTTTCTTAGATCCATCGTAAATTTCTCGACTATTTGACTATATAATATATAATATGCGTTAATCAGAATGTGTTTGCAATATGTTGGAAGAATAATATACAGGCTCATCAAAGAGTA
>NC_046660.1:138789918-138792420 GCF_010883055.1 Belonocnema kinseyi
GCGGAAATATGCGTTTTCGTGAGAAATCTTTTAGACAAAAGTTTAAGGGCTTTGGATGAGGATGGGAATGGTGACCTTGAAGCTGACCTTGGCGTTGACCACAAGGTTATTTCAAGGTCAAATTTTATTTCACAAATGGAAACCCCTATTTTTGACACCGTCAATCGAAAGAACGCAAAGTTGTACGTTTAGATATACATCAAGGTCATGTGACCCGATGACCTTCGAGGTCATTCCAGGGTCGTATAAACTCAAACAAGGTCTAGACGGATGATCAGCGGAAATATGTGTTTTCGTGAGAAATGTTTCAGACAAAAGTTTCAGGGTTTTGGACAAGGATCTGAATGGTGGCCTTGAAGCTGACATTGGCGTTGACCCTCAAGGTTATTTCAAGGTCAAATTATATTTTTTTAATGGAAACCCCTAGTTTTGACACCGCCAATCGAAAGAACGCAACATTTTACGTTCTTACGATTGGCTAGTGCACTACGGCTCACCAGGCTTTTGTTTACATTTTGTTTTTCCTAACCGCTTTTTTAGAAAAAGAATTCAGTTCAGTTTTGACTGTCTAATCGCAAGTATGTTATAAGAGAGCTGAAAAACTCGAATTTTAAACAGCATTTCTTTTTCGCATTAAATTCAGTAAACATCGTACGTGATTTGTTAGTGGTTTCAGTTTGAAAACTATACACTTTGATGTAATGAGACACTATTTTTTTCGAATGCGAAAAAATTCGAAATGAAAAATAATCTAAAAGATACCTAAGTTTATCTGAGATTTCGCGTTTAGTTTTGAGAAGGCTGCGGGATATATGGGATGAAAGTTCCATCCCAATTGATACAGAAGCAAGAATCGCAAAGATATTTAAAACAGTTCAAGATAAGTTGAAGAAATTGAAAAAGTCGCATGGAAGGGATAAAGATAAATCCTGACACAAAAGCAAATTAAATGCGTTTCGTGCAAATAAATAAAAGTTATTTGATATTGCGGCTTGTAAGTGTGATAATGCTTCGTACACTTGTGAGATAGATCTTTTTAAAGTTGCCAGAGTGTTTCTCTCAGATCAGCGATCTTCTAGGCGCATGAGAAAATCATTTACTGTACCTCGATTATGAATGACATTGTAAAAGACGATTACGAGCCAGCCGAAAAAGATGTTGAGGATGCATGGGTCCCTTATTGAAATAAATTTACAGATCAGACAAGATTAAAGTGGCTAACATTTTCAAAAGTCTATGGCAAATACGGCATCGGATACAGGTATGCTACTTTATTAGCTTCAGCAATTTTACACGACGTGATTAATTACGTTCCAGAATTAAAAGGTTTAGTTTTGGACCAGAGCAAACTCTATATGGAAAGAACAAAAACTCGTCATCAACTTCAGAAAGAGCAGCTCTCTTTGGCTTTAGAAATAAAGGCTTTTTACTTCAATGGAAGAAAAGACGAAACAAAAGTAATGGTTGGAACAAGTAAAGGAAAAACACGACAAACAACAAAACGAGAATAACATACTTCTCTCATTCAAGAACCTGGAAGTACTTATTTAGGATACATATCCTCATCTTCTTCAAATGCAAAACCGATTACACATGATATCCTGCAGTTTTTCTTTGACAAAGAAGTTAATACTTCCAATCTAGATTTTGTGAGTTGTGATGGCTGTCGTACGAACACTGTTAAACACGCAGGTATAATTCGATTGCTAGAATTAGAATTGGGTAAACCCCTACAATGGAGTGTCTGCCAGCTTCATGGTAATGAGCTGCCATTCAAAACTTTGTTTGTAAAACTTGATGGAGTAACTTCTTCTGTAGTTGACACCCGTGATCTTAGTACTGATCAAAAGTACCTGCTTGATATATAGAATGCTATCAAAGAAGGAAGATGTTCTGAAGATCTTGCTTGAAAAAGTCCAGGGAAATTATCGCACGCCCAGATAGTTGACTAGGATGAGTAGAACTCTTTGAACTTACATTGAGACGGAGAATCCATCATTTGAGTTAAGAGTTTTAGTTCAATTCATCATGAGAGTATATGTCCCAATGTGGTTCGAAATGAAGTGTCAATCATCTATTAAAGATTCCTCGAAACATCTCTGGAAAAGCGTTTTTTGAGTGCGTACCTGAAGGAGGATCTCGCTGAATGTATTCAAAAAGTAATACAAAATAATGTCTGCTCACCGAGAAAATCTTCTCCACCGAGCCATTTTTTCAAGTTTGGAAATAAGAAAAAGTCACTGGGGGCTAAATCTGGTGAATACGGTGGGTGTTCGACCAATTCGAATTTTAGTTCTTCAATTTTAGCCATTGAAACGAAGCATGCGTGAACTCGGGCGTTGTCGTGATGAAAAAGAATTTTTTTCTCGCCAAATGTGGTCGTTTTTTTTAAATTTCTTATTTCAGCTGCTCTAATAATGATGCATAATATTCAACAGTGATTGTTTTACCCTTTTCCAAGTAGTCAATAAGTATAATTCCACGTGCATCCCAAAAAACTGT
>NC_046660.1:138792520-138802732 GCF_010883055.1 Belonocnema kinseyi
ATATATCTAGTCGGGAGTGGTGCTGACTGAAAACAGATGATTTGGAGCGATTCGCGCGCCATCTGTTGGTCATTCTAAGAACTTATTGAACTACCCTCGTATGTGACGAAAGGCAGAAAATCCGCAGCTTGCAGTGTCTCGAACAAATTCTGCGAGACAATCAACTGGGAAATCAAAATTAAGGAAATTCGAGGTTCCTTCGTTGAATTTTGATGTAAAAGACTACATGGAACTCATCGACTGGGCAAAGTGCAAAATTTCGGTACCGCTGTTAATGAGATCGATGACAATTGAAAATCTCACCGAATTCACAATGAAGGACGTAACTGATTTTATTTCCAAAGACATTTTTAATCTTCCATGCCATACTCAAGCAGTGGAAAGGTGTGTGAAAGAAGTCAAATTCGCATCTCGGCAAGCTTACTCCTCTGACAAATGTGCCAAGGTTCATTTGAAGCGAGGAGAACTTAATGGCATCCCTGAAGACCCTGAGCTCGTCGCTAGATGCGCTATACGACACCTTTGCGCTGGAGAGACTTGTACATACCTGGGCGTGACATAGAGCCGCATTCAGTATGTGACATCTATATAGGATACTCTACGAAGCTGCTAGAAACGTCTCATCCGGCAGATTTGGTCTTCCGAACTGTCGGTAAGGAACAAAGTATCTGCAACGAACATGCTTGACGTACCGGTAGTACTCTATTAATTTGGAGTAGTTCCATGGGCGAAGAACGAGGTCAGATCCCTTGATATCGGGACACGAAAGGTTATGCATATGAACAAAACCATGCATCTTAAGTCTTCTGTTCCGCGACTACATCTCACGCCGCCAAGGTGATCCGGGAATATTGAATCTTGAATGTTTTCACAATAGGATTATTCTGGGTACAGCATATAGAATCGCAAGTGGAAGAGACCTTCTTCTTAAAATAGTCAGGAATGTGGAACCTTAAAAAAATCTGGACCTTAACATACCGTTGCCACATTTGTATCCAATACATTCCCGATAATAGCTGCAGGGCGTGCCATGCTCACCCCGAGTATTCAGCATCTATACTATCTAGTTGTATAACTCTTGCGGGAACGACCTACATCCAAAAGCACAATGCGGCACTAAGAGTGCTTTATTACCATCTCTGTCACTCTTACGGCATTAACCTTAATATCGCTCCTCGAAATACTCCTAGGGAAATAGAGTCAATTGTCCTTATCATCAGCACTCTTGGAGGTGCTAAGCTTTCACTGATTAATAGCCAAACAAGCATTCCTGCGTGTCAGCAATATGCTAAAACACTTGGAGGGAAAATGCAGAAGACGGTCGTCTTTGGGTCGCTCCGTGTCCTCAGGGTGCACGAGACTTTTGCCGGATCGTTGTATTGATTCCGTTACAGACTGTAAGCACCTATCTCACGGTCGTGAGACGTGGTTATGGCTGAAATTTCACCGCGATTTTGCTGGGATCGGGTGCAGTTTTACAGATTAGCACCCGCTCCCGGCGAAATCCTTCTGTTGTTCTTATGACAAACGTTTAATTATAAATAAAGACTTAAAGCTGTAACGAAAAAGTTTGAAAAATTGCAGTATTCTTTGTAGTTACCAAAATATTTTTGTAGAATATAAGAAACATATAATCATGAAGTTTCTATGAAATTTCCTCAAAATATATATTTATTTAATTTTTATTCTAATTTGCGTACAAATAAGATGTTTTCAAATGTTTCCAACTTTTTTGTTAAAACTTCAATTCCTTGCAATTCGATAAGTTATACATCATAGCCACGGACTTACTATCGGCGAAAAAATTCGAGTCCTCTGGCTTTGACGTTGAAAAAGTACGTGAAGAAAAAATAGTAGGTTAATGAATGAGGTATCATTTTAAAGGTGAAAATGTTGTACATTAATGAGCCAAAAATTAATATTCCAAAAAATTGCAGCTTACAGATCTGAAAATCTGATGAAAAGTGAGAAAATTTCATAACTTTTACAAATAGTGAACTTTGTATCATAGTTTTGTATTGAAAAAATAAGAGGAAAAATCTGAAAAAATTCATGGTAGTACTTTAAACATTTCTAAACAGATTGCTGTCAAAAAAGTTGCAAAATATAAATAATTGTTCGTTTTTTATGAATAAACATGCGACCGAACTATCTTCAGTTCTAATGTAATTAGAATTAGAACTATCTGTAATAATTTAACATTTGAAGGAAGTATGTGCTTCTTGTCAGAAGATCGTCCTCGGTTTTCCTCATCCCGACCTACCCAACTTGTGCCTCCGAGCCTCACTCTGGCCTTCGAACCCTTTCCCTGTGGCGAAGAAAACCGCGGACGATCCCCGAAAAAAACGGTATCACACTGGACTGTCGAATTTGCTTTCCTGTATAAAAAACTGACTTCAAATATCGCAATTTGTACGAAGACCACAAAAAGTACATACTTCCTTCAAATTGTAAATTATTACAGATATTTCAACTAACTACCTCCAATTTAAATTACTTCATTATCTTCATTAA
Source organism: Belonocnema kinseyi (assembly GCF_010883055.1). NCBI lineage: Eukaryota > Metazoa > Arthropoda > Insecta > Hymenoptera > Cynipidae > Belonocnema > Belonocnema kinseyi. The sequence goes on from NC_046660.1 coordinate 138,795,035, forward strand.
AAATGAAGATAGTTCGGTCGCATGTTTATTCACAAAAAACGAACAATTATTTATATTTTGAAAATTTTTCGACGAGAGTGTGTTCAGAAATATTTAAAGTACCACCATGAATTTTTCCAGATTTTTCCTATTATTTTTTCAATATGAAACTATGCTTCAAAGTTCACTGTTCCTAAAAGCTATGAAACTTCCTTACTTTTCATCAGACTTTCAGATCTGTAAGCTACAAACAATTTTTTGGAATATGAATTTTTGGCTCATTAACGTACAACATTTTCACCTTTAAAATGATACCCCTTTCATTAACCTACTATTTTTTCTTCACGTACTGCTTTTTTAGAGCTACCATCTGCCACTCCACGGGTTTTTAGTCGCTCGCTTGCTGATGATCAAAAAAGTTTTTTACAATGCGACAGATGTTTAATAGAACTACCTTCTGAGCTGATGCCAATAACCTACTGACTCCTAAATGTTCAAGATGTTCAGTTTATCTTGCGCGCACAATGCCTGTAGCTAAAATTACAATGGAATGAATAGATACATGATTCACATTCCTTCATATGGTCTTTACTGCATGCCTTAACTCACTATACTTCTGGATCTTGCTTGTATAGGGTGACTGCAAGTTTCGGTTAAGTAGACATGCAATGGCGATGACGTAGACTCTTCCTCCTTGTTTTTCTCGCATCACGATGTCAGGTCGATTGGTCCGGATGTAATGATCTGTTTGGATAGTAACATCCCAATATAAGATGTAATCTTGGCTTTCTAAAACGGGCATTAGAACGTATCTATAGAAAGGCATCCATTCTTTTCAGAGTTCTAGATTTAGGGCAAGTTATTGATGTATAATGCCCGCTACACCATTATGTCTGTGCGTATATTCTCTCAGAGCCATCACGCGACAGCCATCAATAATTTCCCGATGGATTTGTTAACTACACATAATCGGCACTGGTCAACCACTTCTTGATGAAACACGTGTTTGTGATAATTCCTGGCGCTGACAACCTTGTGCTGTATCGCAAGGACGAAGCCTTCTGTCACGGAATACAGAACACCCTTTCTTAGACAAATATTGGATGCCTCACTATCCACTTCCTGTTGATCTAACGTTTTGGGGTGCTCGCTGTGGATAGCTTTCTGCCTCCATTGTATTTATAATTCCTCTATGGTTTCTGCCCTGATCTTCAAAGCCCCATCTGAGGACAAATTTAAGGGCGCGTGGTCAAGATCCGCTTTACAGATAGTGTTGTAAAGCGCAGCATTTCCATCACTGTTAAAATAGTCTCGCAACTGTATAACTTGTGACTCACACAGATTTTAGACATCTGCAATGCCCCTACCCCCGGTATGTCGTGGTAAAATTACCCTTTCAATAGCTGAATTTTTTTGATGCATGTAGTTAAGGCAGTCGTTAGGCTGTTCTAAACTATCGTATGCTGAATACCCTACGATTGAAGAATACCCAGATATTTATATGATTCGCCTGCAGCCATTGCCTTGATGTCATTTTCGAACTCCTTCTCTAACTCTGCGGACCCAATTTCCCTCTGACTAAATGCACTGTTCTGCATTTGTCTAGTCCGAACTCTATGTGGATATCATTGGAAAACTGCTTTGTGACATCGATCATCTGCTGCAGTTTCTGGGCTGAACTAGCATAGATCTTCAGGTCATTTATGTACAGAAGATGGCTCAATTGATGACCATCCTCATTATCATGAATTCTGAACCCACGAGACATGCTGTTTAGTGTTTTGCTCAATCGGTTCAACGCTAAACATTACCATAGTGCACTGAAGGAGTCTCCTTGAAAAATACCCATCGTAAAGCGTATTGATCTAGTTATCGTTGGTTTTCCATGATAAAAATACTTGATTCTTGGACCCAGAACCGCATAGCATGACTTAGAAAGTCAGTAATGCGTGGGCAGATTTTGTAAATTTTTAAGACTTCAAGCAAATAGTCATGCGGCAATGAAGGAAACATGGCAAACTCATGGCAACAGTGTCCATAGTGACAAGAGCTTTATAGCCTCGCGAGTTTTTACAACATCTTTTTTGTTCTTCTGTAAGGATGTCATTTATAAATTGTTGGAAGACAGGCTATCGGTAGAAATTCAGATGGATTTTGAGCATCTGGGTGTTCAGGCAACATATACGTAGTACTCTGGAACATAAAGCCTGGTATCCGATCTGGGTCTTCAATGATCTTCTAAAAACACCTTTGGCAACACAAGATGCACCCTCGTCAGGTACTTGTACTAGAAGATGTGCACCATTGCCGGACCTGGAGCTTTCCAGTTACCTGCCCTTTTCAAGACCTCTGAAACATCTAAAGCTGTGATGTTTCACAGCTGTATTTTAGGGTTGTTGCTTGTCCTTCCTTTCTTCAGTTGGAACCACGAAGTATTCAAATTCCATCTGTTCATTTGTCCTCAAACACCCGACCAGTAGTTAGTCATATCTTCCAATTGAGGGGCTTAGGTGTCTTGCTGTTTTTTTTGCTTTACACTCAGTTTGCGAAGCAACCTTCTTTTTCATCTGTCTGAAAGTTTCGATTTTGTTGCCTTCGTGCACTACTTTTCTTGTACCGACGCAGTCTGGCAGTAAGAACATGAAGTCTCTGCCGTTGGGAGTCCATAATCTCATCCAATATTGCTGGTGTGAATGTCTCGATGTGCTGAGAGTATATGATTTTAGCAATATGTTTTATCAGATTTCTGTTTCTATTTTTTTTTTAAATTGAGTTAATTGACCCAATTTGCGTCTTACTTTTCTGACGTCCATATTCAACCTGATTTTTCATGATGGATCTCTATCCCTTGCTAGAACAACATCTGCATTTGCAGGCCTAGTTCTGCGGCCCAACGTTCTAACGGTTGCCACAGCTGCACAGTATACAAGAGTTTGCACCTCTAACAGTTTGTGTTGCGTTCAAATACGTAGGTAAAACCTTTCATATGAGGTGTTCTATTAGTGCACACAGATCATTTGTGATGTTCCTTTTAGGCAGAAAATGCCTTTGTGTTGGTTCTATATGGCTGAACTCTAGTAAAACATGACCGAAATTCCTTACAAGCTGCTGTAGTTTTTCTGGGATTTCGCTATCCACATCATCGTTATTAATATCCGGATGTGGTTCTAATGGGTTCGGTACATGATGTTCATTATTCCTAGCACCTATGTCTTCAGCTTCAATCAAGTCTTCCTTGCCGCATCTTCCAAAGGGAGTTCATCAATAGAAAGCTGCCGTTCCACTTCCATTTTGATAGCAGCTATTTGAACAGTCAAACGCAATATGTTAACCGATATTGAGAGTTCTTGATCTGCCAGATTTTGCTAATTTATTTTTGTGGCTAGTTCTGGGTATTTAAGTAAGAAGAGTCTATGATATTCTCTCCAAATCAACCTGTTGTTTCATTAACATTGCTCGGTTTTCTGTGAAGTGTAGATTAGTCCTGATGTTCTTCACCTCAGCGATAAGATCTCTTAGTGCGACTTTCTGTATATTAGGGTACTTTGCAGCAAATTTCATTCTTAAATTTTATCCTTTTTCCAACATTGTCGATAAAATAAAGTTCCAGTATATGCGTCACTTCTCATTCTCGACAATTTACTCGATTTTCCTAGGAGCATTTAGAGAAGCGATATTAAGGTTACTGCCGTAAAAGTGACAGCGATGGTAATAAAGCATTCTTAGTGCCGCATTATGCCTCGGGATGTAGGTTGTTCCTGCATGAGTTGGACAAGTAGATAGTATGTGTACTAAATGCTCGGGGTGTGCATGGCACGCCCTGCAGATATCATCAAGAATGTCTTGGCTCAAAATCTGGGACGGTATGTTAAGGTGGAAATGACACCGTCTTGACATGCAAAAAGGAAACCCTCCGTTCCAGACTTCAATCCCGGTGATTTAAGGAAAGCAAAAGTTAGCTCACACGACATTGACTGATCTTCCACATTTCTGTGGAAGATGCCGTGCGACTCTTATCGAAGAGCTGTTAACGGAAGTTTTTCTCTTGTGCTTTCTTAATCGGGGCTTTCAGGAGTGAGTACTCAAGATAGATAAGATTTGATGCATTTTGTTCACCCCTAATACTGAAGTTAAGTCCGAGTGTTTCAGCAGCCTTCTCCGCTGGTTTGTACAGAAACGCTCCTTTGCCCACTTATTCGTGCTTCCTGACCATTTTAAGAAGAGGGTCTCTTATATTTACGACTCCATGTACTGTACTCAGAATAATCCTATTGTGAAGACATTCAAGATTCAATATTCCACGACCACCTTCGTCCATGGTACCACTCCAAATAAATGGAGTACTACCGGGACAGCCAGCAGGTTCGTTGCAGATACTTTGTTTCTCGCCGACAGTTCGGAAGACCAAATCAGCTGGATGAGACGTTTGTATCTGCTTCAGAGAGTATCCTTTATAAATGCCACATCCTGAATGCGGCTCAGTGGCACGTCCACTGGGCTGGGGCGAAAAACCAACATTGTACGTCCAGGAAACGCCTGGGTGCGGAAAAGTGTTCCAGTCCAATCCGAAACTCAGCGCATTTTGAAATTTTGAAATCAGATAATATCTTCAGTCTTTTCTTTGAGGGTGAAATCTCGAAATTTCACTAAAAAGTACTAAAATTTAAGGTTTTGCAAAAATGTGCTTAAAATCGATACCTATGCCGTCCAAGGGTGACTTTAGGATGAAAAGTCACCAGAGGGTACTTAGAGGTCCGGACCGAATCGCCAAAGTGACCCCATGCCAATCTTCATGGAGGGGGAAATAGCTCAAAATTGCGTATTTTAGAGTAAAACGCTTAAATACTTGTGCAGCTCCTAGCTCACTTGAGTCCTACTACTTCGAGTGACCTAGAGCCCACTACGTGGAGGTGCCTGCACATCGGGCTCCACCCGCGCCCTACCCAACCAACCAACCATATGTAGAACGTGCTTATTTAAGTCTCAGAGTCATTAATTACACCCACAACGTCTTTCTTAGTGCCAAATAAGTTGACAGTCTTTCCAGAAAGAAGTGTGGCGCGTATCTGTCGGTCCCGAGCTTCGGGACCGATGCCTTGTCTGGACACCTCTGTTACCAGTCTAACAGTTCTTTCCACCGCTACTGTGTGACAAGGGAAAGATGTAAAGTCCCAGTCTAGTACCAAGCCATCGGCCATAGATAGCTTAGCGGTAAGTTCATCCTCTGTTATAGGAATTAAAACTGGAGGCATGGTAAGTGAAACATCTGCTTGTTCCCAATCAATCATTTCTGTGCAATCATTAGCTCCAAAATTAATTTTTGGCACAATATTGTATCTAACAGTTGTCTGTTTCTTATGTTTTGCTTCCAGGATTTTGGTGAGTGCGTTTTGGCGAACGTTAAGCCTATGCTCGTTTACCATTCTAAGAAGTATATTTTCTGGCATAGCAGAGAAGCCGTTTGTCTGAAGGGAAGTGTTTACCACATTTCGGTATTTCAGAGGAAGAAAGCTTGACAATTTGCTTGCTTGGAAGAGGTGCTGACTCACATCAGCGAAACACTTATCCCGTCTGATGTGGAACCACTGAGGTACGTATACTGTGAGTAAGTATTCAACTAATACTTGCAGTTTGTTTATGGTCTTTTTGTTGATATGTACAATCTCAGAATTCTATTTGCAGTTATTAGCCAGCAAGCCATGTTGATGGGGCCTATCTTCCGGGAGGCCAACTCAGGAGAGAACGCTCCGAACCGTATGGCATCTGATATCTCATAAAGATACCTTTGATCTGAGCTGAGATCAGTGGTCTCATTCTCAGGTAAGTCACACTCAACTTGTTTAAACTTTACAACATCCAGGGTCTCACAAGTTGGAAGTTGTCCCCCTATTGGCCCTGAGTATTTTTTCGGACCAGAGGTAGGTCCATCAATAAATACGGAAAGACTTCTGAACGGTAGCTCATTGAAATGTAATACACAGACAACTCATTACAAGGGATGATCAAGTCGTTCCTCTAGTAAACGAATAATTCCTCCCTTCCAGCCCGTATTCGTATTTGTACCGTCACAGCCCACGACTACCACTGCATCGAAGCCTCCATTCAGTTCTGTTGTTACGTAATCATAAATATAATCACACTCATCTTGGGCATGGCTTGATGGTGTGACGAAATGGCCTAGGTATTTAGAACCTGGTTCGGCCACCAAAGATATGTGTTCCTCGTTAATAAATCCGGAGGCTGTCAATATTTCCTCTTTCCGACTATCAAAGTATAAGCCACCAATAGAATTCTCATGGCGTGATTCCTCCTTCAACTTGGAGCCTATTTTAATTTTCTCGCGCCTTATCTTACTTTTATCTATGACTAGACACTCAGGTACTTTTTGTGAAATATCTGGGGAGATCATACCTGCTCGATTGGCAGCGAGGAGTATAGACGAGCTTAAATGTGCCGCAGCCCATTTACTTATACCATATCTTTGAGCAACTACTGCTGCTTCAGATAAGTCAAGTCTGGCCTGCGATGATTTTCTCTGTTCAAGTCTGCGTGGTATGTCGTGAAAATCGTCATCATCGGTAGAAGCATCAACCTTTATCTTAATTTCAGGAGGAGGATTATCACCTACACCTGCCTCAAAGAAGGAATCTAAATCTATATCCATATCAAGCGTAGAGGAAGATGTGGAGGCCCATGCAGTAGGAACGCTTTCCCCACCCTCTCCCCGTTCAAGTCTGCCTCTTTTTGCATTACGTTCTGCTCTCTTATGTATTCTTTTTGTTTCAGAGACATCGACGCTGGCGATTCCCATGAGTCTTTTACCTTTTTGGTCAAGATAGAAGGCATGCACTACAGCTGCAACCTTCTTTTCCTTGGGACAAGAGCACCTAGACAAATCAACGCACTTACAAGCGGCTATGTTAAATAATTCAGAGCAGTACTCTTTAAAGGCGGCGATTTTCTCATCATTATTACTTTGAGAAGTTGTTTTACTCTTCAATGAATTTTTCAACGTAATGTATTTTTTATGAAGATTTGTAAGACATTCCTTAATGTGCTGCTCTGAGACCGTTAGGATAGAAGCAGATTCCCAAATAACTATTAGTTTGGAACGGACTTCGTCGGCAATGTCTCCAGACCAAAATCTTTTGGAGGACCAAATATAGGGCACTGCACAAAGTCTCTCTTTGCGAATTTCGACATGCTGTGGCATACAAACCAAAGAAGGGAGTTCAGGCAGAACCAGAATTTCTACCACCAAAAGAACCAACGACGAGACAATGAGAAGAAGAAACTATAACGACAACGTCAACTAGCACCTGCGCTTGTGTGCTCGTAGACAGACATGACCCAGCGACCACACAATTATTTAAGCGTTTTACTCGCAAATACGCAATTTTGAGCCATTTCCCCCTCCATGAGGATTGGCATGGGATGACTTTGGCGACTCGATACGGACCTCTAAGTACCCTCTGATGACTTTTCATCGTAAAGTCACCCTTGGTATCTATTTTAAGCCCATTTTTGCAAAACCTTCAATTTTAGTGTTTTTTAGTGAAATTTCAAGATTTCACCCTTAAGGAACAGACTGAAGATATTATCCGATTTCAAAATTTCAAAGTGCGCTGAGTTTCGGATTGGACTGGGCCACTTTTCCGCAACCAGGCGTTTCCTGGACTCACAATGTTGGTTTTTCGCCCCAGCCTAACGTCCACGTAT
>NC_046660.1:138802832-138812773 GCF_010883055.1 Belonocnema kinseyi
AGTATGCAACCTGGCTTACAAGCCAATCCTATTATTATGGATGTGTATGCGGAGTTGCATACATTTGGTAAGTCCCATCGTGTCCACCTGTATATAAATATATATTAAAAGTAATCTTTTTATAAAAAATGGAGACTACTGTACATTTTGTGCATTCTTTCTACATTCTATCTTCCTTATTAATAATGGAGAAAAAATATCCAGTCTTTATGGAAATATTCTATCGATTTCTTTTACTCAGATTTATAGTTTTCCGAAAGAAACATCAAATATGCTATAAACTTGTGTCTTGATTCCGAATTATTTGTGTAGGTTAAATCTTACTCAAATCACGCATATCGAGAAAATTGTCCGTCTGACGAGATTAACAGCTTGAAATTAGACAGTAAATTGTTCCATTTTCTATTTATTAAAAATTTGTTATAAAAAAAACATTCCAATAACTAATTGCAAGATCATTTCCATTTCTTCCAAAATGTCCGGTCGAACAGTGAGATGACAAGAAATTGGTTGGATGACCGAAGCAGTCGGCATCATTTGACATCACTCCCCATCTCTAGACAAAGCTCTCGAAACTGTGAGATTTTGGGCGGGTTATTCAATTAATATTCAGGAAATCTATGTAAACTACTGAATAAATAAGACTAAAACTAAATTTCTTATGGTAGAAAACACAGAAGGCGAAGTTTGTTCAATATTCAAATGTTTGAATTTTTACATTATCATCTTAATAAGAAGTTTTTTTTTATACCAGATAACTGTGCAAGACTAGTTGGATTAGATTGTGTTTTGGCATGCATTTTTAGTGTCCAAATAGAAAGATGACGTTCCTTAACCAGCTGTTTTGCATAACAATTCAAAAAGAACATTTTCAAAATTTTTGAGATAATTTTTTTTTTTAATTTAAAAATTCTATGTGTAGTTAGTTGTAGTATCCAAACACTGAAAATTCAACCTCAAGAGTTTTTTTGATCTAAAAAATTAGCAGAGTTATAGCAATTTCAAAATAAACAAATAAAAATACAAATGAACATTTTGCGTCATACAACGCACTAAATAAAAAAGTGAAGAGAAGAAAACGTTTGTTTTTGAAAACCCTACCAATTTTTCGTGACGACTGTTCAAGTTTTCTTGAAAAATCGAAAATTAAAATTTTGATTGCACACTAAATAATAAAAATAAAAAATTTCATTTTGCGGTAAACTGTTCAGATACGAAAAAAGAAGAACGAACAAAAAATGTATACCCAAACAAGTTTTATAAATTTTGTATGAATCACTTTTTTATAGAACACGTAGTTTTTGTTTTAATTGTAAAAAGTAACATTAAAAATTAAAAATAATTTGCTTTTTTTGAAAACAAGTTAAGGTAAGACGAAAAATCAATATGTAAAAGTTGTTCATCGAAAAAGAATCTACAAGTCCGTTGTTAATAATTTTCAGACAGGACGAGTAGATTTTCTTTTAAGCGTAAAAATAAGAGTAAAAATAACAAATTAATTTTTTGGAAAAACGGCACAGGAGACCAAAAAAAATGAAAAGACAAAAGTTGTTTATCAAAAAAGATCTACACATTTGTTACCAACTCTTGCTATAAAAATACATTAATAATAAAAAATTAACTTTTTGGGCACAAGCTGGAATAAACCGTTTAATAACAAAGCTCTAAACCGGTTACTTCTCATCACTAGCCCAAGGCCAAGCATTGATACCAATTTCCCGGGACGAAACATAATTTTTTTTTTATAATGTGGACAAATACGATTTTTCACCATCAGTATATTTAGATATATACGACTGAGAAATCAAGTGTATCAAAATAAAGTATATTGTCACGTCCCAGAGGTAGACCGAGGAAAGAAGGTTAGAATGTGTGAATGAGACCGTAATTCGAAGAGACATAAGAAGCCGTAGAATCACAAGAACTTGCGTGAGAAAATTCATGAACGCGAAGGAACCTAAATAGGTATGCCAGGACAGAACAAATTTGGCGACAAATAGTTCATAAGAAATCGAGGATTAAGAATATCAGCGGAGTGAATGATGCCTGAAACAAAAAAACTTAGTCACTAACGGAAATTCTAGATCAACCTAAAAATATATACACCTGTATAGTTTTTTCGTTTATAGTATTTAAATTATAATAAAAAATTGATTCATTCTAATTTTTTTTAAAAGTTCAATCTTTCTTATTCAATAAATAAAAAAATTCTTTTCCTTTTTTATATAGTATATATTTTCTTTTATACTGTTCTTCATTTCAGACAATTCTTTTGCATTTTTTACTCTATTTAGGAAAAATTCTAGTTACAAGAAATATGAAAAATGGGTGCGACGTCAAAAGGCTCAACAAACCTTTCAAATAAATGTGTATTTTGCCTACTTTGATAATTTCTTGTTTCGATGGTAATCAAACTAATATACACTAAAAGAAATCTGTTTGATAAAAAATATATTTTTTTATTTACTTCTTTGGAAAGTGCCCTCTGCGTGGAAAATAACGCATATAAGTAGAGGGAAAAGTATAAGAAAGTCTATAAATTAAACATAGATAAAGAAAGCACGAATAAGGCTAGACATCATATATGAACGCTCCATGTTTAATTTGCCGTTGATGTATTTTCTTATATTTTTGTGCCAAATGCTTGAAATCATCTACTTTATCATAATTTTGTGTGCAATTTATAGGAGAAAAAATTAAATAAAACTGAAAGATTGCGATTTCGAGAAGAAGCAGAGATGCTAAAAGGACTGCAACATCCGAATATTGTACGATTTTACGATTACTGGGAGGTCACATTAACTCGTCGAAAATACATTGTCTTAGTGACAGAGCTCATGACATCAGGAACTCTGAAGACGTTCGTAATATTATTTCACGTGTATTCTGTAAAATATTCTAATGGTGAACATGGATTTAATTATCGTACAATTTCTTTTAGGTATTTAAGACGTTTCAAGAAAATTAATCCAAAGGTTGTCAAGTCTTGGTGTCGACAAATTCTGAAAGGATTGAGCTTCTTACATTCGAGGTCTCCTCCTATAATTCATCGTGATTTAAAATGCGATAACATTTTTATAACGGGAACAACTGGTAGTGTAAAGATAGGTGACTTGGGCTTAGCGACCCTTAAAAATCGAAGTTTTGCTAAAAGTGTTATCGGCACACCAGAATTCATGGCACCAGAAATGTACGAAGAGCATTATGACGAGTCTGTGGATGTTTATGCATTCGGCATGTGCATGCTGGAGATGGCTACTAGTGAATACCCATACTCAGAATGTACTGGACCTGCACAAATCTACAAGCGAGTTGTATCGGTAACTTGATTGATATTTTCTTATAACTGTATATATCGACTGTTCCATAAAATTTGGAATTTAGTTCGGGTAAGTCCATATAAAGAATCAAGTTTGAGTTCCTCTGTATATGGATGCAAATCAAATTTGATAGATTATGAGTTTTTGCAATCGAAGAAACAAGCAGAATGTTCTGCAGAACATATGAGAGTATTCTCAACTTCTATACAATAAGAAATATTTGATAGAAATCCATAATATTTTATTACGTGCAGCAGAATGGTCCGGTTTTGTTTATTTTATCGGCAAATAAAAAAAACACAAAGTTGAAGTGGTTCTATATGGAGAACATCATACACCTGATTCTGTGTACGGATTTACCCAAATTTGTTTCCAATTTGCATGTAGAGGTTTTTTTTTTAATTTCATGTCAATTTAAATGCTGGTTAAGATATAACCTTGCTCGATTATATACACTAAAGCTATTTCCCGTTTCCTCCCTTTATTTAAAGTATGTCACATAATTTAATGTAATTCTACATACGTGAAATTTTAATATTTTACAGGGTGTCAAACCACAAAGTTATGACAAAGTTGAAAATCCAGAAGTACGAGAGATTATAGAAATGTGTATCCGATTGAAAAAAGAGGAAAGACCTTTGGTTAAAGATCTTCTTAATCATGAATTTTTCGCTGATGATGTTGGTTTAAAATTAGAAATGGTGTCTAGAGATTCGGCAGTAGCAGAAGCAGAACTTTCACGAGTCGAATTTAGATTAAGAGTTTTGGATCCCAAGAAACGGAGCAACAAGCACAAAGAAAATGAAGCAATTCAATTTGATTTCGATATTCAAGGAGACAATGCGGAGGAGGTAGCATCAGAAATGGCTAAATCAAGTCTCATTCTTGAAGAGGATGCTAAGGCAGTTGCAAAAATGTTAAAATCACAAATAACCGGTTTGTTACGAGAGAGAGAGGAGCGTAAAATTAAAGAGGAAAGAGAACGGCAAGATAGAGAAACTGAGTCAAATTCAGTGGACAACATGCTTCAAAATCATCTGTTATTGCAACAGATGCAAATGCAACAACAGCAAGTGCAATCTAGCTTAAATATTCAAATACAAAATCAAGTTGGTATGCAACAACAAATGCAAGTACAGGGACAGGTACCTCACCAACAACAATCTCAGGTTCAGTCTTCTACCCAAACAGCATCAGGCCAACAGCATAGTCTTCAACCCCAACAAGTTCAGTTGGTTCAACAACAGCCTCTAATTCAACATCAAACATCTGTCGTTCAACCTCAGCAAGCGCAACAAATGCAACAAATTTCTAACAATACCCAGCAAGTTCAATATCAACCACAGCAACAACAGCCACAACAGTTTCAACCGCAACAACAGCAGCAGGTATTTGAAGGAATTGGGACAAATTCTTCACAATGTTCCACTCCTCAAAATGTGCTAGCCCAGCCACAGTTTCCACAGGTGCCGCAACATTTACAACAGCAACATTTGCAACAGGCACAACAATATATACAATTAAATCAAATGAATGTTTCACATCAAGTTTCTCATTCGTCGCAAATTTCAGCACAACAACAAAATATGCATCAACAAATTCCACAGAGTCAACAACAACAACAGGCACATGTGCAACATATTCAGCAGGTTCATCAAAATCAGGGCACATCTACATCAGTGCAAGGTCCGGCTTATTACCAAACCACACCCAGCGCAGCATCATCATATTCCAGCCCAACGTCATATCAGCAAAATGTGGCCCAGCAATTTTACCACGGTTATTCAACTACTTCGACATCAGCTATTCATGGCGATATCTTACTTGCTCAAACCACTCAACAAATATTTTCACATCCGAGTTCTTCGAGTAGTAATGCTGAAGTAACACCGGCGGCATATGTTCAGCCTTTACAGATGAAAGTAACAGTATCTTCTGCGTTAAGTTCCCAAACTTCGGTAACTGCTACTCATGCAAACACATTACAAACATCCCAAGTTACAAACGTACTAAACGTATCGAATACGTTACCACCTAGTAGTCAACAGTCGCCTATGGTGCAAATGCCCCTCTTACAGAATACCAACGTTAATTTAACAGCTATAACAACTATGCCATCTACACAAACAATAAACGTTGAACAGCAAGTGAAACATCATCAACAGCAGCAACAACATAAGAATTATGAAACATACGGGGACAGTTCCAATTTGCTAAAATCTGATACAATAGACGCAGTACTTTCTTTGCCTGTAGATATATCCTTAAATTTACACTATGACACTGCTGCTGGCTTATTAGGACAACAACCCTCTGCTATTAATGATGGGTATGTTTCTTTTTCAATAATTATTTATATTTTTAAGGTATAGACCCCAGAAATTCTATAGTCTTTCACCAAATTCAATCATCAATATTTTAATAAAGCAGTGAAACCTCGATATAATGCATTTCAAGAGACAACCTGAGCAGAGCGTTATTGGTGGAAGAGCTTTGTACGTGAGAAGTTTTATTCTGCTTAAATGGGAAGTTAGACGTACTTTTTGTTTTGTTTTTATTTTTTAATGCAACATTGTTACTAGAACTCCTTTCTAGCCATTTCCGAGAAAATCGGCATTAAAATCTTTCTACTGATTTATATAGAAAATAGAGGGGTGGTAATTAAGTTCCGGGAATGTAGATATGGCTCGGGAACTGGCAACACTGCGTCGCTTGAAAACATATATCTTGAAAAGAGGGGACCTATCTTAGTTCCAGTCGAAGTTTGAAGTCGAGAGCACGTTTGGTGTTTGAATGTAACTTTTTTAGTCGCGTCGCGAAAATGAGTGATTCACATTACAAGCAACGTGTTGTGATCCAATTTCTAGTGAAATCTGGCGAAAACCCCAAAAAAATCCTCCGATAATTGCAGGTGGTGGCGGCATCGCTCATCCTGAATATCTTCCTACCGTCGAAGCAGTCACTGGATAGTTCTATGTTGGCATCTTGAAGCGGCAGCAGTCACGCATTTTCCGTGTGCAGCTAGATGTCTCTGAGACCGGCTGGATCTCGCACGACGATAACGCGCCGGCCTATTCCTTATTCATTGCGCAACAGTTTCTGGCGAAAAAGGCTTTCCAACGTTGCCACACCTATCTTGTAGTTCCGATATCGCTCTATGCATCTTTTTTTTGCTCCCGAACATAAAGGCGCACCTCAACGGACCTTATGTTGGCGGCTTACAGGAGGTCAAGGAAGCTGTAACCGCGGTGCTGAACGGGTTTACTTTGGAGGATTACCAAGGTTGTTTCCAATTGTGGGAGCAACGTTGGAATGGTGTAGAGTTAGAGGGAGACTATTGTGAAGGTGGATAATAGAATTTTGCTTGTAACGTAATTTGCTTGTGTTTTATTGAGAAATTCCCGGAACTTAATTGCCAATCTCTGTGCAAGTGCGCTAGGTAGATGATTGATTGCGAGTGTGAATTTTGCACCTTTAGCCGGAGACTCGAAGCATGAGTCGGTGGTTAGCGCACGAGCGAAGCGACTGCGACAACGTAGACGTGTGCTTCGAGCTGCTGGCGAATGATGCAATCACACGATGTAGCAATCAATTATGCGCACGTGTATCACGGTATATATTTACAATTCCCGTATGAAACAATTGTATTAAGAGTTAACGACAAATACTAATTTTGTATTGAATATATGTGGAGTTAATACGCCCTTCCCCTGCTTGTTTCGCTAAACTGGAAAAACTATGAAAAATATAGTTCTACATAAACTAAAGAAATTGTAAATAATTCTTTATATTCAGGATATTTTATATCTTACTTTTCAAATATTCGTGGTCTGGAGCTTCATTCAGAAACTTTTCAATGTCATTTGGTGACAAAATTTTAGATTTTTCTGCTTTAAATGCAGTGGACTGTCTTTTTAAACAGGAAGTTAGCTGTCCATTGGTTTCCAGTTTTACATCATTACGGGTACGTAATGTTGATTTTACATAGAATATTGAGACAAAAGTGTGGAAAGTTTCATTGTGTCTACCAGTCCATCGAAATACGCCATCAATACATTTTCGGTTGGCATTTTGTCTTATTTGATGCTGCATTGTAGTCCTTTTTTTATTTATCAGATAGCAGATTTTTTAACGCATTCTTGGCTATTTCTACAATATCTGGTGGAGTACGCAGATTCTCAATAATAATAGAGACTAAATCAGAAATATTTGATATCATTATTCACCAATAAAAGAGAGTAATAATTGGCGAATCTTAAAGAAATAGATTTCAGAGCACTAGCTCAAAGACTGTCAGCAGTTATCGTCTGCATTATTGTCACCAGCACCAGTGTTTAAAGTTACCTATGCCAGTGTCTAAAGTGCCTCATCTCTAAATTTCGCATGCGCAGATTTTTTACCAGTGCCTAAAGTAAACCATCTTTAAATTGCGCAAATATCGAAGGTCTAAAAGTTTTGCTTAGTAGTCTAGGCACGCAAAACAAATATTCCCATGTACAATTTTTAATCAGATGTCTATTTTTCATATAAATCGACTTTTTTGGACTCAAAATAATGTTGTTTTACGTACAACTGTTTTTAAATAAGAATTTGAAAAACCAAAATGTAGTGCTGAATTGTGCTAGGTTCTCAAAACTGTTTCTGTTTGTACTTTTTAGTGTTAATTTCGAAAAACAAAAAACTGCCTAGTTTTCGGTAGGGGTGCAACCGTGCACGGGGCAGTTGTCCGTGAGCATAACTGTACACGCCGAGGGCCACTAGTACAACTGTACCGGCCCATCTCGGATGTATTTATCTGCATCATTATTGATATTATTTATTTGTTTTAAATAGACCTGCGATTCTCGACACATGCGCAGTTAAAAAAGTTTCTTACAGGGGGCGCATCGATACAAGGCCGAGGCAGCTACATCCATTGAAAAAACTAATTTGCCAATTCGCGCTAGAGGTTGGGGCTCCTCCAGTGTTCAAATAATTAGTCATGTACGTTTTCACATGGTTCACATAAGTGGCAGCTTTAATATGATCTGATTTTCAACTTACAAATTTATTTGCATAGATGGTACGCAGATAATATACTCTCAACTGTGCACGTCTCAATCAATACGATCAGAGTTTCAACTCACAAATCCACATACACAGATTGGATACTCTTCACTGTGCATGTTCATAGAGACTTCTAACTGTGCGCGTCTCAATTACCACGATAACATTTTAAACTTGAAAGTTCTAGTACACAGATGGTACCCTCTCAACTGTGCACGGCTCATTTACCAAAATCTGATTTTCAACCTACAATTTCACGTACATTAGATGGCACCTTCCCAACTGTACATGTCTCAATTACTACGATCAGTTTTTCAAATTATAAGTCCACGTGCACAGATAGTATGTGTGTGCACATAGTAACTGTGCACATCTCAATTATTATGATTATAGTTTCGACTCACAAGTAAACGTGCGCAGA
Organism: Belonocnema kinseyi; assembly: GCF_010883055.1. Taxonomy (NCBI): domain Eukaryota; kingdom Metazoa; phylum Arthropoda; class Insecta; order Hymenoptera; family Cynipidae; genus Belonocnema; species Belonocnema kinseyi. Next base: position 138,811,620 of record NC_046660.1, read on the forward strand.
TAGGATTTTCCCCACTGTACACGTTCATAGAAACTCCCAACTGCGCACGTCTCAATTAATACGAGCAGATTTTTAACTAAAAAGCCCACGTGAACCTTGAATACTCCCAACTATGTACGTTTCAATTAATACGATTAGATATTCAACTCTATGTGTGCTATTGCAACAGATGAAAATGCAACAACATCAAATACAAAATCAAGTTGTTATTCAACAATAGATATAAGTACAGGGGCACGTACGGCTCCAACAACAATCATGAACATGGGATACTTCCTACTGTCTAAGTCTCAATTAATACGTTCAGATTTTGAACTCCGTTTGCGCAAATGGGATACTCACAAATGTGTTGAAAATCTGATCATATTAATTGAGCGTTGACTTTCCAGTCGAGAATCTGATCGTATTAATTAAGACGTGCACAGTTGTAAGTAACTGATCTGTGCTCGCAGACATTTATGCATAAAATCAGATCGTGTTCATTCAGAGTTGCCCAGTTGGGAGTGTGCCATCGGCGCTCGGGAACCGTTTGTAGGGTATGATCTGTGCACGTGTACAATTGTCTGTCACCCTTGGCTGTCCTAGGCGGGCACAGCCATTATTCCATTAGACACTTTTCAAGCAGTACTATATTTTTTAGTAAAATTTGACCAATACAATTTTCAATCAGATGTATATTTTTCGTATAATTCGACTTTTTAGCACTCAAAATAATTTTTATGTCCAAAAATTCATAAAAATACGAATTGAAAAAAGATTAAAGTTGTGCTGAGTTGTGCTAGATGTGTACAAAATGTATGCCGTATTACAATTTTCTCACAGAACTTTTTTGTGCGTAATGTTTTTATCCAACAATATTCAGAAATGCTAGGATAGTATACATGTGGTAACCGTTTTAAAAACATAGCATCTCATAATTAAATATTAGCCCATGTGCTAGGATACTAAAAATGGGCCTATCAAAATTATAGAGAACTAAATTTCCAACAAATTTAATGTAAAACATTTTTCCATAAACTGAATAGTTTCAGAGTTATGCCCGGGTGAAGTGAGGTATATTTCCTAGAATTACGCATACGCTGCCCTTATGACCCCATAATGTACTAGTTATGATCAGTTCATATTTGAAAAATATATAGTTCACTTTTCATACA